>NW_012139413.1:4985309-5032307 GCF_000956105.1 Propithecus coquereli
TTACCCATGCTATATTTATTATCCATACCTACATAGTAATTACTCTTAACTCTATGCAACAAATAACCCAATGGTAATATTTTCCATATTTTTAAGCACTCTAGACTGTGAACAATATAGGTTCGAATTGTAAAAAAAAAAAAAAAAAAAGAAGAAATAACAGTGCCATGAATGTAGAAATGCATATTTTTTAAACATCAAAATTATCTTGGAATATATATATGAAACTACTTGAAACAGGAATGAGTTTTATTCAGGTCTACCTTACCTCAACCTCTCCCCACTTTGAACGGAAGCTCCACCCTCTCCGGAATCTCCAGAGCCTCCTCCCCTCCTCAGCACCTGCTCATCAGCCCCCTCTCATCACACCCTGCCACTGCCAACCCTTCTCTGCTTTCCTGGTGAGGCTACAGACTGCTGAAATCCTGCAACAGGTACAGGTGACTTAGGAGGGTAGAGGTGAAAGTTGCTCGAGTTGGGAGGTCAGTGAAGACCAAGATGCAGGTGTTGAATGGCCATGTACCTGGATAAATACTTTCCTCAAGAATGAAGGCAACAAACAGACCAACAAGCAAATGGAAAACAGATGTAAGGTCTTCAAAGATGAGTGGAAGTGGCCTGGAAGTGGCCATGCTCTCAGTGGGACACGGACAAAAGGGATACAGAGTGATGAAGTATAAACTGTGGGTGATGGATTAAATGATCTCAAAGATGCTATCCATCACTAATGTCCTTCCTAGTTGATTCATTATTCTAACTGGACCCTAAACACATCTTGAGAATCCTACTGTTGAGCTCCTACATCTTCAGCAGACTACCCAGATAGGGCCACTTCATACCTTTTCTGCCCTCCTAAAATCCTCAGTCTACCTCCTCTCATTCTCAGCAGATAAGCTGGCTTCCTTCTTTACTAAGAAAAAATCAAGGTCATCAGAAAAGAAAGATTCTTCACACATTCTCCTTTCAATCTCAGCGCTTGTTTCTTCTCTTCCTTTCTTCCTATTTGAGAAAAATCCTTCCTAACTTCTAAGATGAAATGCTCTGCCTTTGATCCCCTTTTCTTAGTCAGGTATATTAGACTGCCTCCGTGATCTAACAGCTTATGTAAGTTTATTATTAACCTTGTGAAAGTTTATTAACCTCTCCAATACTCAGTTTCCTTAGCTGTAAAATAGAGAGTAATGTCCACCGTGCAAGGCAGTTGTAAGATTTAAATACAACATATCAAAGCACCTGCCACAGAGGAGGGTGCATAGCAAATAGTGTTGTTATTATCCTTGCCCTCTAAGACCTGTCTCCCTCAATTGCCATGCCCACTTTCTCTCACATTAATTAAAAATACTTTTAGAGTCAACTTTCTAAGAGGCGTTCCAGCCACCGGGAATATAACAGCTAACAAAATCAAGGGAAAAATCTTTACTCTCCTGGAGTTTACAGCCCAGTAGGCAGAGATAGGCAATAAAATAACTTAAGTAAATTATATAGTGTTGCAAAGGGATAAGCCCTGTGGAGCTGTAACTTATAAAAGAGTGTCCTGAAAGACCTCATTTGAAAGATGACATGTGAGCAAAGACCTGAAAGAGGAGAGAGACCAAGCAGATACTTGAAGAACATTCCTGGGAAGGCGGAGGCAGACGCGCCTAGAGGGCTGGAGGAATGAGGGGTGTGTGTCTGGTGCTGGGGATGGGCCTTGCAGGCACTTCAGGGAATTCAACATTTGCTCTCAGTGAATAAAAGAGAAGGAGCCCCTGTCCAGTGGCATGATCCAACTCAAGCTTTATTAGGATCACTTAGTTTTGACAATGGGTTGAGAACAGACCCAAGGTCAAGGAAGGAGAAAGGAGATCAGTTAGGAGACTTTCAGTAATTCAGGAGAAAGATGACAGTGGCATAGGAAGTGAGAAGTAGCTGGGTTCTGGAGATATTTTTTCAAGGGAATACAGTATGGAACAGTTTTCTGATGGATCTGATGAGCAATGAAGAGGAAGAGACAGGCCAAAGATGACTCCCCAGGATCTGGCCCCTACAAACTGGAAGGATGGAGTGGCTGTTTACTGAGATGAGCAAGACTGCAGGGAACAGCTTTATCTTTCCCCCACCACTGCTTCCTGCCTCCCATGGTCAACTGTCTGAAGGTCTTTCTCACGTTAATTAGCTTTCTGCAGTCCTAATCTCTCCTAATGTTTGACACTAAATTTCCTGAACAATTGCTCTGAATCCGCTGCCTTCACTTCCACAAGGACTTATCACCCCACCCACCGCAAAAGACAACTCTCCTTCCCTTTCAGACAACACTCCAGCAGGGCAACCAGCATATTCCAACCAACCAAACCAGTAGCTGCAGTTCTCTGCTGTAGCATTTGGCACTGCCTAATTATCTCCTTCCTCAAATTCCCTCCACGGTGGGAAGCTCTAGCATCCTGATGTACTGTGATGGCCATGACCATTCCATCCACAGCCTCCTCTTGCTCTTTCATCATCTCCTCCTTTTTCTTCTCTTCTCTCAAATGCAGTGTCCTCTGAACTGTCCTGGGTTCCTCTGAAGCTACACTGCCCAGACCTTACAAGCCATTCTGATTGCTCTCTGCATAGGGATCGTAGCACCCAGTACAGTGCCTGCAGCATTGTTGATTGGACAAATAAATCAATCAATCTGTCTATCAATTGTTGTATCCCTATATTTAGTTTTCACCTGTCTTCCAAGCTCCAGCCCTACATTTACAACCATAAGCTGCACATTCCTGTTGGAAGTCATGCTGCCCTGTCAAATCCACCAAGCCTAAACCAAACACTCCATCTTAATCATCCTTCCACAAAGCAAGCTGCTTTACTCTTACTACCTTACTTATTTTAAGGATATAATGATCCCTAAATAAAAACTTTTATCTCCTTAAGCCTACGATTTCTACAACAGTCTCCCTCTGCCCTCTTCAATTTATTTTACGATGCCACCAGCTTAATTTTCTAAAACACTATTTTGATCATGCCACTTATACAATCAATAATATTTATTGGCTCCACACTGCCTTCTGAAGTTGAGAGAGAGAAAGAGAGAAAGCAAAGGGCAGAGGGAAGAAGAGAGCACAAGGGAATATCGACTAGGACCTGATTTTTTGGCTGTTTTTTCTTTTCTTTTAAATAAACTTTCCGCTAGATACATTTTCCCCTTTGAAATTCTGCTATTACCACCTTCAGTCCCTTGCCGAGGCAAAGTATGGTACAACTCTGTAACCAGATATTAAAGACCTTCAAAATTCCAGCCTCTACCAGCCTATTCGTTCTTACTCCCTACCACCATCCAGCAAAAAGCATTTCCTCCTTTTCATCCCTCAAACAAGCCTTTACACTCCCAACTCCACCCCATTACTCACACAGTTCCCTCTCTGTTGTTCTCTCCTCCATCTCCTCTTCTCGACACTATGCTAACTGTCCACCAAGGTCCTGCTCAAATCCTACCTTGCCCCAGAAGCCATCCACATATATCCCAACCAAGAGTAGTTTTGCAGCGTTCCTCCCTTGAACACCCTAGAATTTGCTGTCCTTACCACTCATAACAGTGATTCTCAAAGTGTGGTCCTGAAACCAGCAGTAGTAGCATCTCCTTGTTAAAATGCAAATTGTTGAGCCCCACCCCAGAGCTACCACTCAGAATTCCCAGAGGTTGAGTCCAGCACTCTGATTTCACAAGCTCTCCAGGTAAGGCTAATGCATGCTAAAGTTTGAGAACCACTGACATAAAATACTGCCTTACATTGTTTGACCTTGCCAACTAAACAATATGCAAAATGCTAAACGCAGTATCTAGCATATAGCTATTCCTCAAGAAACTTGAGTATTACAATACTGTTTTCAGTAATGTTGTCTCGTGGATAAAAAAAGAAAATAATGATTAATACTAAAAATGTCCTGAACAGTGTAATGTGTTCCATTTATTCCCTATATTAACAAACTTTTTTTCGTATCTACTGCAAACAGAACACAATGGTAGCTGCTGTGCTAAGTCGTAGCATATTTTTGTATACTTAGCTTCTTAAGAGTTTTATTGCCAAAATGTCCAGGGTTCCATATAAGTGCATTCTTTTTAATATAATTTTTTTAATGAATAGGAATACTGGAAAGGAATATGCCAAAATATTATCAGGGGTTCTTCTGAGTGGGTAGCATATATTTTTACTCCCTATTTATTGTTTTTGTAATATTCCACTTTTTCAATGCACATGTATTAATTTTTAAAATCTAAAAATAATTTTAAGAACATATTTTTGTTTTATGTAAGCATTAGTATAATAGCTTATTTGTACATCTAGGCATTTAGGAAAATACTGCTTTTTTATCTTTTTTCCATGTATCACTTCATTTAATCAATACAACAACCTTACAAAATTGGTAAGATCATTATTCCGATTTTATAGATAAAAAAACTGAGTCACAGAGAAATTTAGTACACTCTGTACAGGATTCAAACACATAAAGATAGATGGAGTTTCCTAAAGTCACCCACTGGGAGGCTGCCACTCAGGCTGACAACTTCTGTTCTGCCTTTTGGCAAATCCCAAGACTAGTTCATTACCTCTTTTTGAGAATATGTAAACACAAACACGACAGTAGCAACAATAAGCTTGTGACATCGAGGCATTACTCAGTTTTCCTTATTTTAAACTATATCCTGACAACCCGTAAGAAAACATACGAATATATAATATATAAAATTTTCAGACTGCACCTTCACGGTGCCCTCAAGAAAAAGAACTACAAGAGGAGATAGCCTTCCTAAGACTGGAGCAAACAGCCAAAAGGGAAGAAAAGATTGAGACGAGGACAGAAATGAAAAAAAAGAACACAAGGAAGTCAAAGATGTAAAATAAAAACTGTGGGCAATCAAGAACAAAATTGACATTGTGGAAAATAATCTCCACACTGTGAAAGACAAACATGAACCACTCTACATGCCAGATGTAGTTTTAAAAGACAGATACAATAATGAAGACAGAAAAGGTGGTATGTAGGGAACACGGAGTACAGAGATCCAAACTAAGCAAACAGATATTCAACAGGAAGAAATTAAACAGAGACGAACAGAACTAATAATAAACATAATAAAGGTAAATATTCTTTTTTTTTTTTTCGAGACAGAGTCTCACTGTGTTGCCCGGGCTAGAGTACCATGGCGTCATCCTAGCTCACAGCAACCTCAAACTCCTGGGCTCAAGCGATCCTACTGCCTCAGCCTCCCGAGTAGCTGGGACTACAGGCATGCGCCACCATGCCCGGCTAATTTTTTCTACGTATTTTTAGTTGTCCAGATAATTTCTATTTTTCAGTAGAGACGGGGTCTCGCTCTTGCTCAGGCTGGTCTCGAACTCCTGAGCTCAAACAATCCGCCCGCCTCGGCCTCCCAGAGTGCTAGGATTACAGGCATGAGCCACCGCGCCCGGCCTAGGTAAATATTCTTAAGTGGACAAAAACCAGCTCCCAGGAGCAAAGTGCACTGAGCTCTAAACAAAATTGCTGACAACAAACCCTACACCTATGACCAAAAAAGTAATTTCAAATAATTTCAAAATTCATATAATTAATCAGGCAGAAAATCAGGTTAACTACAAAGTAACAAACTAGCCCTAAACCTCTTTCACCATATTAAACACCACTAACCTGTAAACCATCTATAGTTTGGTGGGAAAAGGTTATGATAAAATAATTGTATTCCCAGACAAACTATTATTCATGAAAAAAGGCAAAAGAAAAATTTTAAGCTGTGCAAGAACTCACAAAACATGGCACATACATAACATTCTCACCAGAAAAAGCTATTCAAAGTATACATTCCAGCTAATTGAATAAAATGTGAAAATAGAGAACTCAAGAATAGATCAGGAAATGACAAATTTAGTATAATAACCAATTTAATGCAAAAGGCAAAAAGGATCCTCGAAAAACAATATATTATGTTTAATACCTTCAAATTTTAATTTAACACTTAATCTTTTTAAAAATAAGTATTATAATATTAAATTGATGTTAGATAACATAGGCTATACATTTAATCTATAGCATCAGATTGAATTAACAAACACAGGGAAGTGCAGGAGAAGCATGGGATCAGGGTATGGGAAATAAAGTTTCACTCTTTATTATACAACATTGAAGGATCCCATTTTATCATTAATTTGCATAATTAGAGAACTACAGGTTTGAGTATATATTTAAATACAATTTCTGAAAATAGTCTATATAGAAAAACAAAGGAAGGACCTAGTGCAGTGCCTCACATCTGTAATCCTAGCATGCTGGGAAGCCATCATGTGAGGATCACTGAGGCCATGAGTTCAAGATCAGCCTGGGCAACACAGCAAGACCTCCATCTCTACAAAAAATTTTAAAATTAACTACTTGGGAGGCTCAGGCAGGAGGATCGCTTGAGCCCAGGAGTTTGAGGCTGCAGTGAGCTATGATCACGTCACTGTACTCCAGCCTGGGTGACAGAGACTCCATCTCTAAAATTAAGAAAAAAAAGAGGAACTTTAAGGAAAGTGGAATAAATAAAATGAAAGAAGATCAAACATATCATTTATGGCTATAAAACCAAATGGTTTAAACTCTCCCTTAAAAGAAAACTCTCAGATTAGGTTCAAAAACAAAATCTTACTGTATATGCTACTTTCAACATACATAGCAAAAGCAAATCAAGACAAAGTTTAGAAATAAAAGGAAGATCAAACATATTAAACAAACACAAAGTAAAATAAACATAACGGTCTTATGAAACCAAACGTAATTCCTAGGAAAAGCCATTACCTGAAACAAAGTGTGTTTGTATTAATAAAAATGATGATCTGTTACAACTATTAATACATACACACACAAATGACAGAAACACAAATTATACCAAAAGATTAGGAAGCTATTCTTATCTGATAATACTTCCAAATGAATTTAGGATCATTTTATCAGATCCCAAAACAAATTCTGCATGATATTTTTATTAGAATCTCATATTAACATGGAAGAATATTGCTAAGTTTCCCAATTCAGGAACACGGGATATCTCTGCATTCATTCAGGTCTTCAGTATGTTCCTTAAGTTTTAAATTTTTCTTCATAGAGGTCCTGCAGATTTCTTATTAAATTTATTTCTAGCTATTTTACATTTTTTGTTACTGTAAAAGGTAACTTTTTTCACATATATTTTCTAATTGGTTATTTTAACTGGTTAATAAGAAAACTATTGTTTTGGGTATATTTATTTTGTATCCAGCCACAATGCTGGATGATTATTTTTCTAATAATTTTTTTAGATAATTCTCTCAAGTTTTCGAGGTATCATCTGTAAATGATGACAGCGTTGTCCCTGCCATCTTATATTTATAATTCTTGTTTCTTCTATGTCTTGCCTTTTTTTCAATGGCTAAAATTTCCATAACATTATATATTATTATTGGTCCTTATCTTAACCCTGACATCCTTGTACTGTCCCTAACTTTAAAAGTAATATATATCAATTACAATGTTTGCAACTGCAAGTAAAAGAATACACAAGGAACAGTGGTTTAAACAATGTGGAAATTTTATTATCTAACATAAAGTCTGAAGTCAGGTCAGCTCCAGAGTTGATTAATTCAGCTGCTTAATAATGTAGGGACCTCAGTTGGTTTTTCTGTGACTCTCCAGGCTTCCCCTCATGGTTGTTAGATGGCTGAAGCAAATCTAATATCACCGTTTTATAAACAATACCTAAGTGAAGGCTAGGGAAAAATCTCTTTTTTAAAACCCACTTGTAAAAGAGAAGGAAACCTCCTGAGAAACCCCCAGTAAGACTTCCGCTGGCCTTCTCATTGGAGAGCTGTGTCACATGACTTGCTTAAACCAATCATCAACAAAACAAATGGAATCCCAATGACTGGCTTAATCTATTCCACCTCCCCCATGCTGGGGCTGGGGTGGGTGTCCATTTTCCCTGAGAACGTGGAAGGGTAAACACCAAAACAAATTCAGAGCTCTGCTAGCAAGAAAGTGGATGGAGATGATTGATAGGTAAAGAACCAACAGTGTCCACCTCGGAGTCTGGTGTTTAGCGATTAGGCATATGGTTTTAGACACACTGTTTATCAAATTAAGAAAGCATGCCCTTACTCCTAGTCTATTAAGAGTAGTTTTTGTTTTGTTTTTTAATCAAGAATGACTGTTAAATTTTACCCCATGCCTTTTTTTTTTACATCTGTTGAAATGATTCCAGAATTAATGTCCTTTGGCTTATTAATGTTTTGTATTAATATTAATAGAATTCCTAAGACAGAAACAGGGGTGCTTAAGTGGCATTTTCTGTGTTTTCAGTTCCATATTGTTGATTAGCAATTTTTAGCTTTTCTCATACAAAACAGGATACACATATTGCTGCTTATTAATAAATAACACTTCATATACATAATATTTCCAGATTCTATGCCATAAAGATTGAAGAGGGAAAAACTGGAGTCAGAGGTAACAGGCAAAAGAGACAGATACAAAACTCCAGACAAGGCATGATAAGCATGTTCTGTGGTGGGGGCAGCCAGGCAGAGCAGCATGGGAGAGATGCAAAGGCTGCTTCTAAGAAACAATGCCTACTTTGTCCTCATCAATATTTTACATCAATGGTGCTCCCGCCAAATCACTGAAAATCACTGGGAATTGCTCTAAGTTATTTCTGCTCCATGAAACCCCTACTCCCTACCTTGGTCCACTTCTTTCCTTCTCCTCCGCCCCTATGCAGCTAGCCATCTACCCTAATGCTCTTACTGAATGCACTGTATACCTATTTTTATATCTGTCTCTACCGCTACACTTTTGGCTTCTTGAGGGCAGAATCTAATACCTCGTAAACCTACCTATACCCAGTTGCTTGCACTGCACTAAATTCAGAGTGGGCTCTGAAATTGTCTGAAAAGGTGATGCTGATGTTGAATGTATTGAACATTTACTATACATCTGCAATATGGCAAGCACTGTCCTAAGTACTTTATATAAAATATGTCTTTTTACTTCCTGCAATAGCCATACATGTTCTGTCATTATCACCTCCATTTCACGGGTATGGAAAAAGCCTAGGGATTTTACATAACTTGTCCCAAGCTGCAAAGCTAGTAAGCTGTAGAACCAGGACTCACATGCGGAAAGTCTGATCACTGGTGTGACCTTAAGTCATTCTGCTTCCTGTGATTCTGAAAACAAATGAGATAAGCCGCAAGCTCACAAGTGAGCCCAAATTATTTCATAGTCACCTTTCATACAAGTTACTGTCTATGGAATTGCCAAAAATGTTCTGGCTACATTCACTGCTTAGGTGTCACCTGGGGGATCCTAACCAGACAGCAGAGGCTATCATCTTTTATTTATACTCCTTGATTTTAAAAAGACTGAGAACAGGCTGAAGACTGGGACATGTCAGCACAAATCGTGATTGTAATTAGCAATGTGTCCACCTCCCCAACCTTTCCCCATTTTCGCGCAGAGCTCTCGGTGCATTTGCCCACTCGGATCACTTGGCTAGGTTGTCAAGAACTTCAACACACCTCGGAAAGAAGGAAATCAAGCGCAGCTGCATTTGTGCCAGTTCCCTTCTTTTCTTATTACTGCCCCAAAGCCTATAAAAGCTGGGAATCTATTAATTCTATCTTTATTGCTAGAATTTCCACTCATTATTACCTGAGAAAGGAAGAGTCAATTTAATACACCTGATTTCAAAGATTCTATCCAATGAAGCCATAGTTCATTACAGTCATATCAGCTAATTACTGTAAAGTACAACAGTATGCATTTGTAAAAGAAAAAAGCACCCAAGCTTGGCAGGAGCTACCCAGTGGAGAACACGGGTGACATGATGATAGCCTTTGTTGCTGAACTGTACTTTGCAGACCTGAGCTCCCCCTCCACCCTCCTCTGTTTCAGGAACGCCATTTAACTTCCATGGGCCTTATTCCCCCTACAGCCGTAAGGAGACCATAAGAGCCAGTGAGCACTCACTAAAACTAATCAATATTTTGAAGCTAAAAATGAAACAAAGAAATAGACAAATGCCAGCACAGGCAGAGGAAAGGAGCTTTTACCGTGTGCCCCCAAGACATATGTCTAAGCTGGGATTTACAGCTGCATGATGCACTCAAGCACCGCAGGCTCTGCAGAACAACTGGCCCTTCCCTTCTGTACCAGACCAGACCAGACCAGCCACGTGCAGCCACGAGAGTGAACCTGCCACCGTGCTGCTCCCATCATTCTCAACTCCCATAAGGTAACTATAATCCATGTATCATCTGCCACCCACACAGAGGCCATCTTGGAACGTCATTTGATGTCCTGTGTTAGGGAGAAAAAGTCTTTCTCTTTCATGCATTTCTTAAAAGAAAACTTGTGAATATTTTCTCCCATTCTGTAGGTTGTCTGTTTGCTCTCGTGATAGTTTCCTTGGCTGTGCAGAAGCTTTGTAATTTGATCAGGTCCCATTTATTTATTTTGGTTGTTGCTGTGATTGCCTTTGGGGTCTTCTTCATAAATTCTTTGCCTAGGCCAATGTCTGTAAGAGTTTTTCCAAAATTTTCTTCTAGAATTCTTAGTTTCATGCCTTAGGTATTTGTACCCCTGTAATATGCTGAAATAAAAAAAAATTTTTTTTAAATAATAAATAAGTAAGTAAATAGCAAACTTAAAGGTTCCAGATGACTTTATTCAACAGAAATATGAGTACCTACAATGTGTTACTATTGACAGGCGCTGAGGAAATCCAGCGGCTGGAACTGCTAATCAGCTAGCTAGCTCCCCACACCATGAGGCAGCACAGTGCCCTTTTCCCTGCTTTCCTGCTAGTCACTGGGAAGCCACCCCACAGGCAGTGCCTTTCAGAGTCCCTGGAGCAGAAGTGGGAAGGTAACTACGAACCTGCACAGTGACTTGTCACCAATAAAAATACACTCTCGTCGTTTACCAAGCCCATGCTTATGAAGAGGTTTATACACTGTCGTGTTAACGAACGACTTTAAAATCTGAAGGGGAGAAAGAAAAGCAACCAGTAAAGGCCATTTCACTATCTCAGGCCCCTCTCTGCTTCTTCCCATTAAATTTTACAGGACCCGGGAGGTTTCTAACAACGCCAACATGGAGACCCACAGCTGGCCTGGGACACAGGTCTTTCAATTTCTCAGGAGTCCCGCTTTCTTAAGATTTGTGTCGCAGTATCACAATCTCTCCTCTTAACGGCTGATAATACACATTATATTTTCACACTGGACAGCCAGTCCCCTATCTATTCAGTGCATAATGGGGATGCAGGATCCAAACAGGATGACTCCAAGAAGGTACTTCACCGTCATTATGTGTTAGGCATACATCAGGACACAAATGGAGACAAGACACCTAAGAAGTATCCTAAGTTCCTGCCCTTGAAAAGCATGTAATTTAAAGAAACCAATGGCTGTATGGGCAAATAAATCTAAAATAAAACAGAGATGCAGGTGATATAAACTATGAACAAAGTGAGACAGAAAACCAAAGTGGAGATTAATTAACCAGGGGATCTAGATGATGAACTAACTAACTGATATGTTTTTCAAAAGAAAGTATCTTAGTGACAGAGGTTTTTGTGGATTGATCGAGATCACAAAAGGGAGAGTGCGTGGGTTTATCTAGCCCTGTCCAACAACTACTTATGGTGGGATCAGTATTCTGACCTCGTGTTCCAGGCTCCATCTGCACCTCATTCCACCCTTTCAAGCCCCTTTCCAATCAAAATTTCAGAGTCCCAAGTCCTTCCAAAATCAGGAACACCCTTCCCTACAAAGCAGATAGTAGTTCTACCACTAGAAAGATATTTCCACTATACATTTAGAAAATGGGAAGTAGCAACAGCACAATGCTTAAATTTCATGTTTTAAAATCAGACCAACCTAGGTTCAGAAACAGGCTCCATCATTTTCAGTAAGTCACTTAACCTAAGCCTCAGTTTTCACATTTGTAAAATTAGAATAGTACATACCACAAAATGCAGCTGCATCAATAAGACTAGACTTTCATTAAAATAATTGGCCCAGCCCAGTGCTTCACACATGGCAAGTGGTTGCAAAGGATATTAGCTATTAATATTGATATTACTATTAATATCAGTATCAGGTGCAGCCAGGTTGGTGTTGTTACCTGTGACTCAGTACCCAGATCATATCACAGTGCAGTTCTGGGAACTGTGATGCTGAGGACCAAATCCTGGACCATAAATTCCTTCTTGAAAGCCTGACCCTAACCAAGGGCCAACGTGAGCCACCAGCCTACCAGCCCCTCACTCAGCTCCTGGAACAAGCAGCTCCCAAAAGCTAAGCATGTGCTCAATCTTCACTGGTTTCATGAACATACTATCCCATCCCCCGGCTGCTCCAAGAGAAGAGCCATACTCTCCCACCTCCCCAACCTCACTGGGGCATATGGTAGAAGCTTGCAGGCTGCTCTCTTACAGTTTTCCTGTATATGTGACAGTGCCCATGCTTTTTCTCTCTCTCTGTTTTTATGATATCCAAGACCACGCCAGCCTGGGGGAATGACCACAGTGTAACGGGTGCTGAGCCCCCACCCAGTTCCGGAAATCTCCTAAGCCTCTTCCTTTCCCACACTTTCCAGAGGGTGCTCTCGAGGTCATGGTAGCTACTGCAGTTCCCAGCAACTCTTTCCTCCTTGATTATTGCTCCCTTTCTTCCTCCACTGTCACCCTGAGAGCTCAGCTTTTCTGCTCCCACAAAGTTGGGGAATTCCTTTTCTTAAGTGACCAGAGCTCCTTTTAGCATCTTGTGTTCCTGAAACCTCTACACAAATACCAAATGCCAATGCATAAAAATACGCCTAATTTTTCTGGGTTAAATTTTGAAAGATGAATTGCTGTTCATTACAGAGTCCGTGGAGCAAAGACAGGGAGTGGAGGCTTCCCAAGCAGAAGATGCAACAACACCCACTATTCTTGCTTGCCAGCTAGCCTGTAGCTCTTGTGTTTGCAGCTGCATCCAGGCTCCCAGCATTGCATTTACCTTTTAGTACATGTTTAGTAAGTGAACAAGAGGCCTAAATCAACTAGGTGGATGTTAGGAACTGCAGTTTGTTAGTTTCTTAACACATGTAGGGGCTACAAAGGTGCAGATTTGTGGGCCCCGGGCTTAATACACTGAACTAGAATTTGCAAATTAAAATCCCTCTAGTTGAGTCTTATGAAATCCTTGGACTGAACTAAAGCAATGAACTTCAAACTTTTAGTCTTCACATGCTACAAGAAATATTCTACATTGTGACATAACAAACACACATCACATCCATAATGCATGCATAGTAATATTTTTCTACTGTATTCTGGTATTTTTCAAAAGTTGATTACAACTCATTAAAATCACTCCATAACTCATCACAATTTGAAAAACACTGGGTTAGTGTATACAGGGGGAGTGGGGTGGTGGTTGCTGATAGTGTAAAAAGGTAGGGAGTGGTTTGATCATAGAAGGCCTTGCTAAGTTAAGGAGTTTAGCCTATGGCATAAATCACAAGAAGGCAATCATTGCACTTCGCAAATGAATACAATGATATACAAAACATAGGTCTTGCCTTGGTGAAGCTTATAGTCTCTTCTGGGAGGGAGGGTATGGGGAGAAACAAATAAATAACCTGTTAACAAATGGCATATGATGACAGGGACTGAGGAAGAGTTCCAGGAAGCAGGAACAGCATGTGTAACAGAGGTGAGAAAAAAGCATGAAACACTGAGAAAAAAAGAAAGAGTTGGTGAGGAATAGTTGTAGATAGGAATAGCTCTCCCAGTCCTGGCTCCAAAGTTCTTCATTCTCTGTAGGGGAGATAAGTTATCCGGGCCACCGTATCTTGAAGGAAATCATTATGATTATGTTTGTAAAAATGACAAGCCCTTCAGAACAAAGGATGACATGAAGTAGGTAAAAAGCAGAAGGACCAGAGTCCCCATGTCCCCAAGTATTAAAGAGATGGCCTTCCTAGAAATGCCAGAGTGACCTCACTGGGGTCTTTGCCTTTTTGATGTGTGGAGCTGGTCCAACTATGAAGCAGTGTCTCGGGCATGTTACATTTTAACACCTTTACTGAGGTACAATTTATACACCATAAAATTCATTCATGTTACCACCATCCAATTTTAGAACATTTCCATCACTCCGAGAAGATCCCACAGGCACATTTACAGTCACTCCCTGTTTTCATCTCCAGCCCTAGCCAAACACTAATCTACTTTCTATCTCTGTATGTTTGTCTTTTCTGGACATTTCATACAAATGGAATCATACAATATGTAATCTTCGTGTCTGGCTTCTTTCACTGAGCTCAACATTTTTCAAGTTCATCCATGTTGTACCCTGTATCAGTACTTCACTCCTTTTCATTGCTATACAGCATTCTATTGTATGGAAACACCGCATTTTGCTTACCTAGCCATCAGCTGATAGACATTGGGTTGTTTCTACTTTTTGGCCATCATGAATAATGTTGCCATGAACAGTCACACACAAGTGTCTGTGTGGCCATGCTTTCATTTCTCTTGGGTAGACATCCAGAAGTGGAATTGCTAGGTCATGTAGTAAATTTAGGTTTAAATTTTTCAGAAATAGTCAAACTGTGTTTTAAGGTAGCTAAGCTATTTTACAGTCCCCCCAGCAATATATGAGGGATCTGATTTATCCATATTCTCAGGTATATTTTTGAATTCAGATTTACATTTATTGTGGATGAAGCATAGTCTGAATAAGGTTTTGACTAGCAGTTTTGTGAACTGTGGCCTTCACATGGCCTTGTAATTTATTCACATTCCAAACTTCACTTAAATTTATAAAAAAAAAATTATCAGAGATGTCCAGTTGAAAACATGCTTGAAATCATGTCATATCAAAACACAATACCAAACAAGTAAGTAAACTTAATGGTCATAGGAAATTTGACCAAAATATTTGTCAAAGGGGAGTTATTAAAGAACCAAGCAAGACAAATGAGAATGTGCCTCACACACTAAACAGAGTCTCCGCAGGGACAAAATCCTAATTGTGAATTCTCCAAACCAGCAGCAACTCGCGGAAGGCAGCAACCACAGCCAGGAAACAGGAAAGAAGGTCAAGGGACTATTTCTTTAAATCTGATGCAACTTGCATTGTATCAGGGGATGAGATAGAAAACAGAGACCCTATTCTCAGAAAAGAAAAGAAACACCTGGCCTCAAGGGGACAGAGAACTACTTAATAGTCACAGGAACGCCTTGGCTGCTTGGAAAACCTTTTGCAAACATACACACAAATTAAAGAAGGGGGTGCAAGAACTGTCAAGAGCTTTGGTTCAGGGACCACAGAGGGACACCAAGCTTGCAAACCCCTTCAACACACACTCTTCCAACCTAGAAAACAAACCCCATATCTGGGGCTTGGATCTCTGTATCTCTAAGATTTTATTTTTAAGTGTCATACACATTTCACTGAATGTGTACAATTTCCTCTCTTCACAGAGAGGCTTCCTCCTGGGGAGGGACCTTTTTTGTTTCTAGCAATGAGGACCTATGATAATTATCTGCTAGCACTTTCTCTGGTGTGATCAGTTAAATGGAGGTTTAGGGACCCAGCTGGTCAGGTTCCAGGAGATTTCCCCTGCTAATTTTCAGTCACTCAAGGAAAACAAAGGAGTAACTAAGATGGGGTTACCATGATTTTAAAGAAACACAGTTCCTCTTCCTCTCCCCCCTCCCCCAAAATGTGTAGACTTCTACATTTCACACTTTTACATCTGCTCTTCTCCCGAAATAAAAGCTGTTTATATTCAAGAAATCATGGCTACAATACCAGCAGGAGTTACATCTCTAAAACACAAAGAGAATATACATATCGTTCAGACCAAAGAGTGTCTGTGCAACATTCCTTCCCCAAGTAGCATCTGTATAGTAAGCTCCAGGAACGCACGATAGCGCTTTTGCTTATTTGTCTGCATAGAGAGAAAATTGAGTTCTCTCTGACTGGTGTGAGAGCTACCAATTTAAAGACAGAAGAGGAGGTGGCCTTTTACGAAGAGGAAATGCTGGGCTGAGATCCTATCAACCATGCCAGAGTATGACAGCAGCACCTGAACCGCCCAGTTCCACTGCTCCCTGGAATCTCTGCACTCTTAAGAGTCTTAACGTTCGACTGAAAAACCCCAGCACTCCAAAACCCGAAGGACACGTTCAACCATGCAAATGGCAGATGCTACCTCAACAGTGTGAAAGGAATCAGGTGGAAAGACTGTGAAGAAGCCATTACAAATTCATAGTTTTCTTAGAGCCTATGATTTCACCACCACTAGAAAGAAAATTATCCCAAACGTGGTCCCACACAGAACTTTTAGAATAATGTAATTCGCTGCCCCATCTAGGGAGTAGTTAACATTCTTGATTAAAATGTTTGAGCAGGGGCCGGGCGCGGTGGCTCACACCTGTAATCCTAGCACTCTGGGAGGCCGAGGCGGGCGGATTGTTTGAGCTCAGGAGTTCGAAACCAGCCTGAGCAAGAGCGAGACCCCATCTCTACTAAAAATAGAAAGAAATTAATCAGACAACCAAAAATATATAGAAAAAATTAGCCGGGCATGGTGGCGCATGCCTGTAGTCCCAGCTACTCGGGAGGCTGAGGCAGAAGGATCGCCTGAGCCCAGGAGTGTGAGGTTGCTGTGAGCTAGGCTGACGCCACGGCACTCACTCTAGCCGGGGCAAAAGAGTGACACTCTGTCTCAAAAAAAAAAAAAAAATGTTTGAGCAATTCTCTGATACTTTTATGATATTAAGACCTCTTCTGAGAAAGTTGGTCTGTCCCCCTGACAACTGTCAATATTGGAAAAAACCTAGTCATCTTTAACCAGATATTTTTTAGTCTAATAGTGATTATCTAACCATCTTTTTCCCCTTTAAAATAAGTCTTCCAAGAGGGGGTCTTCAAATTCTCTTTTTCAAAAGCATCTTCCACAGCAGTTAATGTGAAATAAAATAGTCATGCACGTTCATTATCAAGTTGTATACAAAGTTGCTTTAACAACCTACCATCAACTTGCCAACAATGCTTGCCATCAACTTTTCCCCAAATAAACAGATATGAAATATAAATAGTGTGCTTATCTAAGAACTGTGCATTAAATAACATGGGACATTTTTGTGGCTAGGTAAGAGATGTTTATGAGCTGTTGTTGCAAAGAAAGTCTGTGGGACTTCTCAGAAAATCCTTTAACCTGCTTCTAGATTCCAAACAGCCATTCCATTTCCCAGGTTTCAAAAAATAAATAACCCAAAGATTTTAGGGTTCTAACAAAAGTAGGGCTGAAAGAGTTGTGAATATGGACTCTTTTTTTTTTTCATCTTCCAGGCAAATGTCAGCACCACCTGGGGCTTTAAACTGAATCCCTACAGGCCCACAGGGAAAAACAGGAAATTAACATCAGAAGGATGCATCTTCTTGATCATGGGGTGGGACTTTTCTGCATCCTGAATAAACTTGCTAATAAAAAAAACTGGCAATGCAAGGCCCAGTCTAGGATTATCAATTGAAAGTTGTAAATTTTACTATTTCAAGTATCTCTCTTTCTTACAAACAACTCAAATGTATATGTTAGTATGAAATTTAAATTCCATATTCCTAAAAATGTGTACCTTCCACAATTTCTTTCAGGTCATACACCTTATGAAAAAGTTGTAGTTACCTTATATATTCATACCTTTATATGAGTCACTACTTCCTACTCTCCAGCAGTTTCAGGCACACACACAAATTTCTGTGGATATAGTCTGTGTTTTTCCAACAGCAACTCATATTTAGTAAATCATTTTTATGATTATTTCTCTAATGTATACTTGTCCCATTCATTATGCATTATGTCTTCATTACTATATTTTCAGCATCTAGCACAGAGCTAGTCACATAGCAGCTGCACAGTAAATATTTGCTGAATGAATGAATGAACCAGCATGAAAGAAACAAGAAGAAAACTGTCTTTTAAAACTTATGCCAGTGGTTCCCAGGCTCTAAAGTGCTTCTGAATTACCAGGAGAACTTCTTAATGCACAGGTTGCTGGGCTCTATCCCCAGATTTTCTGATTCAGTATTCAGAGAGACGGGACCTAAGAGATGATCCTGAAGTTGCTAGTCCAAGGATCTTAGAGAATCACTGATTTAGGGAGTTAAACTGTCAACCCACTCTTAGAAAATCATAATGCACAAGATAACATTTACTGAGAGTCTACCAGCTGCAGAACCCTCTACTACCTACTGGGTAAGCCCCACAAGTCCTTGCTCCAAACACTATCTAAATCGGCAACACAGGGTGCAAGGGGACAACACACAGACACATGTCCAAAACAGCAAGAAATCGTTAATACAGTCAACCTAAAGATGTTTCATTTCTCCAATGCATTTCTTTATGATGTATCCTACTGTGCAGTTTAATCTATCACTCTCAGATAGAAATTACTAAACCACAAGGCAGAGCCATTCTTCTTTGCACTATCCCACTTCACTGCACTTACTAATGGGAGTTTCATCTGAGGCCAGGGCAGGAAAGGTAGTGAGGGAGCCCATTTTAAAGCTTATTTATGTTGTTAATATTTAAGCGTCTTTAAGGACCAGAATGATGATCAACACTCAGTCCTTAGTGATCAGAAATCAAGCAGAGATATCAAGTACAGATAAAATCTTATCCTGCCATCAGGCTGAAATGAGATGCACAAAAACCAATCCAATGGAATCCTAAACTCTTAACTTTCCCCTCATTGCATAGATTTTTAAAGCACAGCTAGCATTAACTTTCAAATGCATACTTTTCTCATGATCCTGTTCTGGATTTAAGTGCATTTATATCCGGATTATAATCAGAGAAGGTATTTAATTAGACAATGTTTGTGAGTACTTTGAAGATATAAAGTGCGCTATAAATGCTAAATATGGTTATTATTATTTAAATACCATTTGCAATTACTGCTTACTACCTATTCCACCCACTACATGGCTATAATTTGATTACAGGCAGCTAAAAAATACCTAAAGGTAGAAATGATGAAACCTATGTCCATGTGAAGCTCCGGATTTTTACCCCAGACATAAATAATTTATAGGCATTTTAAATGGAGAGTTAGGTTATAAAATATAGTAAATCAAGGCAATTGGCCTCTGCAAGACTGACGACCATAAAGTTGTGCCGATTTTAATAGTTTCTTACTTATAAACCAGGTGGAAAGTGGACTGTGATTCCAAAATACAGGGCTCTTTACTCCTGTGACTCCCACCTCTATCTTCTACTTTCTCCATTGTAATCTTAAAACATCTATATCTATGTGAAAAACTTAAAGTATAATTTAAGATTTTGATTTCAATAATCATCTGGCAGATTAAGGTTTGAGAATGGCTTCTGCTATACTGGCTTTGACTCACCTTGTTATCCTCTGTAATAATCACAAATTCAGTGGTCCCTGATTTTTAAAATATGGAAACCTTATAACCTGATTCCATACATCTTCCAAACACACTTGCTGGAAAATCTTCCAAAAAAAACGACAGATTAAATATAAACATCCCCTACATATACTGCACAAGGATATCATTGTTAACCCCCAAATGGTTCATATTTTATGTTTTTAGGCAAGAAAAAAATTTAACACTTTCTAAGCTGGTATTGGTCATTTATAAAACAAAATCACAAGGAAGAAATACCCTGGAAATAACTCTTAAAACACCACTATGCCCATCAAAGAAAAGAACTTGTACCCAAAGCCAAAGGCTCCTGGAAAATCTATGAGCCTCAGAGTGACAATGCACCAGATAATTCTGATGTCATGACAAGGTCTGTAAGTCAAATGATACCCATGTGAGTCACCATAGGCAGTGGACCTGGGGCCAGTCAGTCATAAACTCAGCCATTTAGTAGCTCTATGACCTTTGGTAAATTAATGGATTTTTCTAAGCCTTATGTGTTCATTTGTAAATGATACACCCCTACACCACAAGAAATTGGAAGTTAATTTGGTAACATCAACAGCCTTAAGGAACATCCATACACTTTCCCTCTAAATTCCATCTCTAAGAAATTATCCTAAGGAAACAGAGATACACACAAAGACTTATATGTAAGGATGTTTATTGAAGCACTATTTATAAGAGTTGAAAAGGTGGAAATAACTTCAAGCAAGCTTCATCAGTAGGAATTGGTTAAATATATAATGATATATCTCCACAATAAAAAAGCAGTCTAAAAACACATGATTAGAAATTTGAACACTATTTTATTGCATATTAAATTTTTTAGACATGGTAACAGTATTGCAGTTATATATTTTTAAGATGCATGCTGAAATATTTATAAATGAAATGATATGATGCTTCAAAATAATATGGGGGAGGGAGTAGGTGGAGTGTAAGATGAAACAAGATAAGTCATGAGATAACTTTTAAGTACAGTGGTCATTTACTCCTCTGTCTACTTTTTTTAATAACAGTTTTACTGAGATTTAATTCACATTCCATTAAAATTCACTCTTTTGAAGTGTACAGGTGGTTTTTAGTACATTCACACAGTTGTGCAATCATCCCCACTATCTAATTTAGGGCATTAGCAGTCACTCCCCAGCTACTCTCCCTAAGCCCCAGCAACCACTGGTCTACTCTCTGTCTATAGATTCGTCTCCTCTGAATATTTTATAGAAATGGAATCATACAGTATGTGGCCTTTTGTGTTTGGCTTCGTCCACATAACATAATGCTCACACATGTTGTAGTATCTATCAGTACTTCCTTTTATTGCAGAATAACATTCCATTGTATAGATACACTACATTTCATCTATTCATTCATCAGTTGATGGAAATTTGAGTTGTTTACTCTTTGGAGCTACCATAAACATTCATGTACACATTTTTACAGGAATATATGTTTTCAGTTCTCTTGGGTATATAGCTAGGAGTGGAACTCCTGGGTCACCTGGTAATTCTATTTATATTTAACATTTTGAGGAACTGCCAAACTGTTTTCCAAAATGGCTGTACCATTTTACATTCTATCAGTAATGTATGAGCATTCCAATATTTGGTCTACTTTTACATAAGTTTAAAATTCCCTGTGATAAGTTTTAAAAAAACGGTTTAAGAAATCTTAATGGTTTAAGAAAACCATTAATAGGATGAGAAACAGCTAATTGTAAAGTTTAAAAAAAGTTGCATATAATATATACAATAGGATTTCAATTTTTTAAAAGATATTTATTTAGCTATGTATAGGAAAAAGCTACTAAGCCATTTATCAAAATGGTTATTATTAGGAATCATGAACATGGATGATTTGGGAATTCTTTTTGCTTTTTCTCCATTTTCCAAATTTTCTGCAATGACTTTGTGTTGCTTTTATAACACAAGAAAAAGCTTTTTTTAACTTCAATAAACTTTTAACGATTCTGCAGTCTTTGCTCCCACTCACAGTCCACCTTTTCCAGGCCCTGGAGCCCCAGAGCGTCATCCTGGCTACTCGCTCAGGTTAGGATCCAGCACATATTTCAATCTCCTACAGTTGACCTCTCTCTACACACATAATCCTTTTTTTAAATTTTTTTCTTTGAGAGTGTCTCGCTCTGTTGCCCGGGCCAGAGTGCAGTGTTCATAGTTCACAGCAACCTCGAACTCTTGGGCTGGAGCAATTACTCCTGCCTCAGCCTCTTAAGAAGCTGGGACTTCAGGCACACGCCACCACACCCAGCTAATTTTTCTATTTTTTGCAGAAATGGGGTCTTGCTCTTGTGCAGGCTGGTCTCAAACTCCTGGCCTCAATGCCCCCACCTCGGCTTCCCAAAGTGCTAGGATTACAGGTGTGAGCCACCGCACACAGTCGAGAATCTTAACTTTTTATTTTCAACATCTAAAACACTGCTAATCTATATTGATTAACTTAGCTGAGCTCTTTTTTACCATCTAATTAAATAGATTTCGTTACTTCACAATGGAGGATAGGCTATCTTAAGTGTGTTCTGTATGTGCAAGCAACGTGATAACCATCTTCATATCCGTACTTTGCTAGATTTATTTTTGTGTGATGGGAATAACTGATTCACTAAGATGTCCAAAATGTTAACAACCTAGTTGAGGAGCATGGCAAAATGGGACCCAACTCTGCTGTTGGGGTTTTAAGCTTGGACAACACAAGTAACTTCTCTTAGCCCCAACTTCAACCTAGAAAAGAGGTAAATTGAATTACTAAGCCCTACATAGACAGACAGATAGATAAATAGGTATACAGACTACTAGATATGCAAACACAATCCCCTTCTATTTTTCATTTTATTAATACCATTATCATGGTTTTATGGCTTTATCCTATTTGTTCCCTTTATTAGAATGTCACAACTTACTTTTTAGAGGCGTGAAATATAATAAATAAAATCCATTCTAAATAAATGAATTTCACTCATACAACTGATATTTATTCAATCAATATTTACCATGTGCCAGATACAGTTAGAAGAACCAAGAATATAATGGGAAATACACAGGCAAGATCTTTATTCTCACAAAGCTTAGGTTCCAGTGGGGGAGACAGATATCAAAAAAAAAAAAAAAAAACTTCAGGTAACCATAACTGCTTTAAAGACAATGAAACACTGGATTGTATGGCCATAGGTTGGGAGGGAGGGTTATTTTAGAGTTGTGTGGCAAAGAAGGCCTCTCTGTGTGGTAGGTAGACTCCAAAAGGGCCGTCAACGACTCCTGCCTTCTAGTATTAATGTTTTTGTAGTTCCCTTCCACAATGAATAGGGCTGACCTGGATCACCAACAGGGTATTGCAGAAATGATGGTGTGTGATTTCTGAGGTGAGGTCATAAACAACATTGTGGCTTCTGCCTTGCTCTCTCGGATTGCCCTATGTGGGGAAAGCCAGCACCATGAAATGAGGATGCTCCAGCAGCCCACTGAGCAGCCTACACAGGGAGGAAGTGAGGCCTCCTGCCAATAAGCAGCACCACATAAGTGAACCATCCTGGAAAGAGATTCTCCAGCCCCAGCCGAGCCTTCCGAAGACAGCTGACCTTGCCAACATCTTGCTGCAACCTCAGGAGAGACTTCAAGCCAAAACCACCCAGGTAAGCCACTTCTTCATTCCTGACCCACAAAAACTATGAGAGAGAATAAATGGTTATTACCGATTAAAACTACTAAGTTTGGGAGTATTCTTTTATGTAGAAATAGATAAGTAATAATACAGGCCAGCATCTGACCTAAGACCTAAATAATAATGTGGAGCCCTCCATGTGAAAATCTCATAGTAGAGTTTTCTTACATGGGGAACTACAGGAACAAGCTTGGCATGTTCACAAAGTATGAAAGATCAGTGTGGCTACAGTGTAGCGAAAAGGGCAAAAGTGGTTTACAACTGTCTTCTCCATCCAATCATGTGTGTAGAAACCACACCAGTGTTGTCTTCAGCTCAACCCCAGCAGCTCGTAGCACCCAATAAACATGTGCTGAATGAGTACATACATGAACACATGAATGAAGGAATACTGGATGCCATGTGCATTTCTTTTCCTACAGTTAATCATATGTCACAGGTGATGGAATGCTGGCCTGTACCCAGATTTACACTGCACCCAAATTTGTACCTTCAACTACACTAATCAAACAAATGTCAGAAACATATATATAGTAATTTAGTGTTAATGTTCACAAATTTTCCATTTGATCTATACTGCTAACGTTCTACTTTCACTGATTAGAGAAACAGCACTTGACAATTCATCCTTACTTCAGAGTCTAAATCAGGGAACCCAGCAGCAACACTACAAGGTGGTACCTAGCAGGACCATCAGCCCTTGGTCTTATTGTTCCATCTTCAAAAATTAAAACCACCTTTTAAATGAAAAATCAGAATCTAAGATTGGAAAAAAGCAAGTCATCTAAAAATGAGGAAGGAATATTACTTTGAACAGTAATTCCCAGCTCACTGAGGTCCATAGTTTGCAATATCTTGGTGACTCCAACACCTAGAGTAAGAATCCATTGCTATTTAAATACTCTCAGTCCTGCTTCTAGTTCCTTTACATATCCCAGGATTTATCATAGTAAAATGACAGTGTTGTAAGTCACCTCCAGCATTTTCTAGTCCAAACCATTCATACAGCAGGTAACTAAACTGAGGCCCAGAGGGTGAGGTGTCAGGGCCAGCACCGTGACTCTGGGCTCCTAACTCCTAGTGGATGTCTCTTCATTCAATTTCACCATCTCCCGAACTCTCCCCACCCACTGCCAACTCTATCAAGATAAAAACTCAAGGTCATCTTCCAGTGAGTAACCCTAGAAGAACAACCCTTCCCACCTTTCTATTATTATTTAATACAAATAGGAGTTGTAAACATTATCAGTTATTAAAAGAATGTGAACACCCTCCAAACACACAACACACAACACACACACACACACCCACGACTTGGAATTCTAACCCACAGTGTTCAAAATTTCACAAAACTTAGAATATGGAGACAATGGAGATAACATTTTCCATGGCAAGAAAATTCTAGAAATAGGAATACCTACACAGGACCAGGCATTATATTTCTCGTAATTGTTGCCCCAGGAATTGTACTTTATGTAATTAGTATCACTGGAGTTGTACTCTACATAAAAAGTGTCCTCTGGAGTTGTGCAACATAGAATACAATGTAATTCGTGTTCCCTGAAATTGTGCTATGTTCAGCACTGGCCTCTTTGTGAGGTTTCTACATTTTCCCTAAGCCGCACCACCTCCAGCCCTCCTAAAAGGGCTGTACGTTATGTATTTTATTAATTCAATATTTATTTATTGAGCATCTGCTGTATAAAAAAAAAAACTGGTGGGAATCCTAAAAAAAATCAAATATATACATTGCCTTAATGAAGCTTATTA
This sequence comes from Propithecus coquereli, assembly GCF_000956105.1. Taxonomy (NCBI): domain Eukaryota; kingdom Metazoa; phylum Chordata; class Mammalia; order Primates; family Indriidae; genus Propithecus; species Propithecus coquereli. The sequence continues at coordinate 5,010,239 of NW_012139413.1, forward strand.
TCTAACAGTAAATATAATCCAAAATAGAAAGTTCTGAGTATTACAAAAGAGGTATGAGGTCAGTTCTAAGAGACTTTAAGTGGGAGGAATAACTTCTATCTGAGAGAAATCAGGGACAATTTTGTGGGAAAGGTGGCATGTGAGCGCTTAGTGTTACAGTACTAGGTACAGAAAAGGAGAATGAGGCAGAGCACCCCCTAGAAAGAAAGCATCCATCAGGAGAATGAAAATGTTCATTAAAACAGCAGAGCTTGGCTAGAAGCCCCTACGAATTATAACAGGTCGTGGCAACATTAGTTTTTGGTCTGTAGACCAAGGAGTCAGAGAAGGCCTTGAATAAGAAATAACCTAATTGAACTTCTGCTTTAGCAGAGTAATGTGGCTACAGTGTACAAGACAGACTGGTCAGGAGAAGGTTGGTGGTAGAGACCTGGGTGCTGGGTTTTATGGGTGCTGCCCAGGGCAATTTCAAGGAAGCCTGAAGACAAGGGGATCCATGGAAGAGATATTAAGGAAGGAATTTTAAGGTTGGGGTGAAATAAAATGTATTTTGAGAACTTAAGGGCACCCAGCTGAGACAGCCAGGGCATGTAAAAACAAGTGGACAGAAACATCTTGCTCTGGAGGGAAATAAGCTTCCAACCAGAATGGAAGAAATCACAAGCGGAATTCATCCAACATTTTCTACTTAAGTCCTCCCTCTCTCTCCACTAGAAACCTTATATTTATATGTGCAGAATAACATTTCATTCAAAAAATATCATCATGATTTTCTTGGAATTCTCAGCATACTGCTAACAAACCAGTTTAGGCCTTTGTTCTCAGAGAGCTACTTACCCATAGAAATGTAAGAACCAATTGGACATTAAAGCATCTTTCAGACTCAAGTTATCCCAAATTCTAGCAGAAATGGAATCAGAGACCGGTTGTGCTCCGTTGGGCATGGCGGCCATGATTCAATCTCAGGAGCTCCAGGCTGGGTAGACTTTAGAACCCCTATCACCGAAAGAAGGAATGGCGTCGAAACGAGAAGGGCACAGAAGATTAATTCCAGGACAGAGATACAGCAAGAAGAAAGGGCCAACCAGCAAGACTCAAAATTATAAGATTTCAAAGAGCCTTACATACAAAGGGGGGAAAGTGTGATATTTCCATGAAAGAAAAATGTTGTGTATTCTCTCATCAACAAAAGATTCCGTGACCTCCTAAGCAGCTACTTATGCAAACAGCAAATCATGACTTATATTAGCTTTTGTAAAGATTATTCCAGTTAATAATGAATACAGAAAATGATTATGCATATTTCTCAGATGTTCTGATAACTACCAGTACACCCCTATTTTTTATAAGGCAATGTCATTGCAAAAAAAAAACACACCTGTTTAATATCTCTGAAAAACAACAAATGTATCCAATGAAAAAACTGCCATACTAGTATCATTTTGAGGTACTGTTATCAGTTCATGCACCTTTACTAAAATCTCATTTTAGTCCAACTTTAATTAAGTGCTCTGGGATAATGAATTGATAATGTTTCAAGAATTCTTTAAGCCCCATGAGAACTCTGACCAGAAGGTTTTAAATAGCAGGCTATTAGTTTATTATTTTAGGTGTCCACTCCACCTCCCAAGGTGGGAAAAAGAACTTTGGAAAGGCAGAGACAATAAATGTGTGTTTGTATATATCTGAATAATCAATAATCTATAAAGAGGAAAAGTTTTTTAAAAAAGGTTTTGATGAATAAACCTGATAGTTGATACTAGCTTAGAAATATGCTAATCTCCACAAAGCTTCTGGGCTGAGCTCACCTCATACGTAATGAATGCTAATACTGGGACAAAGCTCAACTCGGGCCATCAGAGAAACATACAAGGTCATATTGGCACATAAAAAGGAAAAGGCAGCTAAGATCTGTTGAGGTGCTATTAAAAAGAGGCAGGACTTTCTGACATATTTTTCTTGGATTATTTTCCATTATGTGCAATCACTGGGATCAAATGTTGGTGGAATCAATTTTAACCATAAAATTTTACTTAATCTTGAAGTAGCATATTTGTATAGTGCTTTATGGTTTTTAAAGCATTGCCATAAATACTTTGATTCTGAAACCAGCATTTGAAGAAGGCAAGCAGCTGTGATCATTCCTATTACATTAACTAAGGTTAAATGACAAAAGTCACAGAACCCACAAGCCAGTGCTCATTAGACTGCATTCACTCACACACTCATTCGTGCATTCATTTGCGTACTCATTCATTCATTTCTTCAACCCATTGGGACTGTGGACTCAAAGATGAACAAGGCCTAGCCTCTGCCCTCAAGAAGCTCCAAGTTTAGTGAAGAGGCAGAAAGAAAACCCCACACCAATTATAACGAGCATGAAAAGTGTAGCAGAAGGGATGTGCAAGGCCCTCAGATGAGGTCAATTCTTAAATCTGGGTTTCGATGGAGAAAGAAACGGCTAGGCCCAGAAGGGAGTGGGGGGTACGGGGAAAGACAAACATAGGTCGTCTAATTTTGTTCAAATACAAAAGTGTGTGTGTGAGACCTGGCAAAGGCTGGCAGGATGAGGTCAGCAGCAGCCAAAGCTTGGCCTTGAATGCCGTACCCTGTGGGCCAAGCTGAGGACAGTCAAGGTGCTTGGGCTCAGATGTGTGCTAATCTCCGAAAAGCTTTCAGGGCTGAGCTCACCTCATATGTAGGAAAGCACACTGGTGGCAAGTTTCATTCTTCTTAATACTGTGATGTCTTGAAGCAAGGATGACTCAAGCCCCAGGTTTGAATGAGTAAGTTGTTTGCTGTAGCCTATGTATGTGTGCACACATTTTCATACACCCACATGGATAGAGTTTATATTCATAATACTATACATAATATACGTATCCACATAGATTATACAAAACATGCACAGAATTCTGTAAACTTCACATGCAGAGACATCTGAATAATGTCTATGTCTAGCCTGCCCCCTTGGGACATGTTCAGATGGAGCTGGGTTACTGAGAGGTTACCTGTGCAGGACAACCATCTGTCCTGGACGATTCAGACAGTCGTTTGCCTGTAGAGTAGGCACTGGTGGGGGGCTGGGCAAGATGAATTCCAAAGGTACCTTAATGCTCTGTGGTTTTATGTATTACAAGCTTATTTGCATGGTACAGTTTCCCATTTTCAATAAATAAATTTTCAATAAAATTCCATGACCCTGGTGAAATCAGTCCTCTCTGCTGTTTTTTTTTTTTTTTTGTGCTCAGGCAGAAAATGTATTATTGATTTCTGATTCAGCCACAGACAATGTGACTTGAAAAAAAGAGCACTGAATGAGGAGTCGGGACACATAGATTCTCTCCTCAAACCACCCTCTTCCCCTGTGGCTGTGTGACCTTGGGTAACAGACTTCACCTCTCTGGGCTTCAGGTTCCCATGTGTTAAATAAAAGGAGTGATGGAGTGTTTTAGAATACTCTTCTAGCTCTAAATCTTTGAAGCCATCTCCCCCCAACCAAATCCCCCACGATTTAGTTTTTCTCTGTGAGTTCTAAAAATCAGGACTAAATAAACTGGCTTCAGATTATCTATTTTCTAACCAAAGAAGATCCTGCTTCATCTCACTTTTAAAAAACCATCCTAATCTTGCATAATTTAAATGATCAGTACTGTCACTGGTTGCTCTGGTTTAAATTATGCATTGTTGCTATTTGGGGAAATTTTAGACTGGGTCCAGTCTGGGATCGCTGGCTGAGAACAATAAGCCCCCAAAGTGAGAAGAATAAAGGCCTCTCCAGACAGGATCTGCTTTTAATGCATTGAGCCCAGGGTTTACAAAAAGAGCATTGATTGTGTACATTAAAGAGCCACTGAAATAGCAAGAGATTGGTAAGGCTGCAGTAAATTCTCCTAGAAGCCACTGACCTTGGCTGCATTTCAGGGGTCAGGCATTCCCCAGGAGGTGCTCAGCAGGCAGGCTTTACTGAGGGCTTAGGAACAAATGAGGCTTCTCATCTAGATGAACCCACCTCTCCAAATTTGGGAATGTAGGGATGATCTGCCCTCTGATTTGTAGAGATTACCTGTGTGGCCTTTGGACCCACTCAGACCTGTATGCCTCACCCACAAGACTGGTCAAAGATCCCAGTCCTCCAGGATGTAACTGTCCCCATATACATTTAAGTCTTCCAGCCAGGCTGGCTGTTGCCCTCCCTATTTCCACACCTCCAGGCAGGCAGAAAAACACAGGCAGAGCACTAAGCTGGCAGGCTCAGGCCACAAAGAGCAATTTCAGTAAATCATGCAAAAATATCTTTTCAAAATACAGATCACACAAGCACAGTCTTCCCAAGTGTGAACCACACTCTGCCCGGTGAGCTTTCATGGCTGCTCCCACACCTGCAGGTTCTGTGCTCAGTATCTCAGAAAATCTTCCCCAGGAAAAGCCCACAGGGGACAAGTCCCCGGCCAACTTAAAATCACATCAAAGCGCTTTCCATTAGAGCAGTGATGTCAAGATTTCAGCTAGGGGAAATCACAAGCCTTGCCCATTGTTGGGACCCCGTCTCCCTTTGCCACTCTCTCCCTCCACCCCTTTCAGGTCTGGGCCATCCATCCACCTGATTAACCCGAGGCAGCAACTCCCAGTGCAGAAAGTAGGGCAAATGAATACATACAGTCAGTAAAGCAGGAAGCCCCAGACTCGGTGAAAGCACCCGCCCTGCTACCAACTCCACCCCCTGCCCAGGGGGCAGCGGTTTCTGGATGTGGCATTTCCACACCAGGGTCATAGCTTACTGTAATAATGTATGAATGGGCTTTGGCTGCCAGACTATCAGAACAGCGCGTTTCAAATGGCATCTCTGTTGCTTCTAAACTCCTTGACTGCCTTGCTCAAACCTCACCTCTTGGACCAACAGGGGGAGGGGTTAGAAAAAGAGATGTTAGAAAAGAAAGGTTTAAGGAGACGAAAGAAAAAGTACCACTTTGATTATAAAGGTAGCTCTTTAAAATATCCGTGGAGATGAGGCAATGTCAGGAGAAGTACTAGAGATTCAGGTAAAAGGCCCCAAGATTTAGCTTCAAGCTAACAATGTATTCGTCGGGAGGGCGTGTGAATTTCCATGCTTCATACATCCTGCGTGTCTCCCTGTCGAGAGCCACCATCAATTCAGTCTCACCCACCTCCATACATCAAGTATATGCACTTGCTATTTTTTAAATTTTATTTTTGGTTCAGGAGAGGAAGAAGCAGTCCCTAAATTGATGTCCAATCCTTCTCAAACCCCCGCGGCTGCCACCATCCCCACCCCTCACCCCTTCCCGGCAGGCAGCATCTAATTAAAATGGCAAGAAAGCTCTGCCCCCTTCCCCGAAGGAGCGTGTTGGGATTGGGAGTTGGGGGTGGGGGAGCGCCGAGGCTGCACTGGGATTCCTGGGATTCTGATCTCAAAACAACAGCAAAATGGATTCTAGATCGGTGATGTCTCAGTCAATACAATGAAACCGGGTCTGAGGTAATTCACGTGAAGGTAAACGCAAACCAGCCGGGCTGCGGGGAGGGAGGTGCTCTACAAAGAACTGGCCACAGACACTGGGAAAAACACACACACACACACACACACACACACACACACACACACACGCTCAGGGAGTTCCGGTCTGATTGGGAAAAGGCAGAAAACACATATCCCTTTCACCTGCTTAAGTTAAGCCATAAAACTGAGATGTTACAGCCCCAAAGTCAGAAGGCACAGGCAGGGCTGAGTTCAAACCACAGATAAAGGTGAGTGGCAGACTGGCATTTCAGGGAGTGCTGAAAGGGAGCCCGGCGCGGGAGGCAGGAAAGGCGGAGGGGGCGGCAGTGGCCACCTCCAAGACCAGCATAGCAACAACTGCCCCCTTGGAGCGGCAGGCTCGGCTTCGCGGGGACAGCCAAGCTCACAATGTCATCTTGCAGGTAGCTGTAAAACGTGAGGGGCCAGTGCCTTTATTCACGCTGTTATTCTTTTAGCAGAAGGGGACAGTGGGGTCTCGCGCCTTGGCACCGTAAACTACCCGGGGCGTGTGCACGCACACACACACACACACACACACACGCCTTTCGTTTTAATGCTCTTACACCGGTCTAAGATGAAACTGGCATAAGCTCCAGAGCCCTGGGGGAGCCTGGCCACAGCCAAAGGAGCACACGTACCGCACAGCCCTGCCGTAGGGGCGCAGCCAAGAGCACCTCAGCTACCCGGAATCAAAACGGGAATCCAGGTTCTCTCCCAGGCGCATTCTCGCGCTGCTGCCCACCAGCCCCAGCCCCAGTCCCCGCACCGAGCCCGTTCATCCCGACCCGACCCACTGGAAAGAATCAGAAAACATGTTCTGCTCACCCTCAGAGCCGAGAGATCGATTTCATCCAGGCTGCGAGCCGGGGAGTCGCTCGCCATGTCTACTTCTTCGCTGGAGAAATGGACCAAAACCACTTCTCCCTTGGAAATTCCACCTTGGTCTATTTCACTCGCGTCCTCATGCGGGTGTCGCGCCAGAGGCCCGGGGCCCAGCCTCCCCCGCCCACCACGGCCCCACAGCGCCGGATCCCGCTCCTCCGCGCGTCCGTCCGCCGGGTCCGGGAGCCCAACCTGCGCGGATCTCCAAGCCCGGAGCCGCGGTGCGTGTGGGTTGAGCGCCCTGATCGGCTAAGGGCGCTGGGGCTGCGTGGGTGTATTTAAATGGGACATGCTTCTTTGCTTGTGCGTGGATGGCGGCTGCATTCGCTGTTATAATGAGACACATCAACTCCTCCACTCAGCAGGGGGAGGGTGGGGGTGGAGAACCACACAGAACTGTCTATCACCGCTTCCTGGGAGGAGTAAAGGGGGGGAAAAAGGAGAGGCGGAGGAGGCGTGGTCTCCGACTGGGGAGAGGCCGCGCTTCCTGACCCGGTCCCTCTGCACCAGCGTGGTTGGGGGAGGGGCGCGGACCCTTTCCGCCCAGGCTTTTGCGGGCTAATCGGACAGCATCGGAAGGCTTGTTCCTGAACCTTGACGTGCTTATTGTGGGGAATCAAGCTTTATTTTTGTGTGTCCAATTCGTGCACTGCAGCAAAATGGTCCTTCAATCGCATCTTGGGGTTTCTCGGTGAGGTTCAAATGCTCGAGTGCTGAAAAAAAGCCAGAGAAAAAAGAACCTGGCCCTCCCTCCCCCATTAATTATTTGTGGGGCTGGAGTAACGCAGGCTGGTGCAACCGGTGCATATAAGGACTTGTGTGCAAGGAAGGGGATCCGCCTCCAGGCGCGGAACGAGTGGGGAGAAGCGCACACGCACAGTGCGCCCAGTCCGGCGCTTCGCCAATTTGCAGCGGCCGCGGGGTCTGGTCCGCCCGCTGCTCCTGGGATGTCGGATGGCGGGTCGGTCCCGGGTGCGGGTCACTGGCCGCTTCGGGGCTGGAAAGGTTTGCCAGAAGCGGGAAAGCTGGGAGATCTGAGCTCTCTCATCGCCACACCCGGGACCTGCTCGTGCCGCAATTCCCCACGGAAACAACCGAATTGAAACGAGGAGCTCGTTCCTCTGGGTGCAGTAGTTAGAATGCTTCAGGTAACTCCAAGGCCAACATTGGATAAGGCAACACACGCCGTCCCAGGCTGCGCTTCCGCGGCTGGCCTACCCAGGTTGATGGAGAAAGTTTGGCTGGCGGGTAAGATGTAACGTGCAAAACGAACGCGTGAGAGCGATTTCACTTCGCCCGCTTTCTCATTTAAAGGTTGGATGTTTACAGTGGCAAACATGACCCTCTGTAATCCAGACTGTGAAGTCACTTCCCCCAACCGCCGTGCAGCCCTTCCTCTCCCGCCTGGAACACGCGAAATGCTTTGGAAGAAAACGCTAAAACTGAACTTTTTTCCAAATACAGCAATAGCTTTAAAAGCATTCTTTACACTTCTATTAACAGGAGAATGTCCTTCTGGTTAACTGCACTGAGGGTTTGGTAATCATGTAGTGTGAATATGAGCTTCAGAATAAGGCTTTTGAATGAATGAAAACCAGTGCAGTTAGTTCATCACGCCTGCAGACATTAGAAGACTTTGAAACAGCATTTGGTGTATGCTGTACTGTTTTTGTTAATGATACTATATTTATTCACAATTGTGGATCATGCTCCATGAAACTTGAAAATTCTTCCAGCAAGAGTTTCAGAGTTTTTGCCTTTCAACTTTATGTTTAACCGTGTTATTTTAAAAACACTCTATTTGACTTCTCATTTTAATAAAATCATCGTGCTTGAGGTAGTAACATGCAATGAGCCACCATGTCAAAATGGAGGAAAAAAATTATCATTCCCCATCGTTGTCTTAATTTTTCCCTTCTATGTCCTTTTTTTTTTTAGCCCTTCTTCTAGACAACAGGTTAATATATCGTCTCAGGGTTGAAAGAAAATAATTTGAGATCAAGTATTGTGATCTATAAACAGAACTATTTTTTAAAACTTCAAACATGGAAATATGAAATAAATATTTTTTCTGTGGGTAGCCTTCATTTTATACCCCAGATTATATTTGAAATATCACAGATTGATTCTTTTACCATTAGCAAACTGTTTAGACCATGAGGATGTTTAGCTGGCACTAAATTCTACACTTGGATTTAGTGTGTGTGTGTGTGTGTGTGTGTGTGTGTGTGTAGCTATGCACATAGTGCTAGGTACTAAGTGTAAAGGCTTCCTAAGAGCATGAGAGGATGATGAGAGAGCCAAATGAAGGCAGGGGTGCTGGCTGCAGGAAATACCATAAAAGGAGACATTACAATAGCAAAGGCACCTCCCACTGGTGAGAGAAGGCCAAGAGGAGGAAACTCTAAGCAGTTTGTACAGCTGGAGGTGAAGTAATGATGGTGACTGTTAGGACTAGGGAAGAAAGCAGAAGTCAAATCAGGTGGAGCTTTACATGCTCCATTAAGGACTTTGAACTTCATTCTTTAGGTCAAGTGTGTATCCTGTTTCAGCTATTCCAATACAAACTTTCCAATTTTTTGCCGTGTCTGTGTACTGTCTGCAGTATTACTTCACATTTGTCTTTAAATAAACACTTTTCTTTTTTTTCTTATGTTTAATTTAAAATAATAAATCACTACTGTAAATGGAAAACTAACAACATTTTCTTTAAAAAAAAAAGGAAGGAAACAATTAAAATAAATATAATGGAAAATAAAGCAGTATTATTAAATTTTAGCTAGCTGTCATTGCCTGCCCCAGGCTTCTAGCCCAAGGCCTGCTCTTAGTTTGTTAAAAGAGAGAATAGCAAATGCAGGAAAAGGCATTCAAGACTTGACCAAAGTGAGATTTTCTTCTTGGCATAATCTGAAGGACTGAAATAACTCATACCATCTATGTGCAGTTTGAAAGCTATGATATGTTGTTTTTGTCTGTGTAAATATGTGGTAAACAATAAAAAGCAGGGACACAGGCAAGAACGATATAGATCAATTTGAGAAGAATAAGAAGGGAGGAAGATGAAAAGAAGGCTCCAACAATTATACCTAATTTATTTTTTAAAAAAAGATTTCAAGCAAACATTGCTAAATGTTTGGAATTGTTAAATCTAGATGATTAGTAATGGGTATTCGTTCTATTGTTCCCTGTATCACATACATAGCCGTAACTGCTGCAAAGAAAATGTAGCAGGGCAATGCGATTCTGCAGGTGAATATGACCACCCTCAGCGCCAGCACACACACTCGGTGAGTTTGAGTACTTGGGCCAAGGACGCAGGGAAGCACCCCGAGGAACTGCTCACCAACTGCCAGGAGAAATGGGACCACACACGCAGAGGAAGCAAACTACCTGTATCCCCTGCCTTGAATCATGTCCTGTCCTTTCCCCCTTCCACCACAGTTGCAAAACAAGCACTCAGAATTGGCACCACAGATAGGCAAATGAGAGTTACAAAGGTGAGGATGGATGGACAACCCAGAATCACCAATCATTCTTGGCAATCTATTACTATGAAAGAGAGGTACCAATTTCAATGAACAAACAGAATCAACACACAAAGTTATTGTTACTAAAACAAAAAGGTTTATAATATACATTTTTTATCCTCAGAGAGATAATATAGGAGCTTACATTCATAAAATAACCAGGTTATTATGAAAACAAATCAGAGGACTAATTAAGAATATATGAAAATATAAAAATGAATAGATAGATTGAAAATAACTAATACCATACTGCAGATATTCTTCTGAGCATTTGCTATGGTCTCAATGTTGCATCCTCCCAAAATCCGTATGTTGAAACCTAACCCCCATAGTAATGGTATGTATTAAGGTATGGGCTTTTGGGGGTTGATGAGATCGTGAGGGCAGAACCCTCATAAGTGAAATAGTGTACTTATAAAAGAGGTTTGAGGAAGGCTGTTTGTTCTTCCTCTGCTTGAGGACACTTAGAAGGCTCATTTCTTAGTCTGTTTGTGTTGCTAAAAAGAAATACCTGAAGCTGGGTAATTTATAAAGAAAAGAGGTTTTTTTGTGTCATGGTTCTGTAAGCTGTACAAAAGCATGGCACCAGCATCTGCTTCTGGTGAGAGGCTGCTTCCACTCATGGCGGAAGGCACAGGGGGGCTGGCATGTGCAGAAATCACATATCAAGAGTGATGGCAAGAGCGGGGAGGTGCCAGGCTTTTTCTAACAACCAGCTCTTGTGGGAACTAATACCATTCATGAGGGTTCCGCCCCCATGACTGAAATACCTCCCATTAGGCCCCACCTCCAAAGTTGGGGATCAAATTTCAACATGAGGTTTGGGGGACAAACATCTAAATTATAGCAGCTCCATCTGTGAAGAACAGGCCCTCACCAGACTCTAAATCTCTTGGCACTTTGATCTTGAACTTTCCAGCCTCCAGAACCATGAGCAATACATTTCTGTTGTTTATAAATTATCTAGTCTAAGGTATTTTGTTATAGCAGCCTACATGGATTAAGACAACATTCATGTATTAACATATTTAATCTTTATAATCTAATAGAGTGGGCAATATTATTAGCAAATTCATTTTACAGATAGATAGACTGAAAAACAGAAAGATTAATTAAGTTATCCAAAGTAACATGGTAATAAATGGCTGAATCAGAATTTGAACTCAGGTTCTTAATCACCATGCTATACTGACTCAGGCTTAACTAAAGGTGAATTAGTAAAATAGAAGGTGGCTCAGTTTTCTCCCCAATTGCAGGAAAAAGGATAAAGCAATGAGATAAAATTTAAGTAATATAGAGAATAAATCCAGAAGTTTCAGTATTCATCTAATAGGGAATCTAGAAAATGGATAGAAGGAAATATTCAAAAAATGATAGAAAATATTCCAGTATCTTTAGGTTAAAAGCTCTCATTTAGTGCTGAGCCATAAGTAAGAAATACCACACTTAAACACATCATGATAGAATTTCAGAGCAGGAAAGAATAAAAAGAAAATCCTAACAAGGTTACCTACTCGTCAGCAACAATAGATGCTAATAGAGAATGGAACAAAGTATTCTAAGGGAATACTAAGTATTCCCTTATACTCAAAGTATTCTAGGTTACCCAACTAAATTAACAATTAAGAGAAAGTACAAAATAATGACAGATATTTTCAGACACATAAGGATTCAAATGGCCGACCATCTCTAAAATTATTAGAAAGTATCTTCCACCAAAAAGAAAACCGAATCCAAAAAGAAAGTGTGTGTTACAAAAGACAATGGTAAGCAAAGGTAGCAAATTCTGTTACCCACTGAAAGCCATTTTCCTTTTTCCTTACTCATGAAACTCTGATTTTAAGAATTTATGCACCATGTATATGAAGAATATGGGTTCTCCCCAGCCATGGAAGAAAGAAGGGTGAATATTAAATGGTCTAAAGTCATCATAGCAATTCTATTATCTCTCCTAATGATTGGTTTAGAAACAGGCATATCATGCAACGCTGATGAATGAGAAGTGAAGTGAAAATCTTGTGGGGATTACAGGAATGGTTTTCCTCACTGTAAATTGAAAAAAGAAAAGGAAGGAAGGAAGAGGGAGAGGAGGATGGAAGAATGAAGGAAGAAGGAAGGAAGGAAAGAAGAGAACACAGTACAATATAAGACAAGAGAATGGCCAGGAGAAATGTCCTGTCTATGGTAGCTATCCCCTTGGTGGTTCCCAATGAGCTCCACCCCCTGGTATTCACAGCCTGTGTAGGTCCCTTCAACATAGAATACAGAGGCTTCCAAAGCTGGGTAATAAAAGAGATTTTAACATTTACCTTGCTCTCTTGGTTCATGTGCTATAGGGCAGAATCAACCTTAGCATAATTGACACTTTGGGCTTCAGAATTCACAGAATTCATCCGGTGCAGTATAGGATGTTTAGCAGCATCTCTGATCCCTATCCACTATATTGTCAATAGCACCTTCCCAGTTGTGACTACCAAAAATGTCTCCAGACATTGCTAAATATCTCTCGGTGAGCAAAATCACCCCCTGTGCTCTAGGGGAAGCCAGTCACCATGTCCTACAGATACTCATGCAACTTGCCAGCCACGTAGGTGAGCCACCTTGAAGTGGATCCTCCAGCCTCAGTCAAGCTTTCAGATGAATGCAGTCCCAGCTGACTCTGACTGAAACCTCATGAGAGATCCTGAGCTAAAACCACCCAACCAAGCTGCTCCCAAATCCCTGACCCACAGAAACCATGTGAGAGAATAAATTTTATTGTTGTTTTAAGCCACTTGATTTGTTACACAGCAAGAGATAACTAACACTAACTTCCAACAGGACTGTGTGAGGATATAATAGCTGGAAATAATGTATAGAGGCCATCTTCCTACCAGGATGGGATGAGCTTGAGAAAAAAGGCCAAAAGATGAAAAGCACCTGGATCCTTCATAGCGTTGTTAAACCATTGCATTAAACTAACCCAGGAACAACCTTGGAACAACCTAGGAACAACCTATCTTTGAATTTCTTTTTATGTGACAAAAGGTTTTCTCATTGTTTAAGTCACCTTTAGTTGGGTATTCCGTGATTTGCAGCCAAACACTTTCTGTTATAGAAAATTAAAAACTTTTGATTGTCTTCATCATTGCTAGTTCATAAAATAAAAAGAAATAATGATAATCTATAACTAAAATGATCTCATCATGAAGGTAAAAGAAAGGGGAGAAAGAAAAGCATGCTGAGATTTTTTTGTCTTATCTATAAACACAGAGAAAAATATGTCAATTATGCATAATAAATACAAGGGTCACCAGGATGTTTAAGGTAAAAACCACTTGAGTGAAAAAAATGGAACAAGTGTAACTTGACAAATTCAATAAAATGAAGAAAAGAAAAAACATAAACCAGAATGTGTAGCATAAAGGACATGTTTTTAGGGTGTTGGGGCCCACCCAGCATCTATTCTGCTTGTGTATACTGTGGTGGGCAAAATAATGCCCCTCAAAGATGCCCACGTTCCAATCCTTGGAACTTGTGATTATGTTACCTTACCAGGCAAAGGGACTTTGCAGATGTGATGAAGTTAAGGAATCTGAGATGGGAGATTATCGTGGATTATCAGGTTACACCCAAAGTAATTACAAGTTTCTTAAAAGTGCGAGAGGGAGGCAGAAAAGGAGTCAGAGTTAGAGGAAGATGTGTTACAGAAAGGGCACAGAGAAATGCAACGTCGCTGCCTTTGAAAATGAAGGAAGGGGCCTGTATGTCAAGGAATATGGGCAGCCTCTAGAAGCTGAAAAGGGCAAAGAAACCAGTTTTCCCCCAGAGCCTCCAGAAAGGAATGCAGTGCTGCTAACACCTTGATTTTAGCCAAGTAAGACCCCTTTGGACTTCTGTACTACAGACGATAAGGTAATAAATTTGTGTTGTTTAAAGCCACTAAGTTTGAGATAATTTGTCACATCAGTGATAAAAAACTAATAACAGACCTCCTGTATCTATATTTCCTTTTGAATAATTGTCTCTTTCCTTGGTTACCAATTACTGAGGCTGTCACTCAGGTTTTCTGTTTATTGGTAGTCAAGGGGTGAAGAGCTGTCTGAAAGTAGAACAGTGGAAGACCTCTTCACCTAAACCTGGAACTTAAGAAGAGTGACAAGACTGAAAATGGTTGTTGTCAATTCATTCCAGTCATAGTACTCTACCCATAAGGCACCTACTAGAGACCATTCTTCCTTCCTATTCCTTGGAAAAGAAAGCCTTGTTTCCTTGTTTCCTGCTCATTTCCAAGCTTGGTTCTCTATGCTAGTTATTAATTGCTGTGTAACAAACCACCTTAAAACTCAGTGACTTAAAATAATAGCAATAACTTCTTTATCTTACAAATCTGCAATCTGGGCAGGATTTGGTGGAGAAGGCTCATTTGCTCCACAGAGTATCAGCTAGGGCTGGAGGACCCACTTCCAAAATGGCTCGCTCACATGCCTAGCAAGTTTGGTATTGAGCTGTTAGGGGTACTCAGCCAGGGCTGATGGCCGGGAGCTTCACTTCCTCTCCAGGTGCGTCTCTCCATGGGGCTTCTTCATGGCTTGGTGCCTGAGCTGCAAGAACAATCATCCCATGACAACCAGTGGAAGCTGTATTACCTTGTATGACTTGGCCTCACAAGTCATGTAACTTTGATTCCACCATTGTCATAAATCTACCCGGATTCAAGAGGAGAACACATAGATCCTACCTTTCAATGGGAGGAATATCTGAGTCAAGTTAAAGAAGAGCATGTGGGATGGAAGATGCTGTTGCAATATTTTTGGAAACTAAAACCTATCACATTCTTTAAGCCTTGCTATCAATTCTCCCTCCTCAGTGTCCTTCCCTTTTGCTCGTGTTAACCAGAGTTAGTTTCTGCTTTTGCTTGCAACTGAAGAATAATGCAGCAGGCATAAGTACAAACACATCAGAATAAGTATAAATATTTAAATTTCCTCATTAAAAGACAGAAGATCTCAGAGTGTGTAAAAACAAAGCAAAACAGACCCAGTTAATTAAGACAAGCTTTTCCAATTTCACATAGAAAACTGACAACATGTAACCAGGCCACAAAGTAAATTTTGATAATTTCCACCCCCCCCCAAGAAAACCCAGCAATCATACATACCATATTCTCAGACCACATTACTGGGAGATTTCAACATTCGTGTAACAGATCTACTGAATATGTAATTCTCAATTCTTGGACCTTCTTCACCAGAATGACCTTTGTTTCTCATTGTACTTAAACTTACTCCCAGGAGCCCAACCAGAAATGTATTATCATCTTAAACAGCTCTTTAGAAAATAAAATTCCAATTTCCCACTGTCCAATTACTGACTGTACCCTTCTAGCTTCCTGGCAGCCTTCACTGATGTTGCCACTGTTTTCTGCCTCACAGAGACCCCATTTGTGTCCAATGGCAGCATCCTTCATTATTTCCAACTGGTCTTCCCTCCTACCCTTTCTTCTTTCCATTTCCATGGTGGACCTCAAAGTGTTTGGGAGCCTGAAGTTCAACATACTATAGTCCATATAGTGTAATCTGAGGTAAGGAGCATGGCCTCTGGAGTTGAAATGCCTGGGGTCAAATCCCAAAATGGAAACAGAAAAATAATACAGCTGTTTTATTGTTTTCATTTCTTGTTTCTGATAGATAGATAATAGATAGATATTTTTTTAAAAGATTAGTTACCCTTGGAATAATAATACCAAGTGACTACACCTCTTTTGTATTAAATGAGTTTGGAGTGATTTTCTTAATTATCTAGCACCATTTAAGCCCAGAGACAAACACAACACTTTATCTAAAATATCCTACTACACTTTTCCTAAATACAGGAAACTATTTTTACTAAGAATTTGGCAAGCACTTTCAAAACAGCACTTTCTGCTTTCATTCTTTGAGAATTTCCTAACAACAAATATGCATAGATATTTTAATATGCAGCTGTAATCCTTCCTTCAATATTTATTGTAAAAATTCAATTGTTTATAATTTTTTTAGAAGTTAATCTCCTTAAATCCTAAAGCAGTTTTAAATTTAATTGTATTCTAGCCAAATAATGGAATTTTCAGCTTGCTTTTCCCTCAGTATTTTTAGGATCTAATCTAGTGTCTTACAATAGTAAGCATTCCATGCATGTCTGGTCAATGACCAAAATACTGTAGAAATGTTGAAAGGACATCAGTTCTGACCACCAGGGCCTGTCCAGACCATGTCAAAAGCCTGAGATGCTTTGCTGCCTGCTATCTCAACTTGTTTCCCCTTTTTCCATCTAACTTTTCTGCAGAACTATGTCCTGTTCAGCTTTAAGATTCAAAGTTCTCCCTACCCCACCAAACACAGAGAATTATTTTCAGTTTTTTATTTCATACCCACATATTTGAATGGCATAACCCACAGTTTGGCCCAAACTGGAGAGGAGCTGGGTGGCCCAGCTGGATCTTTCCATGAAGTCATAGAGTAGATAAAAGTTGTTATCAGACTAGTAGAGCTGGAAGGGACCTTAGAGATAACTGAGTACAATCCCCTCATTTTACAGATAAGGAAACCAAGGTCCAGAGAAACTATGTGACTTGCTCAGTGTCACAGAGTTGGCACGGGAAAGGGCTTTGGGGACTGGAGACTTTGTGCTAAAAAAAAAAAAAAAATGCAAGGCCAGGCTGGGCGAGGTGGCTCACGCCTGTAATCCTAGCACTCTGGGAGGCCGAGGCGGGTGGATCACTCAAGGTCAGGAGTTCTAGACCAGCCTGAGCAAGAGTGAGACCCCCCGTCTCTACTATATAGTGGAAAAATTAGCTGGGCATGGTGGTGCATGCCTGTAGTCCCAGCTACTCGGGAGGCTGAGGCAGAAGGATTGCTTGAGCCCAGGAGTTTGAGGTTGCTGTGAGCTAGGCTGACGCCACGGCACTCTAGCCCAGGCAACAGAGTGAGACTCTGTCTCAAAAAAAAAAAAAAAAAAAAAAATGCAAGGCCAAATTTATTGTTTCCCACCACATTGCCCATCCACTGTCCCTTCTACTATACCATATTGCACCCCAGACAGTACTTTGTAAGTGCTGTCCACTTGATTTGCGCTATTTGTCTTAAGGAAACTGTAAAGTATAAAACTAGTCATATTTCCCTTAACGTGTGGGCTGCCTAAGAGCTCAAAGCTAATAAGCTGGTTTGCCATGCCTAGTACTGGGTCTTATGTGGGAAGAGTCAAGAGGCTTGTCTGAGTGGGTTCTTAAAGCCAGAGAACTCAGGGAAGAAAGTGAGGAATTGGAAGGTGTTTGGATCAATTGGCCAAAGATAATGGAGGCCACACCCCTCCAGAGATTTAGTATACTCTCATCTGCAATTACATGGATGAATTTTAAGGTATATGTTGGAAAATGCATTCTTTCTCTTATAGTATTTAAGATACTATGTTGTAGTTGTTGGTTTTCTTTTCCTTGATTACAAGTATCTTCGTTGTTCAGCTCTTTTTCTCTAGTGCCTAGTGAAATGTATGAGATAAAGTGGTGTTTATTAAAAAAAATAAGTTAATAAATCAGTGTAGTGAAGAAGTTGGTAAAGCCATGTGCAACTAGTCGCTTTGAAGCCAGAAAATTTTAGACAAGTCTTTTAAGCCTTCTAAGTGTCCACGTTTTATATTCATTATAATTTTACATGACTAGTCGATTCTGAGAATAAACCAAGAGTTGAATGACTAATACTGTGTCCAAAGCTGATAACAAAAGTTAGGTGTAGATCCATCTTTCTCATCTATTCACAAAGAGTATAAACTCATTTACTCATTCACCAAAAACATATATTGAAGACAGGAATCGTCAGGATGGCTTCTGCCCTTATAATGTAGGGAGTGAAAGTGTGATCCTTGGGGTACTTACATCAAAAAAGAGAGCAGGGCTTGATTAACGTTCAGATTCCCAGAATATTGGCGGTCAGGGCTCAGGAATCTTCACTTCTATAAAAGTACCCTCCCAGGTGCTTTCTTTGGCCTATTCCCGAATATTTACTGAGTGATGAGCAAGGGCCTTATTTGGTTAGACTGAAGGAATAATGGGAGGACATTACAGCTCTGCACGAGGCAAGAGCCAATCTTATAAAGCTTAGTGTAATGAAACGGATGGCAGAAGAGCTGAGAGGGGTGGGAAGGATTCAGGGACAGAGTCTAGTACATGAAGAAAAGAAAATGGGATCCTAAAGCTGACTGGACAGAGGTTCTAGACTTTTCTAGATGTTGTTGATGAGTTCTCAGTGAAAAAGACCCTAAGAAGTTGCTTAGAATTCTTTGTCTTCCACTCTCTCACTCATAATGGGGGCAGCCTGGTTGTGCCATACTGGACCTCTTAGAAGCTCTCACAGAACCAGACCAAAGGCATTTTCTTTCGGACAGTGCTGTGGTCTAAATGTTTGTGCTTCCCAAAATTCATATGTTGAAATCCTAATCCCAAAGATGATGATATTAGGAAGTGGGGCCTTTGGTAGGTGATTAGGTCATGAGAGTGGAGCTCTCATGAATGGAATTAGTACCCTTACAAAAGAGACCGAAAAGACCCTTGCCCTTTCCAGCAGGTGAGGACACAGTGAGAAGGCTCTGCCTATGAGGAAGCAGGCCCTCACCAGACATTTAATCTGCACGCACCTTGATCTTGGACATCCCAGCCTCAGAACTGTGAAGAAATACATTTCTGTTTTTTTCTTTTCTTTTTGGAGACAGAGTCTCACTCTGTCACCCAGGCAGGAGTGCAGTGGCACTGTCATAGCTGACTATAATCTCAAACTCCTGGGCTCAAGCAATCCTCCCAACTCAGCCTCTGAAGTATCTGGGACTACAGACATAGCCTACTGCACCCAGTGCCCAGATAGCTTTTCTATTTCTTTTGTAGAGGCTATGTTGCCCAGGTTGGTCTCAAATTCCTGGCCTCAAGCAATCATCCCACTTTAGCCTCCCAAAGTGCTGGGATTACAGGCATGAGCCACTGTGCCTGGCCAAATTTCTGTTGTTTTTAAGCCACCCAGTTTATGGTATTTTTTTATAGCAGCCCAAATACAGCAAGACAGGCTCACCCAAAACGATAGGTCAGCCTCACTCCAGGGAGGTGGTAGAGCTCTTGGCTCTTCAGCAATCAGGCTGTCCTGTTATTTCATTATTGTAAGCAATACTAGACCAGGTTGAGAATACAATCTGTGGTGCCATGATATAGTGGAAAAAGCCATAGATTTGGTGGTAGAAGATTCTGCAAGCTACTCTTTCAATACTGTGAGAAAATCATTTCAACCCTTTAGGGAGGGAAAGATAAAGTTAAAGTTAGGAATTAATAGCACAAATTTGGAAACTGAGAATTAGAGAGGATAAGTGATGCATCCAAAGTAATACTCAGCTTATTAATATTCAGTCAGGCTTCAACATCAGGCTTGTCTGAATCTAAAACTTATGCATTTTTCATATGACACTGTTGGTCTTCAGACTACATTAGAGAACCTCCTGGGAGTGGTTGGTCCCAGCATTTGGGAACAATGAGTACCTTTGTCCCCATTGGTTTTGTATATCTGATTTTGGTAAGCTGCAAAAGTGTTTGAAAACCATTGCATCTGACTCTGCTACTGAGCTTCCACATCTGTAAGAGGACTGTAAGGATAATACATACTTTATTGTGAGGGATAAGCCAGAAGATACCTGTGGAACAGCTATGTAAACTGTTAGGCATTATTCAGATGAGCAATATTAGTGTAATTATTTTATGGCAATAAATAGAGAATTTTCCCCTTTAAAAATCTTTACTATTAATACAATCAACCCACAACCTTGGTACCATGTTTCACACACCTGAGAAAGCATGTTGGCTTTCGAATGGTTCTTAGGCACTAGTTTAGATTTGAAAGCTTTATTTAAAGGGTGGTATCTCAATACGTTTTTGAATGTTTAATTATTAATACACAGTTAATGCATAATTGGATTTTAAGCCACCATAAATACATCTTCTGAAATGTATTTGAATTGATCCACCTTCCATTTAAGATCTTTGTAAAAAACCATTTTAGAATTTCTGAGAAATTTCAGATATGATTATTGGGTTTACCATAATTAAAAATATTATTATAACTTTAGTTGGGGACTAAATCTTAATATCTGGGGTTTTGAGACCGGTCTTGTCTATCAACCATCCCGTTTGTGAGGTGGTGGAGTCATGTGAAACTGCACCTCTCAGGGGAGTGGCCTCCGGAGGTATTCTGGAACATTCAGAGCCTGGGCACCCAAATGCAAAGAGGAAATCTACTGTTGTTGACAAGCTGACTTGTGGGTAGGAACATCTTCCATAATTGAAATATATCTTTCATAGGTGGAAAAATGTTCCCATTTCCAATTTTTTTAATCAAACAGTGAAAAAACAACTACAAAAAAATCCCCTTGTATGCTTCGTACTTCAAAAACAATATCACTTTCATTACTGAGTCATCAAAACTTCCCCAGTATTTCTTTTTTAGGTGAAAAAAACCAATCACTAACCTCTTTTCTTTTCCACCCCACCGTCTACAGCAAAAACAGCAATTCAGAAATAGTCTGGTGAAACTGCAAAGTAGGCAAGGTTTTTCTGTGGCTTTCTTCCTTCCACCTGCCTTTCCCTCGCAGAACTCCCAGCCCTCCCCCTGTTTTTCTAAGCCCTAGGACTCTTAAGGGATACTTCGTCCCTCCACGCCACCTCCAAACCAATATTCCTTTTTTCTTCCCCTTTCTGATGAACCAAACCCCGTATCTTTTCCTGCTCCTGACCTCAACTGGGGGCTGCCGTCTAATCTTTCATTTATTGCATTTCCCAGCATCCTGTTCCAATTTTTTTCTGCCTTCCAACCCCGACTACTGACACTTACCCTGCAATCTTTTTATAAGCAACTGTGCCGCTACCTACACTGATAGGATGGCGGCAGGCAGCTACTTTGCCACGACTCACAGCGTGTTCTCTGGGAACGGCAAGCCGGAAGCCGTGTGCACAGTGAACACAATGGGGACGAAGCTAGGCGGTGTGCAAGGTCACCGTCCTGGATAAGGCCATCTAAAGGGAATGTCCACAGCTTAACTCATTCCTTTTCAAGACTCATCCTCATTTTCATTCCTTCCAGTTGATTGACACCTTCCTTTCTTTGCAGAGCACATGCTGTGGATTTGGATAGACTGAGTTTGGACTGGAACACTGCCACTTCTTAGCTGTATAACTTTGGGAAAGTTAGTGAAGTCTTTTAAGTATTAGATTTTTTTTTATTTAGAAAAATGGGGATAATAATGGCACTTACCTCATGGTATTATCATGTGGACTAAATGAGACAATGTCTGTAAGAGCGCTGGCCCCGGGAGATGCTCGGGAAAAGTCAACTGTTGATAAAATCCTTAATTCCAAGGCTGAGGTTTGACCCATAAAGTCCACCTTGCAGCCTTTAGAAATGATCTTTATGCCCCCCGCAATTCTCCAAGCAAATTTCTTTTATCTCTATATTTTTTAAAAAATACATTTTACCATATTGATGGCTTGAATTCAGTTAGAGCAGTTCTCAGTGCCTTACAATGATCAAATTATTAACACAGCATGGTCTCTGAACAAAAATTCCGTGCCTACTTTCTACTTTCTGTTTTGGCTTTTGTGTCTCTCATGCTGTGCTAGTCCTCACGCTGTGTTCTTTCTCTGTAATAATAATAATAATAGCAGTAGTAGTAATAACTACCATTTTCTAAATATGTGTTTTGTGTCAGACTCTTTATTTACATTGCTCTATTTAATCTCCACCGTTGGTTGACATTATTATTTCCGTTGTACAGTTGAGGAAACTGAGGTCCAGAGTTTTTAAATATATTGTCCAAGATTTCAAAGCTTGTAATGTTGAATCCCCAGGGATGCCTTATCTAAAACCCACTCCCACTCCTAGCCACAGGCAACCACTCTAGTCATGGAATCTTTATGCATGAGATTGTGGATTTGCCTATTCTGGGCATTTCATAAAAATGGAATCATGTGGCCGGGCGCGGTGGCTCACGCCTGTAATTCTAGCACTCTGGGAGGCCGAGGCGGGCGGATTGTTTGAGACCAGGAGTTCGAAACCAGCCTGAGCAAGAGCGAGAC
>NW_012139413.1:5033368-5097256 GCF_000956105.1 Propithecus coquereli
GTGGATGCTGAATTAGGAATTATCTAGACAAATGTTTCTCTCCTCTTTAATTCACATTCCAAACTTAATATAACATTTAAAATATTAATTTGCTTTTCTGTACTAGGCTCCCCCAAAAAAGGCTTTGTCCCTGTTGCAGGATTGTGTGCATGTGTATGTGTTTGATTTTGTTTTGTTTTGTTTTTAAATGAAGGAAATTTTAAGTAGAAAAGAAATATGTACAGACACTACAGGTCCCTGAACCACTTGTTCTCAGCCCACCTGAATTCAGGACAATTTCAATGGACAGTTCCATGTACTTCCAGTGCCCACCCTGAGGGTACACTCCCGGCATCTGTTTGCTTTTGGCCTCAGGGGTTTCTCCACAGCCATAGAAGGCTGCTCAGCTGGATCCTACAGCCTGGAAGTGCAGGGGAAAGAGAGAGTAGGAGGGTAGATTTCATAGCAGTCCCCAGGGGGAACCTCCAGTCAATAGAGTTTGGAAGTTGGTGGATAAATGTTCTGGCCTCTTATTACTCGATGGGACAATTCTGGGGCATGGTCTTCTCAGTTCCATATAAATGCCCAGCAGGCATGAGCCACAGTTGTTCACAGTGGAAACCCCCTTCTTAACAAACACTTTATAGGCTTTCTTTCTTTTCCGTCTCGCTTCCATACACCCACATTTCTGCTTCCTGGGATCACCTCAGAAATAAGATACCTACTCATAAGTCCTCATCTCAGTCTCTGCTTTCAGGGAAACCCAAATTAAGCAAAATTATAGAAGTTATAAATGGATAAATGAGTAAAGTTAGCATTAACTGATTGAAAAGTTAAAAATAATTTTAAGAATCCCTTTTGTTATTTCCCCACTATGGATCTAATGTTTTAAAGATTTTTTTTCCTATAAAATGTTGTAATTATAAAGTAATAATAAATGTTATTTATTTTAAAGTCAAAAACAATCTGATTTCAATACCAGTATTTCTTCCACCAAAATAACATCATTTTTGCCAAAAAAACCAAAGATGACTGGAGTTTTAACTAGCTTACTTAACATTTATTTATGTGTGTGTTCCCTTAGACTTGTTCAAAACAGTTCCTTCAGCTGGGTGTGGTGGCACATGCCTGTAGTCCCAGCCACTCAGGAGGCTGAGGCAGGAGGATCACTTGAGCCCAGGAGTTCAAGGCTGCAGTGAGCTAGGAATCACCCCACTCACTCCAGCCTGGGCGACAGAGCATGACACTGCCTCGAACATACAAAAACCAAACCATTTCCCAAGTCTGAATATTGCACTGTATTACTTATCAAATAGGCATCTAGTACATGGGTGGACTCCAGAGGCTGAGGATTCCACGCTAGCAAGTTCTTCACTTGAAGGATATTTTGGGGACTGCGGGTGGAATAGTGCCAACCCCTAGATCCTAGTTATAGGCTGTTTTCAGAGTTTGTTTAGAGCCCTGACTTCCTTTAGCCTCCCCTTTTCGGACTTGAGATATCCCAGTCTGGCTTGTAGGCCATGAGCATTCCACAAGTTCCCTGCCTCTGTCTTAAGTCTGCAGTTATTCCATTTAATGGGGCGTGGCAGCTCTGTGTGGCCATTTTTCCGTAAGTGCCTGTTATCCCCAGATCCTCCATTCTGTCAAAACTGCCACCTTCTGCTAAGCTAAGAAGTACTGAGACGGGCTGAGACAAGGTAGAAGAACAGAGGTATGGAATTAGAATCCTGGGTTCTCGTCCCTCCTCTGCCCTTCCTAGTTTTGAGACACTGCACACACTACAACCTCTCCAAGCTCTCTTTCCTTACCTTTAAAGTGGAGATAGCTGGTATCTTTTGAATCCTCACAGGGTTCGAGAAGATAAAAACTGCTTAAATAATAATCAGGCAAGAAAGTTCAGTATAGTGTTGTTTTTGAGAGTGAAAAATTAGAATTGGACTTAACCTAAATATCCAAACACAGGAGCTCTGTTAAATAAATTATGATTGGGCCGGGCGCGGTGGCTCACGCCTGTAATCCTAGCTCTTTGGGAGGCCGAGGTGGGCGGATCGTTTGAGCTCAGGAGTTCGAAACCAGCCTGAGCAAGAGCGAGACCCCGTCTCTACTAAAAATAGAAAGAAATTAATCGGACAACTAAAAATATATAGAAAAAATTAGCCGGGCATGGTGGCGCATGCCTGTAGTCCCAGCTACTCGGGAGGCTGAGGCAGGAGGATCGCTTGAGCCCAGGAGTTTGAGGTTGCTGTGAGCTAAGCTGACGCCACGGCACTCTAGCCCGGGCAACACAGTGAGACACTGTCTCAAAAAAAAAAAAGAAAGAAAAGAAATTATGATTTAATCAGCAGAATCTTTGCCATCATTAAAAATCATGTTGGAAAATGATTAAAAGTATTGAAAATTAAGTGAAGAAAACCAAATTACAAAACAATATGTGCAAGTAGAGGTTACCAGAAGCTGATTGGGAGGAATGAAAATGCGGAGTTATTTATTGGGTACAGAGTTTCCGTTTGGGGAGGATGAGAAAGTTCTGGAAATGGGGAATAGTGGTGGTTGCACATTGTGAATGCACTTAATGCCACAGGCTTGTACACTTAGAAATGGCTAAAATGGAAAATTTTGTATTATGTACAAAATTTTGTATTTTACCAGAATAAAAAAAGGTAGCTGGAAGTTTGTCGAAAGTTCCTAGTAAGGTAAAAAATAATTCTCATGTGAAGTCATGGTGGTTTCTGACAGTTTGTTCTAATTATCATGGGCATATAACTGAATGCTTTAAATTATTTACTGAAATTTTTGGCACAAAAATAAGTATGTTTGGTCTTTAAAAAATCTGTGTGGGATGACCTTATTGTTTAAATTTACATATATATAATATATATATTATATATGCACATACACATATATACATATATTATACATAAGCATACTACATGCATATCTGGTTTTTCAAAGTTTTCTATGATTAACACGTATTACTCCTACAACAAATGAATCACCACATAACCCAGAAAGAACTTTCATTACTTATATAAGGGCTTTGGCCTATCATAGAGTAGAATAAGCAACTGTTGCCAAAGAAATATGTCTCAGGTAATCTCCAAGATGGTGAATAACTTGAATTTGCATGTAGAGAAAATAGTGTAAGTGAAGTTTGAATAGTGAGAGACTACATGGCTCTTTCGAAGCTTCGAAGTAAGTTTACTATGTGTAGAGTATTAAGCCTGTGAGTGGGAGGTGCAGAGATAAAGGACTCGAGATGAATCTGGAGAGAGGTGTGCAAGTAACAAAGGTACAAGACAACCACATTAAGGAGTATGGACTTTATCCCAAGGAACAGCAAACCATTAATGGGGTTTAAGCCAGGGAAGTGATTAGATTTGCATATTGGAAAGATTAGGGTGTTTGCTCATGGTAAATGAACTAGGGAGGGGCAAGACTGGAAGCAGAGAGGTTGATGGTAAGGCTGCCAGTCCCCCAAGCCACCTGGGGGGATGTTCCTCATGGGGATGACACCTGTGGATCCAAGATACATCCAGAAAGTGGAAGTTTTGTGGACCGTGGTTCTGATTGTATATAGAAAGTGAGAATGAGAACTACCTGCGATGCCTCCTGGCCCTAGCCTTGGGCAGTCAAGAGGGGGGTGTGTCACACATTAAGATAGGAAACAAGTAGGAGCTTGTTTGAGGGGAAAAGTAACAAGTTCTTCCTGGAACCTGTTGAGTCTGAGATGCCTGTGCAGTTGGAAATCCAGGAAATGGAGAACTCAGGAGTCAGCAGTGCATGAAGGGTAACTGAAGCCCTAAGAGTGGACAAGATTTCCCAGGAAAAGGATGTAGAGAAGAGGTTTTTAGTCTTTTTGGGGGGTAAAGGACTGAGAATATGATGAAGTCTATGAACTTTTTCTCCAGAAATATCTTCAAACGGTTTGGCTATTAAGGTAATGAAAGAAATCAGGACATAGTCAAGGGTTGTCACAGGATCAAGAAAGAGTTCTTTTTCAGATGAGGAGACTTGACTGTGTTTAGATGGAGACGTAGCCAAGAGGTGATCAGTGAAACAGAAGAGAGGAGGGCTATTCAATCGGAAGACCTGGCTCCTGGGAAATGACAAAGAGATACGCTCCCTAACAGGGCAAGAGGCGTGATCTTAGGCAAAATCAGCAGCAAGTTTTTTTCTAAAATTTCAGAATATTACAGGGTACAAATGTTTAGGTTACATATATTGCTTTTGAGGGGCAACTTTTTAAAGTCAGGAACAAGGAGGAAAGGCTAAAGGAGAATGCAGGTGAGGTTGTGGGCTGCATTCCTAGAAGTTGAAGACTTTCTTATCAGATGACTTCTGTGGACTTAGTGAGTGGGAGGTGGGGTCATCTCATCAGAATGGGCAGAGGTCAGAGGTCTGTGAAATGGCCAGTGTGGAGATTAGGCAAGGGAAACATCATAGGATTTCTAGGCAATAGACACTCAGCTGAATGTGGGGACCAGGCATTTGTAGTGGCCTCAATCTGGATGATTTTCTTCAGCAAATCTTGGGATCCTTGGTGCAAGTGAGATGGTGGCAACAGTTAACTCTTTAAGGGCTATATAGATTTGCCAAGAATTATAAGTAAAGGACAGTGGGGCAAAGGAGATGAAGAACCAAATAACTGATCATGGAATGATGAACCAGGTATCAAAGCTATATGGAAATAAAATGAGATCAGGAAGGGTATGTTGAAAGGAGACAATGGAAATATCTAGGGATTGGAAGTACCAAAGTGTACAGTCAGCCAGCCTATGTGCTCAGCAGTTCATTTGTTTCAAAGGTTTTATTATTTTTTTAAATCACCGAGTGTCTTCATGCAACTATGCTGTAGCTGGGTCATGAATACTTGACCAGGATACTGAAGCTGAGGGAAACCATTTGTAATAAAATTCATTTTCCCAACCTAATACAAAGACAATTCATTTGTCTTTTAGATATAGGACCAGAATTAGACAGTAAAATATAACTTCTATTCCCAAACTGGAGGTCAATATGACTTGCACTGAAAAGGCTTTGGACTGAGTATTAGATAATATTGGAGATTTATAAAAATCCTTATGTATTATATATAGTGGTATTACAGTTGTGTAGGTTGATGTCTTTGTTTTTAGGAGATGCCTGCTGAAGTGTATGGAGGTGAACTGCCAGCTTACCTGCAATTTATTTTCAAATGGTTTTGGGGAAAGAAAGTAAAGCAAATATGGCAAAATGCTAACAATTATTGATCTGAGTCAATGGCTCTCAACAAGGAAGGACGGGTGATTGTACTTCCTAGGGGGTATTTGGCAATGTTTGAAGATATTTTTGGCTGTCTCAAGTCGGAGGGAGGAGTGTGTGTGCGCGTGCGTGCGTGTGTGTGCGCGCGTGCATGTGTGTGTGTATGTGTGCACACTACTGGCATCTAGTGGGAAGAAGCCAGGGATGCTGCTAAACATCCTATGTTGCACAGGACAGCCCCCAACAATAAAGCATTATGCGTCCCAAAATGTTGCAATACCAAGGCTGAGAAACCCTGAGCTGGGTGGTAGATATGCAGATGATCACGGAGCTAGCGCTAGTCTTTGAACTGTTGGGAACATTTTGAAACTTTTGTTAAAGGAAATTTGAAATGGGAACTAAAATATGGGACGAAAAGAAGACCATCCGTCTTCCAACAAGTCAGCAATAAATTATTGTTGGTGGTGGTCAAATATTCTGATTGTGATTGGGGGTGCTCTTGAAAACCATGACTTTTGGGTGGATGGCTAGAAATCTTTTCCCATCTTCCTTCAGTCACTCAATCAAAATAGAACTTTGTTTTTATTCAGTACTTGAGTTTTTGTGCAAAATGTTCTCGAAGGAAGGAAAGGAAAAAAAAGGAAGGAAAATTGACAATTGTATATCACTTGCTGTGACCCAGCCATCATGCTGGATACTTTTCACACATAATCCTGTCTGGCTTGGAGTCAGCTGATACAGATTTAAGTCTTAGTCGTGTCACACAACGACTGATTTCATTCATTCATTTAATGGTTCTTTTCTCCATTCAGCAAACCTTTATTAGACATCTACTATGTCCCAGACACTTCTAGACCCTGGGGATATAGACAAATAAGGTATGCTGCTTGACTTCAGGGAGCAAATGGCCTACTGGGGGACACAGAACAGTGAATGATATGAAGTGATTTTTTTAGAAGAATGGACAGGTTTCTCCAGGAGCATATAGGAGGGAGACCAAACCAGGGAAGACTTCTCAGACCTGGAATGGTTAGGAGTAAATCAGCTGAAGGAATGCCAAGATGAGGATGGGGTGAGTGAGAGGTGAGGAGGATGGGGATGAATGCAAGGCTCAGAGCTTGAGACAGGGCTGGAGCTCTCTCTGTGCAGGTGGAGCAGCACGTTGAATGCCTGGAGGTGAGGGAGAGAACGGAACACCTTAGGGTGCTTCTCTAACTTGAGCATGCATCAGAATCTCCTAGAGGGTTTGCTAAAGCGCAGATTACCAGGCCTCACTCCCATAGTGTCTGATTCAGTGAGTCTGCCTCGGGCCCAAGAATTTGCATTTATAACAAGTTCTCAGGTGATACTGATGCTGCTGATCTAGGGACCACCCTTTGAGAACCCCTGTCTTAGAGAAACTATAGGTAGTTCTAGTAGAGTGAAAGCTGAAAACATGACCAAGTGTGGACTAAATTGTGGAGCCCCTAGAGAGCTACCGAAGTATTTTAACCACTTGAGCACTTTAATTCGTCATCTCTCCTAGCCCATATTTCTTCTTGTAACATGGGAGACTAATTACTATCAAACTGTCTATCAATATTCTTTTGATAATAAAACCAAGCAACATTATGTATGTAAACTATAAACCACCATATAAATGTCAGAGATAATTATTAAAATTAACTCATTTGGGGCTGAAAATATTCTCTTTTTCCAGACAACCAAACTGAGGTACAGGAGGCACTGATGGTACCAGCCCAAGCAGCTTGGGCCTGGTCATGCATGCTCACCACTGTGCCACCCTGTCCCTCCCTGCCACTGCAGTGAAGAGGAAGAATTTTCTCATGTCATAAAAATCTTCTTCTCTCAGTTGTCATTCAACTCCTTCTTGACCATAACCCATTAAGTGCCGTAGATGGTGAGGCTGATTGTCCCAGGTGGGAATCTAAGAGAATGACTCACCAGGAGGTTAAGTACATAGCCCAGTTGAGCAAGGACAGCTGGCAAAGCTGAGATCAGACAGTCAGGCTCAGGAACTCACAGTTATGCCCACTAGACCATACTTGCGGTCTAAGAACGGGCTCAGGGTACCTCCCTTTGCTGGGAGGTAGCTGGACCCTGGGAGGCTGGCTTAGTCAGCAAGCAGAACCCGAAAGGAGAACTCCAAAGATTCATTCTTGGGAATCTCTGTTAAGGAAAATAGTTTGGGGAATTGGAATCTTTTTGGGGCTTCCTATTATGAGTGGCAAGAAACAATGCTAATCTTTTTAATCTTTACAATTGCATATTACTCTACAGTTTAGATTTGCTTTTACTTTCACTTTCTCATTTGATTCTCCTGGGCAGTATCATTTTTCCATTTTATAAAGGAGAGGTTCAATGGCTCGCTCAGGATAATGCACCCAGCTGGTCTTTGGATTCCAAATCTTATGCGCTGGACTCCACCAAAATATTTATGTGAAATAAATGTAACATGTGACAACTGCTTTCAACAAGTGTGATTATATATGTAGTGTGTGTGTGCATATATATTAATATGTATGTGTGCAAATATATGTGTTTGTGTATGTGTGTGTATATATATGCATTATATGCTTTTATTTTCCCATTTTCTTCTGGCAATACTACTTGGTTATTTCATCTACATTTTTAATTGTTTTGATTTGTTTTTGTTTAATCTTTTATTTTTTTATTTTATTTTATTTTTTTTGAGACAGAATCTCACTCTTTTGCCTGGGCTAGAGTGAGTGCCATGGCGTCAGCCTAGCTCACAGCAACCTCACACTCCTGGGCTCAAGCGATCCTTCTGCCTCAGCCTCCCGAGTAGCTGGGACTACAGGCATGCGCCACCATGCCAGGCTAATTTTTTCTATATATTTTTAGTTGTCCGATTAATTTCTTTCTATTTTTAGTAGAGACGGGGTCTCGCTCTTGCTCAGGCTGGTTTCGAACTCCTGGTCTCAAACAATCTGCCCGCCTCGGCCTCCCAGAGTGCTAGGATTACAGGCGTGAGCCACCGTGCCCGGCCCTAATCTTTTATTATCTAGACAAAGAAATTTGAAAGTATTTTTGGTGGAAATAATGTTGAAATATTAGGATTTAAAACAGTGAGAATTTGTCAGTGGGGTGCGTGGCTCATACCTTTAATCTTAGCACTTTGTGAGGCTGATGTGGGAGGATCACTTGAGTTCCAGACCAGTCTGGGCAATAGTAAGACTCCATCTCTACAAAAAAATTTAAAGATTAGATGGGCATGTTGTCACCCACCTACAGTTCCAGCTGCCTGGGAGGCTGAGGCAAGAGGATCTCTTGAGCCCAGGAGTTTGAGCCCAGGTTGCAGTGAGCTATGATGATGACACTGCACTCTAGCCCAGGCAATAGAGCAAGAACCCATCTTGAAAAAAAGAAAAAAAGAAAACAGTGATAATTTCTTATGTGATGAAAAGAAATAGTATTAGGAAAAAATGTAGGTTTGATAGTGTGAACTCTGCCCTGTAAAAAGAACATTCAATCAGTTACAGAATCCATCATCGTTTTTGTTTTTTTTTAATTAGGAAACAAATGTTCTGGAGCTCCTTGAAGCATTTCCCACAAATAACGCACCCAGGACTTCTGCAAGGGTATTCAGAGCGCTAAAGTAAAGAAAAAAGAGTCCTCTATCAGCTCCCTCCACAGCCACAATAATCCAGTTCAATAAGCTGTAAAGGTCTTAAGGTTGGGTAGAGAGCAGAGTTCAAATTCAGCAAGCCACCAGCAGCAGCAACTGAAGAGATTTACACCACTGGCAGAGGTCAGCAGGAGGAGAGGCACATATCTCCGTGGAGCATTTCAAGCATTTTTTCTTCTCTCCCTGAATAACATTTGGCATGTATGGAAGATAATCTAAAGGGTAATCAATTTTCCACTTTAGATTATATTATACATATATGAGCTTGTGAAAACCTGGACTTCATATATGGTCTGTCTTTTAAAATCCAGAGTCCACTTGTTTTGTTTTTTTTTTTTTAGTTTTAAAAGATTACTGCCTGTTTTGGAATCATCAGCCTTTGAGGCTGGGATGGAATTTGTAAGTTATCCAGATGAAGACTGAATAATTTGCCTAGACTAACTCAGCCAAGTGGGACCCAGGTTTCTCGACGTCCTGCTATGTTGCTCTGCTAATGGTTGTGAGGAAATAAAAGATACTCAAATAAGAATAAAAAGAAATATTTAATGGCATGAAGGAAATGTTTATAATTCATTGTTGTGTGAAGAAAGCACATACCACAGTATGCATCATGTGATTCTATTTTGGGGGGAAAAATGTATATGTGTTAGACATAAAAAGGCTGGTGAGAGGTTAGCAGGGCTTATATCTCTAGGTGGGGCATCGGGCAGGAATTGCTCTTTCCTCATGGAGTTTTTATGTATTTTCCAGATTTTTAGAGTGAATATACCTAACTTTGATAATTAGAAAGATATTAATGTTATAAAGAAGGGATTAAGAGCATCCTAAGAAGGTCAGACAGGCACGTTTCGGGAATACAAAGACAAGTAGAATTAGATTCCTTTTTTTCAAGGGGTGGGGAGCAAGAGGACTGTATCTGCAGAAGTGGGGTATTTGATCAGAGCTGTGCTGCAGGATGGTGAGGGCAGATGGACAAGTCGACACCCAAGAGCCAATGTGTGGGCTACAGGACAAACATCCACTGTGAAGGTAGCAGTGAAAGCCTCCCTTTCCTGGGGAAAGTCAGCTCACTTCCTGCTTCCCACTGCTTGTAACACCTAATGATTGGGGAGTATTGAACTATAAACCCCTGTGCTCACTTCTCTAGAGGCATGGAATATTCCTGTGGAACCGAGGCTTTCTGAAGGAAGCTAATTCTTTACCATGAGGTCTCTCATTGATACTCCATTCCTGCTGCGTGGCTTGACTGAATAGCTGATACTCAGACTTGGCAAAGAGCAGGAAAAAGAAATTAAAATAATAAGTAGATTGATGGATAGATGGATTAACAACCTTCATTTACAGAGTACTTCCTATTTACTTGCTAGGTTCTAATTTATGTTCTGTATTATTTCTAACATTTGGGATTGTTGCCAATGCTTATATTATCTCTCACCTCAACAGGAGGCCTTATTATTCCCATTTCAGAGGTGGTGAAACTGAGGCTGAGAGAGGTTGCATTATTGAATGGAGTAGGATTAGAATTCAGGTCCATTTGACTCGAAGGCCCAAGCCCCTTCCAATGCCACTGCCTCCTTCTCTGCCCTCTGGGAAGGCCCAGGCCTTGCTCAGTGGGCCCAATAGAGTGCTGTAGGGAAAGAAGAGCACTGGACTAAGAATCTGTGTCTGGACACACCCTGAAAGTGGATCCCAGGCATGGACAGCTGTCTGAATGATCTCCAAATGGCCCATGGCAGAATCATTCCCATCTTCATGTCATTTGCCAACACTACAGACATTGTTTGCCACAGTTGTTTTTTGTTTGTTTGATATGTTGACCTCACACAATTCAGGGAAATAGAAAATTCCCTGATTAAATCAGATAAGATGGAACTGGGAATGAAATCTGTTTTGGAGACAGATTTAGGTAGAGTTATGTAGGGATAGATAGTAGGGTAAGTTTTCTGGGAAGTGAACTCAAAATGGCAGTGTGCTGGCTATCAAACTTCATTTCCTTTTCTCATTTTCTTTTCATCTCATTCCACATCTCACAAATGCTCGTCTTTCTTCTGTGAACTGACTGATGTCAGTCACATAGAGAACCTCAAACAACTTGCTCAGAGTTCTTTTAAGAGGACCAACTCTAATGTGGTTTCTGTCTTGTTAACTGCACGGTTCTTGTGTAAGTAAACAACCCAACTTTTACACCACAAAGTTTGTGGTAGAGATGGGGGGCTGTGGTTGGAGGGGAGGAGAAGCATTGACGGAAATTTTAAGTAAAGAATTTCTCTTCAAAAAAGAAAATAAAGTCTTATCTGAAGTTGTTCTCTATTCTCCCCGTTAGGAGCTCTCCGCAACCATCCCAGGTTGCTCTTGGCCCTCTGCACTTGGCCTTGGGCTACAGCTACTGAGGTCATACAATGCATTGCCCTATTTCCAGGAAGATCATTAAGGACATGGCTCACTAAACCACACAAGAGAAATTCTTCTCAGGCAGCTGAGAAGGCACCTTCTTCAAGTTGTTCACCGTCCCCTTCACCTTTTTCTAATCAGAGAAAGCTGCTGCTCTTCTACTGCAAACTGGTACGTTTTATTGTGTAGCCGACTCTCTATTTTTGCGTTTGCTGCAAGAAAGCTCACAGCCAAATTTGGGATCCACTTCTAGTAGAGTGAGCTGGGCCTCAGGGCACAATTTGAAACACTGGTCTTACCCCTTTTATACCTGATTCCTCCTACAACCTCTTTTCCTTTCCATTAAGTCTCATTTAATGGATTTTTTTTTTAAATCTCGTGGTGCTTGTGTCTTTGCAAGCTGTCTTAGATTATTCTGGAAAAGTAGGAACACCTCTATATATTTGTCAAACCACATTTTTAGGTGTCTGCCCAACCTAAAATAGCACTCTTCCTTTTTTCTTTAAGAACTGCCTGAGCTGTCATAGGAATGGGACCCCAGCAAGCCTGTCTGCACTATGTGATCTGTCTAGCCAACTTGAATGGAATGGAGGTAGATACCTGACCGAAGCTGAGCCATACTGATTCCTTCCTCCAGGAATTTGAAATTAGGACTGACAAATGCCACAATCTGTGTGGTTGGGTACTTGACTATGTAAATATCTGTAGCATGGATTCTTAACCCTGGCTGCCCCAGAGAATCACCTGGGACACTTTAAAAATACTAATCCATCTGTGCTTATTAAGGAATTTGAAGATGCGTATGCTGTATGTCCTATTAATTTTGCTTCCAGATATATAGCCAAATAGATCTCCTGATTGGATTTATTTAGTATCATTGCTTTAAAGAGTTCGTGACTGGAGAATATGAAATTGAACCCTCAAATCTTCCTACCTCACATTGAAAATTGTTACATACGAAGGTTGTGAAACCAAAGTATTTTCCATTCACTTAAGTCCCAACCATCTATATGTAGACAGATAGAATTTTGAGTGAATTGAGGGATATTTCATCACCATTGGATTTTATTTCCAATTGCTTTATTACGTTTCTCTCTCCAGAATAGATTTATTTATTCAACGTACATTTGTTGAACACATTCCATGTTTAAGGCTCTTTGCTGGGTGCTATAGATGGCGGACAGGGAGAGGAAGAAAGTAGATACCCAAATGGACCCGACCCTGGAGAGCCAAGCAACAAGCAATGTAGCAGAGAGGAATAATGGTCATATTCTAACTCAGGATATGACAGTAGAGAGGGCACAAGAAGCTTGCTCCAAGCAGCACTAGTAGGTTCTGCTTATCTTGTTTTATGTACAGTAATCTATTATTCTTTCCATTTGTGGAAATAACCAAAGGTTGGCTAAAGTGGCATTCAAATTATGCCCATGAAGAGGCTAGATGTAACCAGCCTCCAAGACCAGTCTCATTTGCATCCAGATAAAGCCTATCAGATATTCTGTATATTACAATTCCCATTTGAATTCCTCACTCAGCACCAATTTCCTCAGCTAGCCTTTCTTGCCCTTTCTTTGTATTGTTTGTCTACCTTTGAAAATAACAAAGAAATGGAGTGGGAAATGGAAAATTACTCTTTTGGAAAAATCTACCTTCCTAAATGTAAGTTTCTTATTGCATTTAGCAATATTCTATACAATGTCTGAGTGAACCCAGATATCCCCACAAGCTAGTGTAACTGACAGAGTTCCAGGTTGAAGAGAAAAAAAGTAACAGTAATATTTAATATTTACTGAGTATTTACAAGCCTGACAATTGTGCTAAGAGCTTAAATGCAATATCTTATTTAATACTCAGAACAACCTTTGAGTAATTCTATCTTCTCAGTTTGCAGAAGAACAAACTGAAACTTAAAGAGATAAATTAATATGCCCAAGGTCAGGCAGTTCATTAATGATGAAGACTGGATCAGTACCTAGGTCTGTCTACCAGAATACAAGGACTTTATTTTTATATTGCTGCGTCTTTAGCCCTTCAACTAATGCCTGGCATTGGGAAGCACTCGATAAGTATTTGTTGAATGAGTGGATAAATGAAAGACTATCTGGTTCCAGAAGCAAATCTCTAGCAGGTGGGTAGAAAGAATCACATGGCTGATGAAAAAAGCCTCAATACCATGGATTCTGGGCTTGAGTTCCACCTGGCACAGAGGTGTCCTCTTTCAGAAATGAGTGGTGGCACAGAAATAGAATCCCAAGACCGAGAAGAGGTAGGTTCTAATCTTGGCTCCCTAGTTGTGTGACCTTGAGCCCATCATCCTCATGCCTTTCTGAGCTTCAGATGTCTTTTGTGCAAGATGAGGACCCTCAGAGTACATCAAAGTTCTCTTCCATCTTTAACAGCCCGTCATTCACGAGAATTTCACACTAGAGAAATTGATCTTCCAAAGATAAACTGCTCCAAGGACAAACCTCAAATGGTATCCAGAGCTTTTAAAAGAGAATCATTCCCAATATGAATATGATACTACCTCCTCTATCTCCCCAGACTCCTTGCTGGGATGCCACACTTTGTGTTTATTCTTTTAATTTCTTTGTCTTTTTTCCATTTTTCAAACTTTAATTTTGACATAATTTTTTACTTAACAACAAAAGTTAGAAAAGTAGTGCGAAAAATTCCAGAATACCCTTCACGTAGTTTCCCAAATGATAACGTTTTTCGTGCCACAGTACAAGGGTCAAAATCAGAAAGTTAACATTGATAAAATACTATTATCCAACCTACAGTCCTCAAGTTCACCGATTGTCCCACTAATGTCCTTTTTCTGGTCCAGGATCCAGTCAGGTTCACATGTTGCATTTGGTTGTCATGTTTTGTTTGTCTCCCTTGATCTGCAACAGATTCTTAGTCTGTCTTTGCATTTCATGACCTTGATACATTTGAAGAGTACCGCCGAGGTATTTTTTTTTTTTACAATGTCCCTCAATTTGAGTTTGTCTGATAGTGATTGAGTTCAGGTTATACACTTTTAGTAAGAATACCACAGAAGTGATTTTGTTTCCATCTGAGTGTATCGTGTCAGGAGCTACGTGGTGTCAATTTGTCATAGTGCCTATAATGATAACTTTGATTACTTTCTGTGTTTTACCATATTCTAGATGTTCTATCTGAGAAATAGGGTAATAATAGCACCTGCCTCACAAGTTTGTTGTGAAGAGTAAATGGATAAAATCACATATAAAGCACAATTCCTGGGACCTAGTAGGACTTAATATATCATCATCATTCTTTTTCTTTTAAAAGTATATCGAATAATTAGAAAACTGTTTAAGTAAAAGTGGGAGTTGCTGCTGACCTGGATTTGGGGCATCTGAAGGTGCAGTTTTGCCTTTGCCTTTGCAGCTGTGTCCCTCGAAGTGAGGAGAATTCTAGCAGGCCCAGAAGGATCACGGCTCTCAATGTGTCTCTGAAAGGGCAGCAAATGTAACTGAAGTATCACTTGAGTGTTTGGCTATTGTACCCTCGGTGGCAGGGGACATGTCTGTTCAGCCCTGGATCTGGCCTACAAGATGTCAGGTAACCTTTTTCAAAAACATGAGATTTTGATAGACTTGGAAGTGAAGTTACTAGATGCTATGTTTTTGCCTGGGTAAAACATACAATTGATGGATAAATCTGGGTTTTACAAGTGACATCTGCATAGAGTGTTTGTTTAACTAACTGCAGAGTGATTGACATGCAGGCATTCTGTAATATTTTTCTATTAGTCTGTGAATAGGCAATCCAATGAATTATTTATTGGGCTAACACATGCTGGTGCTTTTTTTTTTTTTTCCCTAAGAACATTCTCTATTGGAAGTCATGGCCTCGCTTAGTCAATTAACCTTCTTGTGTCCAAATCTCCTCTCTTGAGGAATAAACCATGAAAATCCAAAGCAGCATTTTGGTGTGCAGAGGAAGGGATCAAGCTTACTCAAGATTTTAGTCCCCTCTAATTGTAATCTTCCCGAAGTCAAATGTAAAGCCTTATTTCCAGATTGATTGTAGGGGGTGTGATGCACAAACACCTAGTCACTATGCTTTTATAGAAGTGAGTAAAACTTCTGTGGCAGAGGAGGAAAGAGAGATAGCAGATTGTTTTTCTTGCCAGATTCCAGCCTCATTTTCCTGAAGAAAGCCAAGGGTTCTGGGGGTAGGGGTGATAGCAAGAGCTGTTGAATCAGGTGTCACTCTATCTTCCATTTACCTTCCACTTGCTCTGTCATTGTTTCCCCGTTCCCTCTCCCCAAAATGCTATTGTGGTAGTTCAAGTGAGGCATGATCTTGGCTTGAACTAGGGTGGTTGAGGGGGAGGTAATGAACAGTAGGGTCAGAATCAGAGGTATATTTTGAAGTTATTGTTGACAGGACTTGCTGATAGATTGGTTGAGGGGTATGAGTGAAAGAGAGAAGTCAATTATAACTCCAGATTTTTGCCTGAACAACTAGGCAGGTGCTGGTGCCATTTACTGAGGTGGGGAACCCAGAGAGAGAAGCAAATTGAGAGGTGGGCCGAAGAGTTTGGTTTTGGGCATGTTGTGTTTGAAATGCCTGTTAGAGAGCCAAGCAGACATGTCAAATGAGCAATCAGGATGTACAAGTCTGGAATTTAGAGGAAGAGTGCAGTGAAAGAATATGGGATTTTATGTGGTACATTTGAGTTACAATCTTATTATAAGACTTTGACAATGTATTTAGCCTCTCTAATTCCCAATTTACATATTTTTTATTGTAAATTACTTTACTCATACTTCAGTTGTCTGTTGCTATGTAACAAACCACCCCAAAGTGTAGTGGCTTAAAATAACAATGATTTATCACTTTTTAATTATTCTGTGGGTTGGGGTTCAGCTGTGTGGTTTTCTGCTGGTTCTTTTATTCAATAACAATCAGCTGGGATCTTAGCTGGGGCTGGATTACCCAAGATGGCCTCTCATTCTCCAGAGACTCTTTCCATGTGGCCTCTCATCATTTAGTAATTTTGCCTGAGCTTTTTACATGACAATAACTAGATCTTGAGACATAAAATCCAATGTTCAAGCACTTATCCAGCCTCTGCTTGTATCATGCTTGCTAATGTCCCATTGGCCAAAATAAATCACATGGCCAAGCCCAGAGCCCATGTGGGAGGGAATGCATAAGGGTGTGAATACGGAGATGTGTGACTAATTGGGGGCCACCATGTAAGAGTCTACCATGGTTGACTTGACCAGATTTTGTGAAAATTAAGAAAGTTAACATATGTATAAATAGATCACCTGCCACAGAATAGATATTCAATATATATTAACTATTATTATTAAGACATATTGACCTTCAAAATCAATCCCCTGAACCCATAAATATTAGTCCTATTTTACTTATATATGTACAGGAGAATAAAATTAGCCTGCTTTCTTATTTCTTTATTATATTCCCTAGCAGAAGTAGAGCTAGAGTCCCTTTTCCTTTGCACTCAGTTGTACTGCCTAATAGATGTTCTGTGATTGTATAAAATCTAGCAAAGGAGTGATCTAAGATTCTGATTTTTGAAAAGTAAAAATTCCCTTATATTCTCATTAAAAATGGCTTTGAAACCAAAGTTTAAAATCTAGACACACACGTTCTTCTGATGATTTTCCCAAATGTACAATTTGTGTGTTGCTTTTTAAAAATCTTAACCTAAATATAATTCTCCTACAATTTCTTTGCTATTTGATTTTTTCCCTAGCTTAGCCACATTAAAGCCAGCATAAATTTTTCAATAGTAAAGGAACAAATCACTCATGCTTTAGCCATAGCTCTTCACGTCCACAAAAACAACGCAAAGCAGTTCATGGTTAAGCACAGACATGGGTATGTGGAGCTGGTGTACGTGTATGTTTATCCCATACTGGGCACCAGAACCTTGACTGTAATACTCACACGAAGAATCTATGAGCCCAAATATCTTTATATCTCTGTATGGCAATACCCAGAGGAGCTTTGAAACTTAGGACTACTTAAAGATGGCAAAATGATTCTTGAGAATGATTGTATTTAGACTATAAATACATATTATGTATATGTGTACACATACACACACATTTTATGCATACCAACAAAGAATACCATGTTGGAGAGAGTTCTGTTATCATTTTTGAAGGTGAAATTGCTTAGCCATTTGGTATCTTTTCTCCTTGCCTTGGACAAGCTCTATGGATTATATTTGGATTCTGGCCCTAAATCCCAAGCCTACTTGTACTGAGAAGTCGCTTCTTTGGGGTGCTTAATTCCTATGGCAGGACATTTCTGGCCGTTCTTTCCCAAGGCCACACAGGATGCAGAAGGCCAGGAAGAGCCATGATGGCAGGGAAATAGAGACTCACAAGTACAACCAGGAGATGACATTTTGCAAATCATACAAAAATACATATAACTGTGTCAGGATAGTTCAATTATGCTGCAGTAACAACCACCTGTGAGTTTCAATGATGTAATAAGGTTTATTTCTCACTTGTGCTACCTCCTAGTGTGAGTCAGCTGGGGAACTCTGGCCATCAAGGTCACTCAGGGCCCCAGGCTGGCAAAGGTTCCATCATGATTCCTGCTTTCATGATCATACAGACAGGAAATAGGGATATGTGGCAAGTTGTGCACTAGCTCTTAAAGCTTCTAGCCAGAAGTGACATGTCACTTCACTCATATTTCACTGGCCAAAGCAAGTCCCACAGCCAAGCCTAACTTCAAAGAGGGAGAAGCTGTCCAAACCTGTTATGTTCCCCACGGGAGATGAACTGGACTATGTATGAACAGCCCCAGTGACTACACTAGCACTTAAAGAATCAACCTTATCAGAAATCAGCATAATCTAAAATATTTAAATAAATAGAAAAAGAAAGCAGTACTTAGTGCTGCCAATGCAGCAGTGATATGGTCACTCTCTTACACTGATTATGCAGTATTTCTGAAAAGCAATTTAGAAATATGTATCTATATCAAGATCCTCAAAAATTATTCATAAAGTTTGAACCTTAATTACACTTTCAGAATCTAACTTTATAAGAATAAAAATTGGAAATATGTAAATGTCTTAACAAAGGGAAATCAGTAAATCCACTACTGTAGCACACATAATGTATTAATATTATGTAGCTATCAAAAATTATATTTTTGAAGAATTTATAATAATATGGTAAAATTCCCAGGACGTAACATTAGGTAAAAGTTATTAGGATATAATAGTGTTTTCAATATTAACTCATTTAAAACATTAATTTTTAAAATATATAATTAATTGAGTGGTTATTTTTGGCTGGTGGGACTGAAGTTTTTATTTTCCATTTTTATACTTTTTGTACTTTCTAAAATAAGCATGTAAATGTTTAAAGAAAAATATAACTGAATTTAAACAAATACACAACACTTTTGTTTTATAGTTTTATTGAATGTAATTTATCTACTTTGACATTAATCCATTTAAAATGTACAGCTGTATGAGTTTTAGAAAATTTATACAGTCATGTAACCATCACCATAATCAGAATCTAGAATAGTTTCAACAACTCAAAAAGTTTCTTCATGATCTTTTTGTAGTCCATCCCTGCTCCCTCCCCCAGCCCTTAAATCTGCTTTGTGTTGCTGTATCTGTTGTTTTTGTTAGAGATTTTATACAAATGGAACTATACAGTATGTATTCTTTTGTATCTGTCTTCTTTCACTTAACATGATGTTTTTAAGATTCATTCATGTTGTTACAGGTATCAGTAGTTCATTCCTTTCTATTACTCAGTAGCATTCTATTGTGTGGAAACACCATATTTTATTTATCCATTCATCAGTTGATGGACATTTCCAGACTTTGGCTGTTATGAATAATGATTCTATGAACATTTTCATACAGATCTTTGCCTGGACATATATTTTTATTTACCTTGGGTAGATATCTAGGAATGAAATTGCTAAGTAGTGGAGGAAGTCTAATTTTTTAAAAAACTGCCAACCTGTTTCCAAAGTGGCCATACATTTGTATCCCCATAATATGCAGAAATAAAAAAAAAGAAAAACAAAAAATAATCATGTTATAAACAACAACAACAAAAAAAAGTGGCCATACCATTTTGCATTCCCATCAGCATTATAGGAGAGTTCCAGTTTCCCCACATTCTTGCCAATACTTGATATTGTTGGTCTTTTTAATTTTAGCTATTCTAGTCAGTAAAAAATACATAGTATTTGGATAATTTTCTCACAGGCATTTAACTGGTAGCGTGGTTATAAGCTGCATTCACACAGTACCTGAAAGATGGGATCTTGAGTTTCCATGACTGTAGGCCTCCAACATTCTAATCAAAAGTGAGATAAGTCTTCATCGAAGACCAAAGGTTCATCTCCTTGCTACTCTAGTCTTAAGCCAAGTAAGTTTCTTACAGTAACACAACATTTGCAACTCAACCCACATGCAAACTGACTAGGATAGACATTTGTGCTTCTTGGAAATGTGTGTGCTACGGGTGTGGGGCGAATGTAGAATTATGTTGTGAAATTTTCTCTTTTGCATGAAAGTTAATTAAGGAAAAGTCATGCCACTGAATTTTTTTTTCTTTCTTTTTTCTTTTTTTTCTTTTTTGGTTTGACAAGACAAAGTGTAGGCAGAGTTTATAATTATTTCTTGATAACTACAAAGAGAGGAGCAAGGGCCACAGTACTTACAGAATACTTTGATGTGAGATGTGCCTACAGAAATGGGATTCTTACACATAAGAAAGGAAAATTAGAAAATCCCAAGAGAAATTCTGTGTAAAGTTTATGTTCAGTGTGTGAAGAATTGTGCTGTGTTGTTGTTAAGAACATTGTGCTAGAATAAAAATTGTCTGAGTTCAAATTCAGGTCTTCTGCTTATCAGCTGTGTGACCTCAGATGAGTGATTTAATATCTCTACTGTCCTCATCTGTAAAATGAGTATAATATCTACCTACCTACTGTGTGGCAATATTGGATCCAAACAGCACTATAGAATCATATTTGTAGAGCACTTTGCTTTATTCGTACACAGTACATTTGTACCTTTCATTTCATCTTCCATTGTATGTGATCTCCAAATAACCCAGCGAGATGGGAAAGAGTAGTTATTACCTCCATTTTATAGATGACTAAACTGTGACTGAGAGGATCATACAGTGAATTTGCTGTAAAAGAAAGACATCTAGTTCTCTGGCCAATAGAACGTTATTTTGTGTTATAATTCTTACATGTTATGTTATATTTTGTGCTATAATTCTTTTTTTTTTTTTTGAGACAGAGTCTCACTGTGCTGCCCAGGCTAGAGTGCCGTGGCATCATCCTCGCTCACAGCAACCTCAAACTCCTGGGCTCAAGTGATCCTCCTGCCTCAGCTTCCCGAGTAGCTGGGACTACAGGCATGCGCCACCATGCCTGGCTAATTTTTTCTATATATTTTTAGTTGTCCGATTAATTTCTTTCTATTTTTTTTAGTAGAGACGGGGTCTCGCTCTTGCTCAGGCTGGTCTTGAACTCCTGAGCTCAAACAATCTGCCCGCCTCGGCCTCCCAGAGAGCTAGGATTATAGGCGTGAGCCACCGCGCCCGGCCTGTGCTATAATTCTTAATATTGTAAGTGGAATAGGGCCACACTCATTCATTTAGGTATTGTCTATGATTGCTTTTGTGCTACAAGGGCAGAATTGAGTCATTGCAACAGCGGCCACATGTCCTGCAAACCCTAAAATATGTACTATCTGGCTCTTTAAGAAAACGTTTGCTAACTCCTGCTTTAAGTGCTTTTTATATGTATTAACTCATTCAATCCTCCTAACAATCCTATGAAGCAAATTATACTAATATCCCTATTTTCCGTTTGAAGAAACTGAGGCATAGAAAAGTAGAGTAACCAGAGCGAAGTCCAACTGAGTAAATGGAGGAGCTGAAGTTTGAACCCGGCTAGTCTCGATGTTCTTACTCGCTTTCATTACTGGCCTCTCTTACTCCTGTTGGGCTGTATTTCATTTAGACAACAAACATTCACTGAGCAACTGTTAGCTGCCAGGCGCCATTCTAGGAACTGTGGATAGTGTAGAACAAGCTCTGAAGAGCTCATGTTCCAGTGGGGTAAGGGTGGGGATAAAACAATTAACAAGTAACCCAGTGAATGAGCAGTACTGTTTCAGACAATGATGAAGTGAAAAAAATAATAGACCAAAGTGACCAAGGACAGGGGAGTGGGTGGATAAGGAGGATGGGAGAGAAGCTGCCAGAAACCACTGTATATGTTGAAAATATTTTGGTTGTAATCTTCCCGAGGGAGGACTCTTACTCTTTGTATTGCTGCTTCTTCTTTGTGGCCCCAGCCCCTGACACCAAGTGGGTACTCAAAACCACATGAGTGTGTAGGATTGATCCCTCCTCCACCTGCCGTCCCACTGGCCCTTTCCTGCCCCTTCATCCACCTCCGTATCTTCACGTTCACATGGCTCCTTCTCCCACACCAAATTATGAGCCTCCAACGGTTGTGGTCTCTGACTGTAAATCCTATAGCCTCAGTCCAGAGTCCTGCACAGAAGGGACCTCAAGAATGATTCCTAAATAACATTTTAGAAACAGCTATCAGCCTGGAGTCTTTCAAAAATAGCCAGGAATTGTTGAAATTTTAGTTAGAA
This sequence comes from Propithecus coquereli, assembly GCF_000956105.1. Lineage (NCBI taxonomy): Eukaryota > Metazoa > Chordata > Mammalia > Primates > Indriidae > Propithecus > Propithecus coquereli. The sequence continues at coordinate 5,055,298 of NW_012139413.1, forward strand.
CTGCATGTGGTTCATAGTTTTCTCTCCCTTATCTGAGATATTTGCAATAACAGAGCATACACCAGTGCTCTGTGCTTCTCTGTGAGTGGGGAGCAGTATCTCCACCCTGCTGTTCCATTTACCTTGCCCTGAGCCCTGGGGATTCCATCCAGGGGTTTGGGCTCCAACCTTAGTATATAAAAGGTAGGGAGGAGGAAACGACCAAGTTACCATAAGTAGTACACAAATAGGGTGATGCATTAGTGGGCAATTAAAGGTTGGTTACAGATTGATACTGTAAACTTACAGCAAACACAGCTTTCCAGGAATGACTGATGTAGAAATTCCACCTGCATGCCCAACTAGCCCTTTGTAAGCCTAAGCAAACCCACAGCCCCCATAATGTAGGATGGCAGGAACGAGCAAATGCCTGACAAGAACTCACATGGGCATTTCTAGACCTGGGTTCTGGCTTGACCTTGTGTGACCCTTGCAATTATCCAAGACAGGCTGACTTCGGGACACCTGTCCTCTGCAGCAACTGTCAAGCCGGCCCCACCTGGTTCCGCTCAGCTGGAAGCCGGATCCGCACAACATTGCCAGCTGTTGCCCTGCTGGCACCCACATTTGCCCCTCTCGTTTTCCTTTGGCTCTCATCTCCTGCATCGTCTCCTCTTGCTTATCCTCTTTTTTCTCTTCTTTACTCCCATGACCACTAATTTTCACTTTTTGAAAATGTCTTGTTGCCTTTTTTTGTTTAGGATATGAAACTTTTTCTAAGAAAGGCTGGAAACAAATCCTAGAAACTGAAAAAAGAAAACTATTTGTATGTGTATTAGGTTTTTAGGGCTGCCACAACAAATGACCACAAACAGGGCAACTTAAAACAATAGAAATTTATTTTCTCATAGTGCTGGCGGGTAGAAGTCTGAAATCAAGTTTCAGCAGGGCCTTGATTTCTCTGAGGAATCCTTCTTCACTTCCTCTAGTTTCTCGTGGTTGCCGGCAACACTTGGCATTCCTTGGCTTGCAGAGGCATCCCACCAATCTCTGCCTCCATCGTCACAGGGTCTTCTCCCCTGTATATGTCTCTGTCTGCATCTTCAGATCTCCCTCTCCTTTCTCTTACAAAAACGCCAGTCATTGAATTTAGGACCACGCTAGTCCGGTATGACCTCATCTTAACTTGATCACACTGCAAATTTCCGATTTCCAAATAAGGCCACATTCACGGGTATGGGGGCTAGGATTTAATTATATCTTTTTTGGAGGACACAACTGAACCCACTGCAATATGTGTTGGTTTTATTTAGCAATGTGAGGTCATGTTTGTTCAACATCATGCTAATATATGGGCTGCATTTTGAAAGCCCACTTCCAGATGAAAAAGAAAATGGATTTGGCGAGATGGTGGAAGCCCAAAAAGGTCGACATAAAGTGGTGAAAACTTGTCTCGTGATGCTTTCCTGCCAATTGCAGATATAAAACTGGCTTGTTCCATATTTCTTCTTCTACACTCTTTGGCATGTAAGATAAACTCTACCTTGCCAGAATTTGGGTATATCTCCTCTTGTAACTTGCCCATTCTCATCTTTTACTTATTAAGTACCTACTATCTTATAGACCCTACATAGATATTGTCTTCCCTAAAACCTGAGGTAGAATCTCTTATCCCTACTTTACATATGTTAAATCTGAGGCTCAAAGGTTAAGTAATAACCTGTCCATGACAACACAGCTGACAAGCGGCATGGCTGGGAACTGAACTCAGTGTTACCAGTCTCTATACCCCATTCTCTTGGGTTTGAACATTCATTCATGTATCCATTCCACTCATTGCCATCAAGCACCAAATGTTAGACTTGATAAAGTCTATCAAGTGATAAAGTAGGGAACCAGATGGCCATGGCCCTGACTTTACATTGGAGAAGTGGAACTCTGGAGGACGTACAGCAGTAATTACATGAAAATTCAGGAGAAGGGCATCTCATGATTCCACCTAACAGAGCTAAACTGTCTGAAATGCTGCCGTTTTTAGATGAGTGATATCTATTTTGTCATTTATGTACACCTTAAGGATCAGTGGAGAGAGGGAGTTTATCCTTAGAGGGCAAGGACTTTGTCATTTAAGATGGCCTAGGATTCCAACCTACTTACATCCCAGTGACTCAGCAGCTACTTCTCTGTTGCTGGCCTTTCTTTGCTTGTTAAGTTCCCAAGACTACAAAACAGAAACAGAAACACCCGGGTTAGTTCCAGGACTGTCCAAGGGACATGCTTGGTGTACTTAAAGTTTAAAAGTGAATATGATTGGGCTTTGAAAGTGATTGCTTGGTTCGTCTACAAGGTTTAATATTTATGTCCCACAAATATAAGAAATTGCTAATTGCATTGATTTTATTACCAAGATACTTCCAAAAGACAGAAAGCAGTAGCTAAAAATTAGCCTGGGCTGGCAAACATGTTGTGCATTGTTGAGAATGTTGTAATCCTTACTTGTGTGGTGATCTCAGTAAACCTGGGCATGCTGCTGGCTTGGCATTTGGAATGGGTCCAGTTGCTACCTTAGAACTGGGAAAGGAGCTCTCCGATGATGAGGAGAGCCTGCTGCTCTATGTACTTTCCTTATGATTGGAGTGAACAACCTACTCCTGAATGACAAGTGCCCAGGGCCTAAAATGAATTCGCCCTGGCTCCCCAAATTGTTTGGCGTTTCAACTGATTGTGTCATTGCCCATCTCAAAAATTTTTGATAGCCACCAGAGAGTGGAAAATATTGTCCAGACATCGTCAGCCTGGTCTTCAAAGCCCTCTGAGATCTGGCCCCCATGTTCTTATCCAGCTCATTCTTCTAATATATCTGCGGCTTCCCACCAAGCCTGTGCATGAGCATTCACTACCAGGCCATGTCCCCTGGCTGTGCCCAGTACAGTCCAGCCTCCTGGCCCTTGCTCAGCCTCTGCCTTCTGCAGAGGGAGTGGGAGCTTGTAAACATGGCTGTAGTTATTCTCCTCACTGTATCCATACTCCTTTGGAATGTGACTTAATTTTCTTTCATCAAGAAGTGAAATTTTCCTCCATCTCTTGAATCAAGTCTTATAACTTACTTTGGCCAGCAGAATGGAGCAGAAGTGATATAATGTGAGTTCTAAGCATAAGCCTTGAGAAGCCTTGCTTACTTTGTTCATACACTTGGAACTCTGCTGTCACCATGGGGACAAGCCCAGGCTTACCTACTAGGTGATAAGACATATGTGGCCCAGTCACCCTGTCCCTCAGCTGGATAGCCATCCAGCCACTAATGCACACACCAGAGGACTGCAGATGCTCGAGTGAATGATGACTGCTGATGCTGAGATCAACCAATCCTGGCCTGGAGTAGCAGGGCTGTCCCTCTGATCTGTAGACAGGCAAGCAAAAATAAATGGCTGTTGTTTTAAGTAACTAAGTTTTAGGGTAGGTTAATATGCAGCAAGAGATAACCGGTACACCCTGGAATTCCATTCCCATTCATTTAGCAAACATGCCCTAAGAGCCTGCTATATGACTTGATCTGTGCTAGGCATTAGGGATTTAGCATCAACACAGATTATCTCCAAAAAGTTCCCATTTCCTCTGTTGTGCCTTTGAGGTTTGGTTCTTTCAAGGCAGCCAAAGAAGGTCAAATCCTACCTCCCAGGTGTCTTCCCAGATCTTCCTAGTTAGAATTAACCTCTCCCTTTCCCGGCTCCAATCAACTATATCTATATCATAGCACTTCTCCGGAATTCTTTCTCACCTGGACAGTTGCAAGAGCTGCCAGATTGGATTCCCTATGTCTAGCCTGCTCTTGAATTTATCCTCCACAACCTACTATAGCAGTAAGCTTTCTAAATGCAAATCACATTATGCCTTTCTGAGTAAATCTCTCCATTGGCTTTCTGTCAGCTCCATGACAAGGTCCACCTTCATGTTCTGACCCCTCACACTTGCCCAGTCTCATCTTCTATCTCGAACTTATTACTGTCTGTTAATTGTCCGCTCTTCCCTGTTCTCTCTCCTGGAAGTGTTCTCCCCAGCCAAGTCTGACTACATGCTGCTCTTTACCTTCTGAAACTTGGCTGTTGCCTCTCCTGGGAAGTCTTTACTGAACTCTGTTCTGTCCCGCCCCACCTCCTCACTCCTGTGCCTGTAATGCTGTCGTACACTATCATAACGCCTTAGGTTTACATGTCTGGGGACAAATACTTTTACATTCAAGGCCTGGGTATTAATTGTATCTGTTTATCTAGCTAGCTCTTAGGCAAAATCTTTTCACTTAGGAGATACTCAATAAGTATTTTTTGAATGAATGAGCAAATCAATGAATTAAGGAATGGAGAAAGACTGCCTTTACAGTTACCTGCCCAGCACCCCAAAAGGAAAATTATTCATATCTATATCCATGTATACTATCCGTGTACAAATAAGTTTTCCTTATTTCCTAAGAGAAAAGTTCACTTAGGAGATAAAGGAACACAATGAAAGTGTCTGGGAGAAGATGTGCAGAAATGCCAGTTGCAATGGAAGACTGGTAGTCTGAAGGCCAAACCTCATCCACTGTCCAAGTTCCTGTGACCTCTATGAATCCTGGGTCATGAGGTCCAGTCTCTATATTTTTTTAAAAAGGAATTCCAATCTTTTTGTATAATATTTCCAAAAAATAGTAAAGAAGACCTACTTTAGACAAGCAATATAGTTTATAGTCATTCTTGTTATCCCTAAGTCTTTCACATCCCACATTTTCTGGAATTAGTCATTCTCAACACTGCACCCACACAAAGAAAACTACCCTCAGAACAATGGATGTTTTTCCTTCTTTCTCAATATTCTTCATCCCTCTCCTTCTCAGTTCTTTATCATGTAGGTCAACTTAACCTCTTTTAGTCATCCCTTACTGGTCTTTCTTCTGGGGTCTTCCTCATTATCAAATCGCAAAAGCCTAGGAAAACTGTGGCTGAGAAATCTTTCTTGGAAAGGAAGAGATAGAGGGGAAACAATTTCACTAGGGAAGTGAGAGAGCATTTCCGTAATGAGAGCAAGGTGGATGAGGCTAGCAACAGTTATGTTTTATTAACTTTAATACACCCACTAGACTTAATTATTCTATCCCTACTTGGCATTATCTGATTTGTCTTTTTGGTCCATGAGGGAGTTTTCATTGGCCCATAACAAAATGAGAAAAAATAAACTAGTAAGTTTATAAAAAACAATTATTAAAACAAATTTTAAAAACTGTCTTTTGTCTGGTATCTACTTTTGGGGGATTGTCTTTTCATTAATAAAGTCGTGGTGATACAAGATAGTTTTTTAATGTTTTTATTTGGCAAAATAGAAATCTGGCAAACATATGTAAGTTCATCATTTTAACAAAACTTTTACTAGTTCATAAAATCCTAAAGTACAGGAACGATCAATTCACTGCTTGTTAAGAAGTTTTTTTGTTTTGTTTTAAAGGCCTTCAGTTGAGGGAGAGGAGAAAGGAAAGAGGATAAGTGTCCTAAACTTTAGCAAAGTATTTCCAGAAGCTGTTTTTACTCTTTGCCATGTTCCCAACCTGGAGTTCTAGACCTCTATGGACTTCCAAACGTGCTCTAATGAGAGTACTCAAGCTATTGCCAATATTGAAAGAAGTCTAAAGAAGACTTTAGACTTCTAAAGACTTCTAAAGAAGTCTAAAGGAAACTACCATTTGTCAAAAATTAGTTTATATAGATTATATAGCACATTTCTCGGGTTTTGGCTAAAAAGATAAGCATTCAATATAGTAACAACGGTTATCTCATGCTGATCAGAAATTATGATTATTATCTATAGCCTTATTCAGAAAAAAATTAAAAATTATCGATTAAAATTTTTTATTTGAAACAGTTTGGCAGTTTCTCAAAACATTAAATATAGAGTTACCATATGTACCAGAAAGTCCACTCTTAGGTATATACTCAAGATAATTGAAAACATACATCTACACCAAAGCTTGTATACAAATGTTCATAGTGACGTTATTCGTAATAGTCCAAAAGTAGCAACAGCCTGAATGTCTGTCAATTGATGAATGGATAAGCAAAGGTGGTATATCCATTTAACGGAATATTATGTGTCAATAACAAAAGAATAAAGTACTGATATAGGCTGCAACACAGGTGGACTTGGAAAACACTAGGCCGAGTGAAAGAAGCCAGGCAGGAAAGTCCACATATTGTATGATTCCATTTATATGCAGTGTCCACAACAGGCAAACGCACAGAAACAGAAAGCAGACTAGCAGTTGCCAGGTACTAGGAGCAGAGGGGAATGGGGAGTGACTGCTAATGGATTTCATTTTGGTGTGATAAAAATCTTACAGAATTAGACAGTGGTGATGATTATCACTCTATGAATATACTAAAATCCACTGAATTGGACATAATTTTTTTTAAAAAACTAAAAAAGGTTATTTGTTTCATGGGTAGTATTATGTACTATCATGGAAAAGGGAAAAAATGAATCCTTGGAGAGAGGTTTGGAAAACATTCCTATAAACAGCTTTAATCTCCATTAGGAGTCAGCTGTTCTTTATCCTGAATTTACCCACATCCATACAAACAAGGTACATTTTCATTACTTCTTAGAGTTCAAAGGTTCACTGCCCCTTCCTAAATGACACCCTTAGTACCCAAACAGGCCTCTCTGTGCCAACCACAAGGAGTTACAGAAAGAAAAGAGAGTGTGGCCAAGTCCTGCTTTGCTCCTCTTCGTCACCTAGTACCAAAAGCCGTACTGTTTGTTCTCCAGAGCGTGACAGAAAACCTTTGTGAGTTTGAGTTCTTGAACTTTCACCTGTGGCTGCTGCATCCTCTCCCCAGGGTTCAGATCTGGCCGATTAGCCCAGCTCAGGACTAGACTTGAGCTGCCCTCCTTCCTCCCCACCCATCTCTGCTGCGGGACTGTGCTACTAGAATCTGACTCCAGTTTATCAGACACGGTCAAACTCAAGCTCAAACTAGGGTTCAGCTACAACTTCCCCTGCACTTCTAGTATTTCATTCTCAACTGATCTGCCACATCAAGCATTTTGAAGCCAAGGTGAAAAAATAAAATAAAATTAAGGAGTGGATGTTTTAAGATTCAGCTCCTTGGGACTCTGGTGTCTGATTTAGTCCCTGACAAAATGGTGGTTTGCCATTATGTAAAGGAAAGGAGTGCCTCCCACAGTCAAGGATTGCTCACATTTCCCAGGGAAACGTAAGGTATAGAGAGTACAGAGATGAAGGAGCTGCACAGGGTGTCTGGTACGGTGCCTCAGTGATTGCAGGGATCATTTCTAGCACCCTCTGGGCTGATGTCCACCAAGCGTCACCTTGTACGCATCTCAGGAAAAGGCATTATGCTCCTTTATGCTGTTATACAACCTGCCATGGGTCTACAATTTTTTTCTCAATAAAAGGCCACCGTTCATATAATACTCTATCACTAGCAAGATCATGCTCGTGTAGCTTGTTTTATTTTATTTTCACACCAATCCTGTAGGAAAGACATTTTTATCTCCATTTTACCTTTGAAGAAACTGAGTCTCAAAGGGTTTAAATGAGTTGCCCAGAGCTGCAGAGTCAGGACTCAAATTCCAAGTTTCTAAGTCCAAGCCTGAAGTTGTTTCGCTCTAAACTCCAGCCTTCTAGAGATATTAGAGGATGGAGATCATATGTTCATGCCTTTCTGTACAATGCCTTAATAAATACTGTTTTAGTAAATTAATTCATTTCCCACAAGTAATTTTACTTAGTAGATAGAATACAGCATAGTGGAATCACAGAGAATAGGATTTAAGCTCCACCTTGACTCCCTGTATGGTGTTTGACCTTGGACAAGTAGCTTGACCTTGCAAAGCCTTAATTCTCTCATTCACAACATGATTTCTTATAAAATTTATATTTTATTTGTTTTATATACATAAAACACACACACATTTATTAGTGTCTAAAGATAGTCCCCAAATGAGCCACACTTCTTAATATCTACACCTTTGTATAAGCTAAGCCCCTTCCTCTGGGGCTGGTCCTGTGATTCTCTTTTGACCAACAGAACTAGTGGAAGCAACTCAGCAAGACTTCTGAGGCTAGGTCATAAGAAACCTTGCAGCTCCCACTAATTCCCTTGGAAAATACAGTCCAGAGGAAGAAAGCTGCCATGTAAGAAGTCTGACTACCCTGAGATTGCCATGCATTGAAGAAGCCCACGCTGACCTCTGGAGAAGACCTGGCGAGAGAAGAGATACCAAGCCAGCCCCCAGACGTTCCAACTGCCCCATCTAGGGATGTTTACTCATCCCAGACAGGAGTAAAGAAGCCATCGTGGATGTCAGGCACAGCTGAATCATCGGATGTCTCTAGCCCCAGCTACTTCTTACAGCTACTGCCTGAAACCCCAAAAGAGAACTACGCAGCTGAGCTCAGTTAACTTAGAGAATCATGAGACATAATAAGAAATTATTATTTTAAGCCACTGAGTTTTGGGATGGTTTACTAAACAGCAATAGACAGGCAGAATACAGGAGGATGATAATCGTACCTACCATACAGTGAGGATGTAAAGATTGTATAATAATGTATTTAAATGCCCAGCACATAGTAGGCAGTCGGTGAATTGCAAGTTATTGTTGTTGCTATATTTAACTCTAGGCCTCATTGAAGTCCCTATTTAAGGTACCTAACTTCTGCATTTGTCCCAAACATACATATTTTAATCTCTGAGAACAAAGAGAGTATTTGCCCTATGGAAGGTAAATCTACTTTAGCCAAAAGCCCTAGGGATTTCTGGACCCCCCCTGCCCCTTCCTTTTAGTCTTTGTCTCTAATTCTTTTTATCTGGCTTTGTTGGGCTGGTTTCTGCCCACTCGTTTCAGCCCGGTACTAGGATCTTATTTACTATGTTTAGGGTGTTCCTTTGATCCACCAATATAAACCACTTAAAATTAATTACCATACACAACCATGCTAGTTGTGTGTTGGCACAAACTCCTTCTCTTGGTTTTGCTCTCTTTCCAAAATGGAACAGAATTTTTTTTAATACATTGTTATTACCAAAGACACTTATTAATCAAAGGGTCAGAAGCTCTTATTCTGAAATATTTCCACCCTAATGCAATCTAAGTAGGTGTGTTCCTATGCTTTAAGTGAATACAAAGACATATTCATAAGTTTGCCCAGGTATGGTGCTCATCACTTATCCAATATGGCTGAAAACTGAGAGGACATTAAGACTCACAATTGAAGATGATGAAGTTGGGCTTAGATGAACCAATGGAGCATGTATTTTTTAAAATCAGAAAGAATTTTGTAAAGAACACAACTTGAATGATCATGTCTTGGCTTTGACAATCATATCTGATACTCTTTTAGTGGTTTCCCATTTCACAGCACTCTCCCATTTGAGTTTCAAACCTGCCCTGGAAAAAATTCGGGACAGGAATTTTCATTCCCATTTCACAGATGGAGAAATTGAAGCTCAGAGAGGTTAAATTATTTCTCTTAGGCTTTCCAACTCACAGTCTCTAGGACTTGTTCCATGACAATAAAAAGGCTTTTCTTAAGCCTGCAAGCAAGTTCCAACTCAGTAAAAGGAAGAAATAGAAATTCATGAACATAGAGATGGGATAAAACCTTTCATTAAATTATTATATTAAGGAGAATTTTTATGTTTTTATACCATGGGTCTACAGTTCCTTAGCTACAATCTCTCTAGTTATATGTGTTTTGAGATTTAGAATATTCCAGATAAATACACATACACACACACACTACAGCAGGGAATGCCTTATAATTAAACATATTAATTTTTTGCAGCACAATGTGTAAATATTCATATTAAATGAGATAAAAATTATAAAGATTATGAATAGCTTCGTGCCAGTTCAGGCAGATTTTACCACCAAGTGAGCTTGCTACAGACTTATAAGCAAAACGAAACAAAAACTTTTGTTCTTCAGAGCCTTTTGGACTTTGGCATTGTGGAAAATAGATTATGGCATTGTATTCAGTCTATGAAAGTGATCGTTCTCTCAGTGTTTTCTGCTGTTGGGAACGTCACTTTCTTTCCTAGCGGGGCTCGTTCTCAAGCTTTGTGCAGGAAGGACGACTTGAACAAGCAGCTTGCACCTGCTGGGCCTGCACTTCCATAGCTGGCACGCTCACAAAGAAAGGGCCGCGGCTAAGTTTGAAGCATAGTTTCAGGCTTTGGGGAGACAAGCCAGTGAAGCCAGCTAATAAACTCTTTTATCCAAAATCCCTAAGGGGGAGAAAAGAAAAGAAAAAGAAATTAAAATGGAATAGCAGCCTGCATTCAACTCCGTGAGAGCTGATCGCATGATGAAGCCAGAGGCATCTCATCAAGAAAGTCCAAATTTGATGAAGCCATTTCGCTCTGGGAGCCTGAAACTAGTCAGACCTGCAATGAACCCGTTATAAGGTCATCGAGATGGGTTGGCAGAAGTGGAATCCATGCATTAATATTAATGGCAGTAATAATTAGGACACCACTCCCCATTTCAGTCCCTGTCTGGGAGACAAGGCTGGCCCCTTTCCTATGCCAAGTGGAGGCAGAACATTTTCCAAGGACACTTAAGACTTGCTGTCTTTTCATAATTGGACTTTTTTCCAGAACACTTCAAATGGAGTGAGTGGTGTAAGTTTTGCTGTCTGGCCCTCATCAGTTGAATGTCATTTTGTAACCAAGGTGACACCTCTCACTGGGTGTAGGTATATGCCCTGGAAGTGCGTAAGTGAATGGTATGGGGGTTGAGCCCAGGACCCACAGGGCTCCAAAGGTGACGGCCTGCACCCTGCGGTGGTCTGCTGACGTTCACCGAGAGAGCAGAGCGCGGCTGCAACCGCTGACTCAACGTATGACTCAGCGCACACGGGGATGTTTGAGCAATTTCCCAGCAAGCAGCAAAAGAGAAAACCTCCACCTCTGATAAAGGAGAGAGGAAATGCATTTGAACAAACCTTTTTAAAATTATTATTATTTTTTTAACTCTCTGCTCTCATTCATTTCCCTCATACTTCATCAACAATGATCTTTGAAATCTAATCAATTATCTGGTATCTTTCTTGTTATGAAGAAAAAATATCAGGGCCTTTAATCTCCTCAGTTCTAACTTCTTTTGCAGAAAGAGTCCCTTATCTCTTGGTGTACCTGACTCAATGCAATTTTGAAAAGACTGTTTTTTGAGCATTTCCTGTGTGTGCAGAGCTCCAGTGCTGCAGATAACTGGATTTGAATTCTGGGCCCACCACTTACTAACCCTGTGAATCTGGACAAGTTACTTTGCTATCATGGGATGCAATTCCCTCAATTGTAAAATGCCAATGGAACATGAGAAGCTTGTTGTGAGAATCAAGTGAGGTAATAAGAGTGCTTATTATAGAACAGACATTCAAGAAAGCTTTATTATAACCAGATGCTAAGGGGAACTTAAAGGTGAATAAAATACATACACACTTCTTTAGTGTGAAGGAAATATAGAAAGGATTTAAAAAAATCCTTAGAGCACCAAAAGCAAAGAAATCAATTTAAATCATGCAGTGTAGGGTGTGCATTCAATCTAGAGCTGGGGAGATGCATGGATTATCAATAGGCTGGGAATGAGAGAGAGGAGAATGAGGAAACAAAGGATGGTTCTAGGCAGAAAAAATGGTGACACAGAGTCAGGAAAGAACTGAAAAGGAGAAATTACAGTAGACGACCTAGAATTTCCAAATAATGTACAGACTAAAACTATCCTCTCCCAATATCCTCACAATTTTTTTTTTTTTTTTTTTTTTTTTTTTTGAAGCAGAGTCTCCCTCTGTTGCCCAGGTTAGAGTGCAGTGGTGTCCCCACGGCTCACTGCAACCTTAACCTCCTGGGCTCAAGAGATCCTCCCACTTCAGCCTCCCAAGTAGCAGACACTACAGGCAGCGCACCACCACAATTGGCTAATTTTTCTATTTTTTGTAGAGATGGGTCTTGCTATGTTGCTCATATTGGTTTCAAATTCCTGGCCTCAAGCGATCCTCCCACCTTGGCCTCCCAAAGTACTAAGATTATAGGCATGAGCCACCATGCCTGGCCCAATTATTCTTTTACTTATCAAAGGAAGTGTCGTAATTTGAGATTTGAAAAATAGTTACTGTGTCACTTATTCTAGCATTGCAACACATATAATTGGTGTGAAATCAGGTGGCAGAAGAGAATGAGAACTTCGTTGATTGAGATTGCAGAGGGCCTTGAATGCCAGGAAAGGGAATGAGATTTTTCTTAATGTATTGTATAGTGAGGAGTCCTAGTGGGTTTTTGCACCTGAGTGGCATGGTTTTGGGAAGGTTATACCATCAATGTATATGATGATTTAGAGAGAAGAGAGACAAGGGCAGAGCAAGGGGGGTAACCAGAGGGTTATTGTATAAGAAAGAGATAGATGTTATAGAAAAGATGTTATAGCTGTATGTGTTTACTGACTGGATGTGGAGAAAATAAAGATATTGCAAATAACATGAAGGTTTCTAGTCTAGGTGACTAAGAGAAGAGGGTCCCCTTTACTTGCATAGCAGAGTTAGAGGCACGGGTTGGAGGGCAAGGGTGGTTAATTCCATTCTATGCATATTAATTTTGAACCAATAGAGATATGTTCATGGGGTGGCTTGGAGCTCACGAGAGCGTTAGTGGCTAGAGCTGTGGATATAGAGGACACCTTAATTGAGGGAATAGGAAGAAGTGAAAGGTCACCACATGACTGAGGCAGTGTGGAGAGAAAGTGGCCAGTACTTGGAGGAGATGGTTGAGTCTGAACTTCCCCTTCTATAGCCTACTACCCCGAGAAGTTCTCAACTTCATTTATTCATATCAAAAAGTAAGTGATAACATCTTAAAATGTCATATCTTTCATGAAGATTTACATTTTAGTAGGGATAAAAGTCTTGAACTAAAGAAATTAAGTTCTCAGACAAGAAATTCAGAAATACTGGGAAAGGTGACAAGGCAGCCACCACAGAGGGCCTCTGATATGCAAAGGCCACTAGACCAGCCCCCACCCCCCACAGTCTAAAGAAGGATGCAGTGAACACAAAGGAGGTTTTCCCAAAACACAAAATATAAGTATGCCCATCATTATTAATAAGTTTCCATATTATTCATTCCTCATTATTCACAGTTTCCACATTTGCAAATTCACCTACTGACTAAAATTGTTTATAGCCCCCAAATTAATACTCACAGCACCTTTGTGATCATTCTTAGACATGCACAGAGTGGTGAAAAATTTGAGTTGCATATTCCCAGCTGAGGTCAAACACGGCAACACTCTGCCATCCTCTTTTAGCTCAAACCGTAAACAGTGTCCTTTTCTTGGTCTATTTAGCACCATGTTTTTGGCATTTTTGTGCTTTCTCTTGGTGATTTTGCTGTTTTAAATGACCCCCAAGTGTAGTGCTGAATTGCTGCCTAGTGTTCCTAAGCACAAGAAGGCTGTGGTGTGCCTTATGGAGAGAATTCATGAGTTAGATAAGCTTCACTCAGCTGTGACTTATAATGCCGCTGGCTGTGATTTCAATGTTAATGAATTAATGATATATGCATTAAATAGGCTGCCTTTAAAGAGAAACACACATAAAACAAGGTTGTATATTGATCAGTTGATGAAAATGTTGGGATCAGAGGCTCATAGGAAGCTAGCCATCTATTTCCCCTAGGAACAATGTTTTAGTATTCACTAATTCAGTGTTTGCAGTGACTTTATAATATTAATAGAATATAGCCACCGTGAATAACAAGAATCAACTGCATTTTTATTTATTTTACAGGGAGAGAGCCATTGTGTTTTTCCCCAGCTTTACTGAGGTATAATTGATAAATAAAAATTATATATATTTACAGTGTACAATGTGATTTTTTTTATTTTTTTATTTTTTTATTCAGGATAAATTATGGGGGTACAAACATTTTGGTTACATGAAATGCATTTGCCTCACTCAAGCCAGGGCCACAAGTGTGTCCTTTCCTCATACAGTGCACCCCACCTCCATTAGCTGTGGGTTTACTCACCCCACCCACTCCAGCCCCCACTCCCTCACACCCCCTACCTGACTGGCACCCAGTGAGTGTTACTATCATGTGAGCACCTCAGTGTTGGTCAATTAGTACCAGTTTGATGGTGAGGTACATGTTTTTCCATCCTTGTGATACCTCACTTTGAAGGATGGGTTCAATCTCTATCTAAGATAAGAGGTGCTAGATCACCAAACAATGTGATGTTTTGATATATGTATACAGTGTGAAATGATTACCACTATCCAGCTAATTAACATATCCATTACCTTACACAGTTATTTTGTGTATGTGATGAGAACATGTAAGATCTACTGTCTTTGCAAATTTCAAGTATACAATATAGTATTATTAACTATAGACACCATGCTGTATAATAGATCTCCAGAATTTATTGATCCTGTCTAATTGAAACCTTATACCCTTGAATAACATCTCCTCACTGCCCCCAACCCCACACCCAGCCCTTGGAAAGCACCTTTCTACTCTCTGCTTCTATTAATTTGACTTTTTAAGATTCTACATATGAGATCATACAGTATTTTTCTTTCTGTGCCTGGCTTATTTCACTTAGCATAATTTTCTCCAGAGTCATCCATGTTGTTGTGAATGACAGGATTTCCTTCTTTTTTAAGGCTAAATAGTATCCCATGGTGTGTGATTTAAATATATATGTATAAATCTGAAAAATGAGTCACCATGTTTAGCTACTAAATAATAAAGTTATTCTCATCACAAAAGGCTTCCCAGTGGAAAATGATCTAACAAGACCGGAGCATTTGAAACATGTGATACAAACTGACAAAAGTGGGTAAAAGCAAACTGTCAAGCACAGCTAGCTGCAGAGCTACATGGGCAAACAATTTTATATGATTAGAGAAGGTTTGTAGTCAATGTAGATGGTGGTTTGCTTTCTTTATATATGTCTGTATGTCTGTTTTCTTGCCTGCCTGCCAACCTTTCTCCCTTCCTTTCTTACAAGAGATGGGATGAACATAACCGTTTAATTGTATTGGAGGTTCATAAAGAATATAAGAAAAATAAGGCCACTTGAATATGGTTTGAAATGTGCTACAATTAGGTGGGAGCTCAAATACGTTAAAAGACCTTCCTAAAAGCTAATCATTTTAGGTATGAGACTCTCCCCACTCCCTCTCCTCGCCAATTATAGCAAAAAGAATTTTTTGCTGAACTGACAAAGACTAGCAAAATGTTTCTAAATCCATACATCTGGGAAATCCCATAACTTTTTCCTAAGGAAAAACTTTTGCTTCTCTTCTCTCTGAAGATCAACCCTGATTGTGTAGCAAAAATTGCCTGCAGCTACTGTGCTATGCCCAGAAGCACCCTTCAGAAAGAAATTAAATGCATCCAGAAGATCAGCTATCCTCTTAAATGACATGGCTCAGGACATGAGGCAAACAGAAAAGGCACTCCAAGAATTTGTCATTCCCTCATTACAAGACAAACCCCTGGCTGCTTGATGGAGCAATGCCACAGAGCTGTGATCTCAAAGGAAAACTGTAGACCGCTGGCTCTATGTTGTCTTTGCTCTCTGTCCACTCTGGACGTGGCAGGAGCTGTCTCAGGATTTGTTTTACAGGTCAATTCTTGAAAGCAATTGAATTTGGGAAGAATTTTGTATAAGATGCTGAGGCATGTGTTGACATAATTTGTAAATGAAAGTCTATAATGTGCCTTTAACTATACACATGCATACACATGTGCATACACATTCACACACGTGTGTGCACATATGAACATTCACACGTATGCACACACACAAACACATCATCCGAGCGCATCAGATTGCTTCCCATTACCGGCATTCCCATCCACTTGCCAACTCCCTACCTTTGAAAAGCACCTTCAGCCTGGAATATCCTCCCCACCCCCACTTTTTCTGCCTGTTAAACCCTTACTTAGCTTTCAATGTTCAGTTAAAATCATATTCTTTTGTAACTGCCTTCTTTCACTCAACATAGTATTTGTGAGATTCATTCATATTGTTGCAAGAATCAGTAGTTCATTTCTTTTTATTGCTAAGTAGGAATGACTATGCCACAATTTATCTATTCTCCTGTTGATGGACATATTCTGTTTCAACCTAACTGGTCTGAAAACAACTGGCTATACTGTAAATCAACTCTGACATAAACTACCCAGATTTAGCACAGACCCCACCCAAGTCCTCCACATAAGACTGCTCACATTTCAGGTGTCACCTGCACTTCTGACCAACTGGCTATAAATTTGGGGTTTCCCACAAGAACCTCACATTCGATAATTTGCTAGAACAATTGAGAGAACTCAGGACAGCGCTATATTTACAGTTACAGTTTTATTATAAAGAATATACATAGGGTGAGTCCTGGGAGGAGACACAGAGCTTACACATCCTCTCCCCGTGGCATCTGAACAGGTCGCCCTCCTGGCACATCAATGTGTTCACCCACCAAAGCTCCATGGGGCTCCCTTATCCACACTTTCTATTGGAGTTTCATAATGCAGGTATGAGTGATTAAATATTTACCTATGTGATTGAATTCAATCTTCAACCCTCTACCCTCCCCAGAGGTCAGACTGGATCAAAGTTTCAACCTCTAATTATGTGGTTGGTCTTTCTGGTGACCGGCCCCACCCTGGATCTATCTAGCCATGTCCCCTGACTTCTGCCAAGGAGTACTTCATTAACAACAAAACTCCTATCATTCAGGAAATTTCAGGGGTTTTTGAAGCACTGAGGCAGGAACCAGAGACAAAGACCAGATATATTCTTTGTTATACCACAGAAATTTGGGTTGTTTCTGGTGTTTGGCTATTATGTCTAAAGCAGATATAACATTCTTTGTACTGGGCTATTTGTGAATATATGTTTAATTTCCTTTGAGTAAATACCCAGGAGGGGAATTGCTGGATTAAATCAAACTTTCTTTGTGGAGATTCTGAGGAAATCATGTCAACCTGAACCCTGTCTCTTTCAAAATATTTGGTTATTCCCTTTTACTCAGTGTATGGTTTCTTAAATAAATTGTCAAAAGCATCTTTGGGGAAAGGATTAAAGGAATCACTATTGAATCTCTTGCTTTGGTGTTGTAGGATCCTTTCTCATGAGAAACCGGGCTATGAGGGATTTTAGCTCTGAGAACTGGCTCAGGTCAGGAAATGGGACAAGAGATTTTTGTCTTTTCATTGGGCAATTGAGCATAGTCTTCTACTCATCCATTCTTCATCGATTTTGGAGGAAAACTAGAAAGACAGTATACGAGTCAGGGCTCTACAAAGAAACAGAACCGATATGATAATTATTTACCTATTTATTTATTTATTATGAGGAATTGGCTCACATGATCACGGATGCTGACGAGTCTCATGATCTGCCATCTGCAAGCTGGAGACCCAGAGAGGCTGGTGGTATAACCCAGTCCAATCCGAAAGCCTAGGAACCAGGAGAGCTGAGTGTGTAAATCCCAGTCGGAGGGCAGGAGAAGATGTCCCAGCTCAAGCAGTGAGGCAGAAAAAGAGGAATAGATTTCTTCTTCTTCTGCCTTTTGTTCTATTCAGGCCTTCAACAGATTGGATGATGCCTACCCACACTGGGAAGGGCCATTTGCTTTATTCAGTTCTGTTCAAATTCTAATCTCATACAGAAAAGCTCTGACAGACACAGTGTTAATGTTTATCTTGGTATCTTGTGACCCGATCAAGTTGACATGTAAAATTAAACATCACAAGTCCACCTCCTGTCAACTTGGCTCTCATACATCTCCTTAAACCACAATTAATCTCCAAATAAAGATAATTACAAGATCATGATTCTGCCTAACGATATAACTATCCTGTGTACAACCAAAAATGCACTAACCCCTTCCCCAGGAAAAGAGGTAAAGTCCTTGAGTGATGTTTACTCTTCTCCTTGTCACCCTGTAACTTAAATATTATGATGTAAAAGTATGATATTTAATACAATGATATAAAGTCAGCACACCTTATGATAAGGGAATAAGAGAGGAAAGAAAACACACAAACACACATACAGAAACACAAATACGTTCATAACAAAATTGGGAGAAAATACTCATGACAATTACAATTTCTGAAACTGGTCACATGGTTGTAGTTGGTATTTATAGCTACCATCTTCTGATACCTGTTCTGTAATCCCTTAACCTTCAGCAAGCACCTCGGCTGGTCATGGTTCTTTACCTAGTAGGGTGACCCAAACCTTCATTTCTGAAGGGTCTGACCCATTAGTAGTCCTGCCTGGATTGGGTTGTGGTGGTTTTTAACTGACTTTATTAACAGGGCATGGAAATACCAAAAGACATCCTAAGCTGGAGACCCAGGGAAGGTGTACCCTGTATTCCAGACATACTCATTCTTACCCCCACAGTGAAGTAGTAGTCCAGTTTCCCCCTTGGTAGTCAGGATCAATCACTCCAGCCAACTTTGTAACTCCCTCCCTCTTGACCTGTTGATTCAGAGGCACAGGAGCCCAAAGTGGCTGGCTGGCATCCTTAATTTTAGTTCAATGGAGTCATTGTTGTAATTTCTGACTGGAGCATTTCTCCCTCTGGAACTAAGACCTCTAGACCAGCAGATCATGACGTAGTGAGAACAGGAAGCAAAAATTTTGCCGGTGAGTCACTAGGGCAATAGTGAGTGGTGCCACTCCCATTTCCACTTCTTGATTCCTAGACATGTGAATTTTGGCTATCAGAGAAACAGCACCACAAGGTGGACGCTGATTCACAGCACACTCAGCCTTCTGGAGAACCTTGCCCAAGCCCTACCAGATATTGCCACCTAGCTGTCACTGTAACTGAGTCCTAAAAGACCATTCCACCATTCTGTCAAACCAGCTGCTTCAGCATGGTGGAGAACATGGTAAGACCAGTGAATTCCATGAGGATGGGTCCACTGTTGCATTTACTTTGCTGTGACGTGAGTTCTTTGATCAGAAGCAATGCTGTGTGGAATACTGTGGTGATAGATAAGGCACGCTGTAAGTCGATAGACAGTTGTTTGGGCACAAGCACTGCATTCAGGGAAGGCGAATTCAGATTCACCATAAATTTCAAAGACAAAATGCTCCTACTTCCATGGTGGAAGCAGTCCAGTGTAATTGATCTGCCACCAGGTAGCTGGTGATCACCCTGGGGAATGGTGCCATATCAGAGGCTCAGTGTTGGTCTCTGCTGCTGGTAGATTGGACACTCAGTGGTGGCCACAGCCAGGTTGGCCTTGATGAGTGAAAATCCATGTCTCTGAGGTCCTATATAACCTGTATTCCTGCCACCATGGCCACTTCGTTTATGAGCCCATTGGGTGATGGCAAGGGTGGCTGAGGAAAGAAACTGATTCATATCCGATAAAATGGGTCATCCTATTCACTTGATTATTAAAATCCTCCTTTGCTGAGTTCACTGTTTAGCCAGGGTTTTCCAGAGAGACAGAACTGATAAGATATATAGAGAGTTATGTGAAGGGATTTATTAGGGGAATTGGCTTACTTGATTATGAAGGCAGAGAAGTCCCACAATAGGTAGTCTGCTAGATGAAGAACTAGGGAATCCAGTAGCATGGCTCAGTCCAAGTCCAAAGACCTCAGAACCAAGAAAGCCAATGGTGTAACTCTCAGTCTGAGGCTGAAGGCCTGAGAGCCTGTGGGGCTGCTAGTGTGAGTCCTGGAGTCCAAAATCCAGAGGACCGGAGAGCCTGACATCCAAGGGCAAGAGAAGAAGGGCATACTGGCTCCAGAAGAGACAGCAAGAATTCATCCTCTGCCTCCATTTTGTTCCACCTGGGCCCCAGCCTGTTAGATGGTTCCAACCCACATTTAGAGTGGATCTTCCCTACTAGGTCCACCAACTGACATGCAATTCCCCTCCAGAAACAACCTCACAGACATACCTGGGGCGGCCTGATTATTCTAATCAAATTCCAAACCACTTAGGTCTCCCTTTCAGCAGAAGAGGATGGGCTCAGTGCCTGCACAAGTATTGAGAATAATTAATACAATGATTCGGAATAAACAATGCTTTATCAACTATCTGGGTTTCCCTTAATTCATTCAAGTTGACCCCCCAAACCATAGTCACCCTTTGGTGAGTCTTCACATGGAACAAAAATATCTTCACTTCTTCTTACCAGTTAAGAAACATCCATCCATATACATGTTCCCCAAATTTCTTTGTCACCAATTATTTAATTATGCTCTTTCCAAGTCCCTGATCGTCCAGGCAAACCATTGTCCACAGCCCACGAATTGGTATGTTATCATGTCTGGCCATTTCTCCTTCCAAGCAAAGTATACAACCAGGTGTACTGTCAGAAGTTCAGCCCACTGGATTTCCCTTCCAGCGTTGGCTTTCCTTGTCCTTCAGGGATATTCCAGAGAAAGGCTGTAGTGCTGCAGCTGTCCACTTTTGGGTGGTACCTGCATATTGTGCAGAACTATCTATAAACCAGGCCCCAGTCTTCTCTCCCTTTGTCAACTGCTTATAGGCAACTCTCCATGAGGCCACAGTGCAGACTGGGAGAGAGAAGGCAGGAGTGGGGACCATGGGCATTGGGGTCACTTTTTCATGTGACTTATGTGTGTCCTCAGGGCCTGGGTGGGCTCAGTCACATATACACTACCTCCCTTTGGTGATAGAGTGTTGCTGTGCATGCCTAGATTTACAGCTTGGTGGGTCAGATATTAACCCAGTTCACAATGGGCAGTTCAGGTTGCATGGGAACCTGCTGGGCCATGGTTAAGCATTCAGTGCCCACTAAGGCCCTGTAGCAGGACAAGATCTGTTTCTAGAAAGGGGAGTAGTTATATGTGGAAGATGGTAGGGCGTTGCTACAAAATCTTAAGGGCCTGCACTTCAATTTTCCTCTAGGGATCTGCCAAAGGATCCAAACAGCATCCCTATTTTCTTCTGACGCTTGAAGCACCACTGGATCTGCTGGGTCATATGGCCCAAGTGTCAGGGCAGCTTGCACAGCAGCCTGGACCTATTGCAGAGCCTGGACCTCCTGCAGAGCCTGCTCTTGTTCTGAGCCACAACCCAAAGTAGCAGCTTTTCAGGTCACTCAGTAAATGGGGCAGAGTAACATACCCAAATGAGAAATATGTTGCCTCCAAAATCCAAAGGACCCCACTACATGTTGTGCCTCTTTTTTGGTTGTAGGAGGGGCCAGATGCAACAAATAGCTCTTTACCTTAGAGAGCTATCTTGACATGCCCCACCCCACTGGACCCCTAGGAATTTCACTGAAGTATAAGACCCCTGAATTTTAGTTGGATTTATTTCCTGCCCTGTGACATGCAAATATCTTACCAATGAGTCAAGAGTAATTGCACTTCTGGCTCACTAGGTCCAATCAGCCTAAGGTCATCAGTTATAATAGATCAGTGTGATACCTTGTGGAAAGGAAGAGCAATCAAGATCCCTGTGAGTTAAATTATGACATAGGGCTACAGGGTTGATAAATCTCTGAAGTAAGACAGTGAAGGTATACTGCTGGCCTTGCCAGCTGAAAGCAAACTGCTTCTGGTGGACCTTACAGACAGGTATAGATAAAAAGGCATTTTCCAGATTAATAGCTGCATACCGGGTACCAGGGGATGTGTTAATTTGCTCAAGTAATGAAACTACATCTGGGACAGCAGGTACAATTGGAGTCCCTACATGGTTAAGTTTACAATAATCCACTGTCATTATCCAAGATCCATCTGTCTTCTGCACAGGCCAAACAGAGCTGAATGGGGATGTGGTGGGAATCACCACCTTTGCATCTTTCAAGTCCTTGATAGTGGCACTAATCTTTGCAATCCCTCTAGAAATGTAGGATTGCTTTTGGTTGACTATTTTCCTAGGTAGAAGCAGTTACAATGGGTTCCACTTGGCTTTTCCCAACATCACAGCCCTTATTCCCCAGGTCAGGGAACCAATGTGGGGAGTGTGTCAGTCGCTATGTATGTTTATTCCAATTATGTATTCTGGAACTGGGGAAATACCCACAGGACTGGTTTGGGAAATTCCGACCCCAAAGGCAATCACAGCAACAACAAAAATAAATAAATGGGACCTGATCAAATTAAAAAGCTTCTACACAGCCAAGGAAACTATCACGAGAGCAAACAGACAACCTACAGAAGGGGAGAAAATATTCGTATGTTACACATCCGATAAAGGGCTGATAACTAGAATCTATATAGAACTCATCTGGAAACTCTTTCTTCAGCTCAAAACAGATAGTTTTGCAGTTCAGCTATTCTCCTCTGCCAAGAATTCTGATGCTCAATGAAGAGAGAGTGAAGTACACTGCCTTTTGGTTTGTGTAGTTAAGTACTCACTGCCGTGTTGCTGGCAATTTGGGATCTGTTTGGCCTCAGACTCCTGGGAGAGTGTTTAGGTAGGTGCTAGCAGTGGTAATTTTTGTCTTTCAAGAAATTTTTCCATGTCTTCTAAGTTATAGAATTTGTTATCATAGATTTACATATAATATTTCTTTATTGCCTTTTAATGACTGTAAGATCTGCAGCAATGGTCCCTCTTCTATTTCAGATTATTGGTGTTTTGAGTCTTTTTTTTTCTTGATCAGTCTGGCTAGGAGTTTATAATTTTATTAATCTTTTCAAAGAACTAACTTTTGGTTTCATTGATTTTATCTATTATTTTCTGTTTTACATTTCCCTGAACTCTGTTCTTATCATTATTTTTTCCTTCTTCTCCTTGTCTTGGGTTTAATTTCCTCTTGTTTTCCTAAATTATTATGGTAGACACATTTAGACCATTGACTTGAGACTTTTATTTTCTTCTAATGTAAGTAATTAATGCAATAAATTTCTCTCTAGGCACTTTTTTGTTGCATCCCACAGATTTCAATGTGTTATATTTTTAATTTCATCCCATTAAAATATTTTGTAATTTCCTCTTGTGATTTCTTCTTTGAGCCATAGGTTATTTAGAAGTGTGTATTTATTTCCACATATCTGAGGATTTTCCAGATGGCTTGCTGTTTTATTTCTAGAATAATTCCACTGTGGTCAAAAAACATAATCTGTGTTATCTGAATTCTTTTAAATGTATTTAGTTCATTGAAACTTCCACTTTTTTTGTTTTTGGCCCAAAATATGGCCTATAATTATGAATGGTTCTGCTGTTGTTGGGTGAAGGATTCTATAAACATCAATTAGGTCAAGTTGTTTGATGGGGTTGTTCATATCATTTATATACTTACTGATTTTTGCCAACTTTTTCTATAAATTCCCAAGGGAGAAGTATTAAAATCTCCAAATATAATTGTGAATTTGTCTATTTTTTCAGTTCTGTCAGTTTTTGCTCATGTATTTTGGAGATCTATTATTGGATGCATATGTATTAAGGATTGTTGTGACAACTTAATGAATTGACCTCTTTATAATAATTATGTAGTGTTCCTTTTCATCTTCAGTAATAGTCCTTATTGTAAAAGACTTTGATACTAATATAATATATAGATATAATATATTAATATAATATGTAGATACAATATATATTAATATAAAATATTGATATATTAATATAGCCACTCTAGTTTTCTTTTTATTAGTGTTTGCATAGTTATCTTTTGTCATTCTCTTTTTTAATCTAGCTGTGTTGTTTTATTTAAAGTTGTTTTCTCATAGATAATATATAGTTGGTCTTGCTTCTTTATCCAAACTGACACTCTCTGTCTCTTAATTAGAATGTTTGGACTATTTATGTTTGATGTAATAATTGATATGGTTAGATTTAAATATACCATGTTGCTATTTCTTTTCTATTTGTCCTGTTCTTTATTTCTTTCTTCCTCTTTTTCTCCTTTTTTTAACTTTATTTTTTATGATCGCATTTTATCTTCACTATTGGTTTTTTAGCTGTACTTCTTTAGTTTTGTTGTTGTTGTTGCTTGTTTGTTTATGTTTAGTGATTGCTCTAGGGTTCACATTATACATCTGTAGCTTATCATGGTCTACCTTCAACTCTACACATGCTATGAAATTCTTTCACCTCTCTCTCCCTTAGTCTTTGGTGTTATTATTGTCATTTGTTTTATTTCTACATATGAGAGATATGCCACAAAGAATGAGAGAAAACGTTTTGTGTATTTACCTACATATTTTCCATTAGATCCAAATTCCCTGCTGACAGTAGTTTCCTTCTGCCTGAAGAACTTCCTTTAACATTTCATGTGGTAGAGGTCTGCTGGCTTTTGTTTGTGAAAGTCTTTTTTTGTTGTTGTTTGTGTGAAAGCCTTTATTTTGTCTTTGTTTTTGAAGGATATTTTTCATGGGAATATAATTCCAGATTGATCATTGTTTTTTCCTTCAGTGCCATTGTCCTCTGGCTTGCAGAGTTTCTGACAAGAAATATGCTCTAATTCTGTCTTATTTCTCAATATGTAAAGGGGTTTTTCTTCTCTGGCTGCTCTTTATCACCATTTTCCAGCAATTTAACTATAATGTGCTTTTATGTATTTTTCTCTGTGTTTATTCTGTTTGAGGTTTTTTGAGATTCTTGGGTCTATGCATTTGCCATTTTCCTTAAATTTTGGAAATTTCAGCCATTATTTCTTCAAATATTTTGTTTTCTCTCTCTCCCCTCCTCTTAGAACTCTGTTTACCATGTGTTAGACAACTTGATATTTCTCCAAATGTCACTGGGACTCTATTCAATTAAAAAATTTTTTTTCTTCCTGTGCTTCATTTTGAGTAATTTCTGTTCTTAGCTCTTTATGTTCACTAATTTTTTATTTTGTAGTATTAATCTGCTGTTACTCCTATCCAGTGTATTTTTTATTTAAAAGATTACATTTTCATCTCAGATGTTCCATTTGAGCCTTTATCTATATCTTCCATTTCTCTTATCATTATATTCATGTTTTGCTTTATATTCCTGAGCACATAGATCATATTTCTAATAACTGTTTCATGGTCTTTTCTCTGTAATTCCATCATCTCTATCATTTCCAGTTTTGTTTATATTTATTGATTGTTACCCTGACTATGGATGACATTTTCCTGCTTGTTTTCATGCCTGGTAATTTTTCATTAACTGACAGACATTATGGATTTTTTGGCTTGTTTTCTTTTGTTTATGGGTGCAAGATTTTGTTGTATTCCTTTAAATAATTGTGGACTTTGTTCTGACATACAGTTAAGTTACTTGGAATTTGAAAAGTTGAAAGTTTGATTTTACTTGAAAGTTCAATTCTTTCAAGCCTTGCTATTAAGCTTGTTAGACTGGGTCCAGAGAAGCCTTTGTCTTAGGATTAACTTAGCCCAACTAGGAAGGCACTACCTTTGAGGACTCTATCCAATGCCCTGTGTATTATGAGATCTCTCTATTATGACTAATGGGAAAGTGAACATTTCCTATCCCTGTTTAAACTTCAAGAATTGTTCAGCTTACTTATTTCTGGCTCCCCCCTGCCCCCAGCCTTGTGGTTTCACCCCATACATGCACAGGTCAGTATTGGGCAGAGATTGGAAGGGGCCCTTCTGTAGAGCTCCAGAGTGTTCTCACTGTGCATCTTCCTCATTTTTAGTACTTTGCCCTGGTCTCTCTGAAGCCTGATCTCCATCACCTCACTGATGAGACTGCTGTACAGGTTTGGGTTTCCCCTTTCTTGCCCTGCAGCCTGGAAGCTGCCTCCAGGCAGTAACTGGGGGATTGTAGGCAGGGCCCATGCCATGTGTTTGCCACTGTCAGAGATTACGGTCCTGCTTTGCTTTCTGTCCAATGTCTGCAAACAGTTGTTTTATATATTTTGTCTGGTTTTCTAGTTGCATATATCAAGGGGGTAATTCTGTTGCAGTTAATCCTTCAGGAGCAGAATCAGAAATCAACTTAACATTTTTTAGGCATTTTCTACCACTCCTCTTCTTTTAGTATCCTCAACATAATTTTCAAAATAATTATATGAGGCAAGTGTGTGTGTGTGTGTGTGCACATATGTGTGTCTGTGTGTGTATGTGTATAATTATCCTCACTACCCAAAATCTGTTAGATAGATCCCTGAGCCTGAGTTCAGATGAAGAGATTCTTGACAAAGAGTTTGGATAACAAGGAATACCTTGTTTTCTGGCTCAATTTGATTCTTAACTTGTAGCTAGTAAGTAGCAGAGTTGGGAGAAGACAGAATTCTCAGTCAGGGTCTCAGTCAGAAAGAAATAGTACGTTCAAAGGGTACGTTCAAATGAAAGAGGAGTAAAGAAAAACATTATTAAGAGAGTGGTGGGCAAGATTAAGGGAACCAAAAAGAACCCAAACACTAGTACCAATGGGAAGCAATTAACATTCCTAGACCTAAAGGGACAAGAAGGAATGTTGTTCCCAGGGCCACCCAATGGGATCTGTGGCTATAGAGGGACTCAGCCACTGCTGGGTTGTGGCCGATTTCTGGGGCAATGGATACGGGCGAGGTCTTAGTTGTGGTTCTCTGGAAGCAGAAATGAGACAAGGATTTGTGTGTAAGTGAATAACTGAGGAAACGCTCTCGGGAGACACACTGCAGAGAACAGGGGAACCAAGATAGGGAAAGGGAGAAAGCTTTGCCAGAGTACAGTCCCAGCCCCGGCCCAAACCCAGAAGTTGCTCTGTAGTGAAATCATGTCACAGTTGTCACACTTCAGAGTTTGTCCCACCTTAAGACAAGGGAACTGGGCTTTTATCCTCTCCTACCAGTCATTGGCTAATCTCCAGGGGGGACATAAAATTTCAGGCACTCACAACTCTCTCCTTGTGTGGGTGAAGTGACTCCAGTGGCTCAAAAGTGGCCTTCTGAGGAAGCTGCAGGTGTCATCAAACAAGCGAAGCAAAGGACGTAGACACCAGGAAACGGACACAGAGAAACAGGCATGCAGGTGTGTACCAAGTGTCCACCACAGGGGAGGAGGGAAGCAGACACCCTAAACACACTCTCCACTGACCTCCCATTGGCCATACCCACTAGGAGCTGGAGGAAAAGGCAACCCCGGGGACGCTGTCCTGGGTGTCAGCCTCCTGGGGCATAGCGGAGGCACCAGAGAGTGGTAAATGGATCTGGAGAGCAAAGAGGAAATAATTAGGACAGGAGGTATAGATCAAAAATTTCATACATATCTATTTGGTCCTTGAGTTCAAAGAATGATAGTTTGGAAAGCAAGAGATACTTCTCTGTGTATAATGTGTATTTAACCAATGTTTAGTGGACTTATAACCATAAGATAATACCATGGATTATACCCTTAATATTACTTCTATGACTGTAGAGTAGTCTCTTGGATTAATTTTTCATTTATAAAATTAAAAAAAAAACCAAAAAATTCATTGTTTTTCTGTCTCCAGCATGGAACGGTTATGACAAATAACATGCTGAGTGGCTGAGATAAAAAGAACTATCTCTGAATCTTCGCTTGAAAACATCTCACTGGGTTTTTCTGTTTGTTTGTTTATTTAAAATGGTGTAGAACATTCGTGTTCAAGTTCTTGGTACAGATGAGATAAGAATAAAAAGTACCCTAAAAGTATATTTAAGGCGTTTGGATCCTAAAAATGAATTAAACAAAAAGACATTGATAATTTTGTGATCTTGAGAAATCCTGAATAAAATCATCATTACTTGCTTTTTGAGCATTTTGCTTGCATTTAATTTCTGCTTCTCTGATATCTGACACTATCTCTGTGGAAAAACATGACTGCTTGTAAAAGCTGAGATTGCAAAGGCCCATGGCCTTTATACTAGGAGGAGATGGGCCAGGTGTAAAGTTCTGGGAGACGTCAGCGTCACGTGCATGGCACTGCAGCACAAAGGTTATGCCTCGTAAACTCCAGCGGACATCATTCCCAATACTGATACAACTCATCCAAGACTCCTCTTCAGCCCAAAATGGTATGTCTAAAGTCTGGATCCTTTATAAATAGATTTCCATACATGTGCTTATATAGACTTATATAAGCCCAATATCATGCACTTTTTGGGATCCTTTGTGTGTGTGTGTGTGTGTCTGTGTGTGCCAGTAAGAGAAAACTTAACTCATATTAGCTTGGGCATAAATGGGGATTTATTAGCTCCATAACTATACTGGAGAAATGGCAGCAGAGCTATTAGAACTTCGGTGTGTCCAGACCTAGGCCTTGTCTCTGTCAGTTCCCTCTGCTTTAGTCTTTATGTTGGTTTCATTCTGTGTGACAGGAT
The DNA here is from genome assembly GCF_000956105.1 of Propithecus coquereli. Taxonomy (NCBI): domain Eukaryota; kingdom Metazoa; phylum Chordata; class Mammalia; order Primates; family Indriidae; genus Propithecus; species Propithecus coquereli. The sequence goes on from NW_012139413.1 coordinate 5,083,551, forward strand.
TTCTCCACTTGCAGGGAAACACAGCCTGGCTCCCATCTATGCTTTACCAAGGGGCTGAGGCTTGCATTCTCCCATGCCGAGTGGAAACATCCTGATAGGGGCTTGATTGGCCTGACTTGAGTCAAAAAACTATGGCCAAGGAGACAGGAAACTCTGATTGGGCATCTCTAGATCATGTGCTCATTCTTTGGCCAATCAATGGAGTCAGGCATGGGAAAGTGAGAAGAGATCAGTTCCCTTTGAACCTTATGGTTGGAGTCAGAGAGAGAGAGAAAAAAGAGGCTAATGTTTGGCTACACACTCTGAAAAGTGGATGTGACTATCCTCATTTAAAAGATGAGATAACCAAGTCCCAGAGAGGCCAAGGGACTTATTTAAAGACACAGAGGTAATAGGTGGCAAAGCTGTGATTGATGAGAAGAAATACAGTACAGAGAGTAAGAGCTCAGACAGACCTGAGCCCAGATCCCAAGGCTGCTACTTATCAGTGTAATTTGGGGGTAAATTACTTATCTGCCTCTGATTTCTCAACCTAAATATGTGTGTAATATTAGTATCTCCCTCGTAAGATAGTTGTGTGGATGCAATGAGATAATGCACGAAAAGTGCTTAGCACAGTGCCAGGCGTAATGTACTTGCTGCTCAAATGTTGCTATTATAATTGGCTAGGATTTGAACCTACATATGTCTGTTCCAAAGCTGCACCTGTGTGGTTTGTGAGCCTCAAGGGAATTCCCACAGAACATTGCTTTGTTCTGTTCTCGGGGCCCGTTGCTTTGGAATTTTTATACACAGTCCGCAAGCAAACGAACTGAAGTTATGAACCCAGTCTCTATCACCATTGAGCAGTGCAGCCACTGCCAGTCGCTACATGGCCTTGAGCAGTTGACTGAACGTCCAAACCAAGCCTCAGAAGTCAAGGTCTCCAGCCAGGTCCTGTTAGCAGAGGACATTCTGTTCATTTCCCTGAAGAGCCAGCGTGGCCTCCCACCTCAGACAGCTTACTGCATCCGTGCTCCCAAACTGGACTCAGGCAACTGGGGCTTGAGGTTCACTCAGTCAACATGTTTATTGGGCATTTATTATGCATAGATCCTGAGCTGGCGTTTGACATTTATGTGCCATAAGAGTCCCTCCTCGATGGAAAATCAGAAGGGCACTGAGTTCTTAAATGAGGGAAACCTCAAGATTTTTCTTGAAACCAAGCTCGAGGAAATTTGAAAAAGTTCTCAAGGGTAAGAAACTATAAAGGAAAATTAAGTATGTATTATCCATTGTTACTAACTCATGGCATATAAAATCATCAATGATTTTCTCTTAAAAGTACAAAATATAGTTTTTTACATGAGACAAAACTCCCATGAGCAAATTACAAAGAGAACATTTCTGGCAATATAATTGATATACTCATGTGAGCAATGCCTCGACTTCATAACCTGTGAAGAATGCCCATTATTCTTAATCACAGTTTATTGATAGGTATGCATGAATTATAATATTATTTTGTGGATCCATGGATACTTTCATCTCTAATTCTCAAAGTGCTTTATAACTAGTAATTAATTCCTCAACATCCTAGGGACAAATTTAAAGGTAACTTTCAGCAAAACTTGCACTAATGCTCAGAATACCTTACTGAGAAGTTTAAGAGCCAGATCATCGCTTTGTTGCCTGAAGTCTTGGACTGAGGAGCAAGTGGTTCCCAAATTGTATCCAGAAGGGACCCCATAGAGGGAACCTCTTCATATGCTGTTAAAGGAAGAAATTCAGAGTGTGAGAGAGGCCATAGATGCTGGTAGCATTTACAGCTGGCACGAGCCATTAGGTAAACCAGACTAAAAAGCCCAATATCAGCTTTCATAATAGGAGTGAGGTGCTCTTTCCAGTGACCCACGGTGCAGGCAGAGAGCAGGTATGGTATCGGGGGAGAGCCCTGGCATATGAGTCTAGGAACTGGGCTGCCATTTCTGGTTCTTCTACTCTTTGGCTGTGTGACTTTCAGGGACCTTTGCTTCATCTCTCTGAGCCTTTATTTCTTCATTTACGAAATGAGTTTGGATAAGTTGTATGTTATAAATGGGCGACCCGCATGACAACATGAGCTAGTACTTGTGGGTTTTTTGGCCCGCCTGGTGTTTTTTAAAAAGGCATATGCTTTCTGGTTTGCTGTAGTTCCTGTTGTTTCTTATTATCTTATATCCAGTCTTCACTCATTTATGTCACTTTCCTGGCTCCTGTAGACATTTGATTTAGTAATCCCTGGGCTAGATAATTTCTGACGTTGCTTTCAACTCTGATACTCAGAGAGTTGAGGTCCTAGGAGGTTACTGAGCCTCAGCAGTCAGAAAGGAGAAGAATTACAGGACTATGAAGTTTTGGAGATCTTTTTTTATACTTTCCAGACTCTTCCAACTGACAGCTGATGATGTAATCTCCTAGGCCTCTTCCTATAATCCTGCTGAAGCCGAGGTCTCCATTACATTGACCGAATGTATGTGGCTAAATTTCTCTCCGTCCACACTAAGTGATATCACACAGCTTAGGTCCCTGACTTATTCTCTGATTTTCTCTCCTTAATTCTTGGAGGCCAGCTAAGAAATATCACCTACAGGGCAAAGAAACTCTTATCAGGAGCAAGACTTGATCAGTGGTGAGAGAGAGGTGGAAGAGAAAAGGTAAATGCAATGGGAGAGTCCCCCGTCGCCTAAACGTAATTAGAAAGGAGTCTTCAAGGCAGGCTCGTTACTTCTAGGATTATCTTCTGTAGATTCCCAAACTTCTTGACTCTTTACAGCAGCTCTCGCCTTTAATGAGCACTTTCCTAGTTGAGTTAGTTTCATTTAGCGATCTGGCAGGGCTCCGTGTCTGCAGGGGAATTTGTTCATGTTGACCTAAGGGCACACAGCTGCCGTGGGCCTCTGGGGGACAGGCTCTCCGTACAAAGCAACCCTGTGTTGTAGGAACTTCCTCACACATGTCCACACACAGGCGCTCTGTCATTAACACGGTCTCCATCACCCGGTGGAATGCACAAAGGGTGGGGAAAATGGCTTCTTTCTTAAAAGCTTTCTTTTTATAAGTGTCAGCTCCTTGACAACTGGAATTTTCTTTTGTAGCTGAAAAAACATATTTCTCTTAAACACCACCCAGGCAGTTGTGTGTCCTCAAGGATCTGTTGGCCAAACAGTTAAGTGAAGCAAGAGTAGAAGAGAACCTAACGACAGATCAATTTGCCTAGTGTAGAGTTTGTCTGAATATAAAAATTAAGAAGCTGATTCCACGACCCACATAATTATTGTGGTTTAGCAATGAACTCTCCTTTCTTAAATAGTTAATTCCTCTCCCTAATAAAAGTCAATCATATACACTGTAGGAAAAAAAGGGAGTAAATAACAGTCGTTCTGTAGACTTACCACCCAAAGATTTCATTTTAGCACATTTTCTGGAGACTTTTTCTATGCATAGGAATATCATTTAGAATGTGGTTGAGATCATACTAGTCTCATCTCTTAAAGTCACACTTTCCTCTTCAGGACATTATGAAATCTCTCTGAGGGAGGATAAAAGCCTTTTGTAATTTAATTTATTTGTAATAAAATTTTCAGTGGTTTAGGGGAGAAGGCAACATTTGTCCAGAAAACAAGTTTTAGCCATTGAAAGACCATATTATTATTTTATTTTTAGATGGTCTGGCTCTGTTGCCCAGGCTAGAGTGCAGCAGCAGCATCACAGCTCACTGCAACCTCAAACTCCTGGGCTCAAGTGATTCTCCCACTTCAGCATCCCACGTAGCTTGGACTACAGGTACGCACCGCCATGCCCGGCTAATGCTTTCTATTTTTTTGTAGAGATGGGATCTCGCTATGTTGCTCAGGCTGGTCTCAAACTCCTGGCCTCAAGCAATCCTCCCACCTTGGCCTTCCAAAGTGCTGAAATTACAGGCTAAGCCACCATTCCCAGCCTCAGAAAGCACATTCAATACATCCTAAAAATGCGAAGGGTTATAGTTTTACTGGACTTAAGCCATGCAACCCAAATCTCAAATTCTGACCCACATACATCTTAGGTATGACTTCTTGTTGTCTGTTCAGATTCACTATTAATAAGAATATTTAGGAAAATAACTACATTTCTATTCCTACTATTATTATCTCCTAGAAAATCTCTCACATTTGACTTGGAACCACCAGATGTTAAAGCAACCTTGGGAGAAGTCCCAACATACCCCCACATTTTGCCTTGGGACTTTAAACAAGTGATATTTAGTTGGGGGAGTACACACAAGGGAAGGAAAGGTAATAAGTGTTTTCAGTGTTAAAAATAAATGAAAAAGAAGTTCATGCTAAATGACTATATGTTCAGACTCAAGCTTTAAACAGATTGGGTAGCACCATCTAGAAAATATAAGCTCTAGCAAGAGAGGTAGTACCCCATAAACATATTTTCCTTGTTATATTCATCTTCCAGGTGAACAGACTCCAAGATGAACACTAGTTGGGGAATTCTATAACACAGAGGGGCAGCTGTACTAGGGGTACCAGTTCCTGCTCTGCTCCAGCCTGGCCAATCTCAAATTCATGACGTAGAGACCCCTGATGCTGTCAAACAAGGCAGCTCTTGAGGGTGCATATGTGTTCAGGGCTCTTTGTCCCTGATCAGAACATGCATCAGAACCACCCGTGATTGCCCTTCCATGGATAGTTACAGAGATGAGCGTCGTTGACCCCCTCAGCAGTTTAGTGCAACAAAGGAGGCAAGGAAAATGAAATGCAAAGCCACTTTATCGAGAAGGAAGCGGAGTGCAATTATGCGAACTTTCCCAAACAGCCAGGACAAATGACAGCTTTCACAATGCTTAGCACCTAATTTGCTCAGGCCTTGAAAAACAAGTGCTTTGTCTGAAACTGGGCATTTACTAAGTGGACACAGTGCCCTGGGGCATGAATGCTTAAGAGCTTTGCTGAAATACGGATAGCAGTTATTTTGATTTACTGGGTCCAATTGACATTAAGGCCCAGATTTTTGTTAACCATAATTCAAATATTTTTAACTCTCTGTTAACTAAAATTCTAGTTGCATGCTGATTTTAGGTCAAGGGGCACATGATCAGAAAAAAAAGTTAGGAATTAAAATATTCTAACCCTATTACATGTACCTGAGGTTAGTATACAAACCACTCTGACTGATCTCCTCACCTTTATTCGTGGCAGTATCCAATGGGAATATCCCTTCATTTATTTTAAGCAACTTGAGTACAGAAACTGAGTACTTTCCTTCTCTTATCTTCTCAGGAACCAGGAATAAACCCTTGTTGTTTAAACGTGACAGCTTGGGTTTGTCAACCTGTTTCACAATTTAAAAAGGACATCTCTTAACTTACTTAGCATCCATTAAAATGCATCTCTCAGATCTCAGAATGTGGGAGCTTAACTAACCTTTGGCCTCAGCTGCTGTGCTCTAAAATTTGTCCATTTCAGTGAGGCCACATGCCCCACGCACAGTCCGCTCTGAGCCAACGACTCAGTTAGGCAGGGATGCTAAGGCAGACCTGCTCCTGGGGGACTCGAGGACTTCCCACTGGCCTTGCTGTCATTTTCTTAGAACTGCAAAGTGTTGTAAGAGTTTCTTCCTAGCCAATCTTCCATCCTTTCCTCTCTCCTCCGCAGGGCTCAGACCTGCATCTTGGGTTGATGACTTTCCAGCCTCTTCCAGGTTCCTCCCCTTTCCCTCGCAGATGCTCTTCTTGATATTTCTCTTGCAGGGCTGATGGTCTTGGAAGACCTGACCTAACGCATTCTATTTGACAGCTGCTGTCTCAAGTAGAAAAGACAGATCCTCATTATACAAAGTGGAAAATGAATTTTGAGAGGGAAATAAATTGTCTCTATCACAGAGTTTTTCTCTTCAGCCTACAAGCAGGCTTAAGTCACCTGCACTCTTAAAAATAATATATTTGACTCCACGGTCTCAGTGCTTATCTCACCGGGCTTCTCACGTGCATTGGTAGGTTGACCACACAATGCTCTGTCCTTAACTTCTGTGAACCACTTTATCGGAAACTCTGTCCTTGCCTGTCACTCCATAAATTAATATAACTATATTAGAGACGGAAATGGTCTCAGGAGTTTTGCAGGGCTCTGCCCTGAAGGAAAATGTGAACATGTTAGTTTGCATATCAAAAGCTGCTCCACCTCAGGAGGGCATCTCAAAGGTCAGTAGCAGCTGCTTTCCAAGGTGACACTGTGGTCTCAACCCCGTGATTCTCACCTGCTTTGAAGGACAAAGCAAGGTCTGCATGGAACCACAGGATGAGAGCTGATCAAAGAATGTCCGCCTGAGAGACAGATACCTGAGGCTAAAAACAATTAGCCCAAGGGACAGTTCCTGCAAAACTCCTGAGACCATTTCTGTCTCTAATGTAGTTATATTAATTTATGGTGCGACACTTGCCCAGTCCTTACATGTTGACAACACGGGGCTTCTACCTTGCCTTGCCTTTTCTTTTTTCCATTCATCTATGTCGATGACTTCAACGATTAACCAGGCACTGACCACTCCCCCCACATCTTCTGTTGGGTTGAGGGAATGAAAGGTGAAAACAAGACTGAAATGCAGATTTGACTAGGAGACCTTTCCCTTTCTCTTGTGGTCATTTGATGGGTTACAATGACCCTTACTCAGTACAAGATGTCCAGATATGAGAGAAATAAAAGTGCTGTTCACTGCATAATATATTATAAGGCAGGAGGGGAGGCTGACACTTTTTAATAAGATTCACCAGGTGATGAAATAAAAGATTTTCTAGTAAATTATTAATTTTCAAAAATATATATTGAAACCTTACTCTGCTTATGCTGTTCTAGGTGCAGGAAATAGTGTAATGAGCAAGACAGGTAAGATCCTGCAGGATCTCATGGAACTTCTGCTCCAGTGAGAAAAACAAATGTATGTTTAAGATTATAGAAAGTGATAAGTGCTATGAAGGAAATAGAAAAGGTATATGTAATATTAATAGAAAATGGTGGAAGTCAGAAGACTCATTAAATAAGGTGGTCAGGGGAGGTCTTGCCTGAGGAGTATGTTTTGAGCTGGGCGCTGAATGATGAGAAGTCAAGTATGCAAGTATCTGGCAAGAGAGCAATCTAGGGAGGGAGGGCAGCAAGTGCAAAGGCCCTGAGGTTGAAACAGCTTGACATTTTAGATGAACAGGAAGTGACCAATGTGACTGAAACATGATAGAAGGGGAGAGTAACGTAAGATATAGTCCGAAAAGTAGAAATATCATGGGAGTCTTAGAGGCCTATGTATGAGTTTCAGATTTCATTCTGAGCCACTAGAAGGGTTTAGAATCTGATCTATGTTTGTTTGCTTGTTTATCACTCTGGCTACTATTTGGAACATGGAGTGAAGAGTGGGAACAGGAATGTCAGCTACAAGGCTCTGAGAGGTTGGTAGTGGCCTGGGCCAGGTGGGAGTTGTGGAGATAGAAAGAGCAGACAGGATTATGATTATATGGTGGGGCTGAGATGACCCAACACTTTGTGTATGTGGGGAATGAGAAAAAGAGAAAAATTAAAAATTGGGCCTGACTCCTGCATTCTTGGCTTGAGTGACTGGGTGGATGTTGAAGCCATTTGCCGAAATTGGGGAAACTGGGTAAGAACAGTTTTGAGAGGAAACTCGAGAGTTTCATTTCAGACATGCCAAATTTGAGGTGTCTATCAGATATCGCATAGTAGGTGTTGTGTATGATTAGATGTCATATATGAGATTGGGGTTCAGGAGAAATGTCAGGGCTGGAGATATATAAGTGTCAGTGGTTTTAAAACCATGGGGCTGGATGAGATCACCTTGAGTCAAGAAGGCAGCCCACCATTTAGAGATAAAGCACAGGAGGATTGGAAAGGAGGCAGAAGGAGTGGCCACTGACATTGGAGCAGTATTTGGAGTGATCACAAATGCCAAGTGCTCTGGAAGTGTTTCAGAAAGACAATAATGGTTTAACTGTGCCAAAATGTTGCTTGAGAGGTTGAGTAAGCTGAGGCCAGAGAAGGGACCTTTGGTTTTGGCAACATAGAGGTTGGAGGTTTTAGTAGTCAAGTGTTCTCAAGTGTAGTCAAAAGAAAATGATTCCAGCTGATTTAGATAGAAAATAAATTTACTTTTAAAATCTTGGCCAGTTTACAGAATTGGGATAAGAACTGTTATACCTGGCTACCAAATTACCTGGACAGGAACAGCATGCCTAATCTCATCGCTTAGCAGGTGTGGTGAGAATACCACTACCGCCACACGATAGAGTATCTGCTATGAATCGAGAGCAGTGTTCTCAACCTTGGCTGCCCTGTGGAGTTAGCAGGAGGATTGTAAAAATACTAATGCTCAATCCCCATCCCTAGAGATTAATTAGATTAATTAGTACTCATGATACATCCTCATTAAGGTTGGTTTAGACCTTTTTAGAAAGCAGTTTATATTTAGAATGGGTCAGTTTGGTATAAATATTAATAATTATAAGATCAGAGGTGCCCAATTCTGAGAAATGTCTTCCACCATCTCCCTTATAAAAAGTTCATGTTCCTTAGTGCGCAGGGATGACACTCACTTCTACCTATGCTCCCTAATTTTGCCCAACTGCCCGTCATCACGGTGGAGCTACCCACTTACTTGGAACTTCATCAAACCAGCAGTCTCTTTCCTCAGAGCAGGTGGTGCTGACTTTCCATTGTTCTGTTGCTAAAGGAAGCTTGGGGTATTCCCTTTTCTCCATGACTGGGCTGTGGATTCCAGAATTGTTTCATGTAAAGAATAAGAACATCTGGAAATATTCCTCTGTCATCTTTTTTAGGAAGGTTTTCAGTGCGTAGCGCTGTAAAGATGGAGCAGGGAGCATTGCACTGACTATACAACATAACTGGGCTTCCTGGGAGACACTGTTGTGGCTAAAGAGATAGAGAAGGGAAGTCACCATTGCAGACCTGTTCCCTGAAGAAGAGTGTACCTAAACACTCTTCTCACAGTAAGGAGAGGCGGAAGGCAAGGCCCCTCCCTTGTCAGCTCCTTGAATGGGTCTCCCATTCCTCGGAGCGGGGGCCACTGCTGTTCCTCCCCTGTAGTTTAAGTTGCCAAATCTTGTTGAGGAAGAAAGCCCATGTGCCTGGCTCCTGAGGATTGCCTGATACCCAGCTGGCTCCTTGGTGTCAACTGCGGCTGGAATGGGATGGAACCTGGGCCTCACCTGCCTCAGGAGTTGGGCTTGTGCCAAGTCCCAGCAGCCCCCGCTTCCCTGCCCCCTATTGCTAAGAGCAGAGCATCATGCTGTGTCCCTCAGCCCCTACATATTCTAATCCAACTTCCTTTTGGATGCACTGACCCAAATTTCTTTTTCCCAATGACTTATTTATTGAGATATTGATTTATTTAGAAAATTGAAAATATATTTTGCTTATTTTTTCTTATCACCAAAATAAGATCTGTTCATTGTAGAAAACTTGGAAAATAAAGATACGTACCGGGAGATAAAAAATAAAGAAAAAGAGAAAACCACCTACTTACCAGGGATCACAACTGTTAATACTTATCCTTTCGGCCTTCTTTTACACATATTTGTGTGCAAGTATATAAAGTATATTATAATGTTAATTATTTTGTAACCTGTATTTTATACTTAATATAAAGTGATCATCGTTCCATGTTATTAAATATTCATTCCTTCAGAACAGGACCTTTTGGCACTGCCAGATGGCTGCCTCACAGTGACACCAACTTCAACGTGGACTGCCCTAATCTTGAGGTGTAGGGAGGACTATAGAGCTTTCTGCTAAGGTGGGGTGCCCAGGCACCTCCAGATATTCAAAGAAATTTTCACAGATAGACACAAAGTGAACCATGGGCCTAGGAGATGCATGTGCTTCTGATGAGAACCTCCGTGCAGCAGAAAATAAAGCAAGAACGGCAGAGGATCACCCAGAGGCTCACCTCTCAAAGCCGGCACATGTGATGGGCAAGTCCCAGGGCTGAGATGACGGAGAAAGGCATTGTTCATTGCCGTGGAGTCCTGCGTAGCGAGGTAGAAGGGCCACTTTCACTCAGGTCAAGCCGTGCGACCAGCACAGCTCTGTGGGGGTTGTACCATTTCCCTGTCTTCCTCTGCCCGAGTGGGGTTGGGTAGAAAGGGCCAACTGCCCTCTTGGAAAGCGAATGCTCCGAAAGATTACAACGTCTTTAGTAAGAAAAGACAACTGTTGGCTCAAAAAGAAGATGCAAGGCAAGCCCCACACAGAGCTAGACACCCTAGAGCCTGTGGTTGGAGAAATTGCATCATTAGCTTTTGGATTTCTAGGACATTTAAACTCTGTCGGAATCTTGACTGCTCTTGAGGCACACCAGGCAATTCTGCCTCTCCATAGCAACGGGCTTCCTGCTGGGAGGTAAATCCGGGATCTCTGCTCTGGTTTCTGTTCAGTGCTTAACACACGTGCTCTGTGACTGAGAGCCTGAGAAATGTTCCTTTGCCATCCGTTTTATCCCATATGGAGGAAGGTTGTCGATGAATGCAGATGTCAAGATGGAGCAGAGAGTATTTCACTATCTACACAACAAATTTTGTCTGAGCAGAAGGTGTCTTTCCTAACTTTGGAATCAAGCCAGGCCAGCAACTGTAACTGGGGACCTCTAAGGTTCCAGCGAGTGTTTCCTTGAGGGTTGTTTCTGCTTTATTCTTACTTTTCTTACCAAGAGAAACTGCTAGGGCTTGGCTCTCCATTATGCTGTTCAAGGTGAAGGTTAGCAACAAAATATGTAATTTCCTTCTCCTGTGTTGTTACTTAAACCACAGATACTGTGGCAACAACTGTTTCTATTGACATTGTTGTCTTTGATAACTTTTTGTTGTAATCTGTGCCTTTGAACTGGCCTGGTTTTCAGAGGAGATAAAATGGGCAATACTTTGGTAGAACAATAACAAAAATATCATTGTTTTTGATAGGAATTTTTAGAAAAACAACAGATGGAAAATTAGTTTTTTAATGTGAATCCAACGTAACTGAGTCCATAACTGGGGATTCGGTTTCTTATGTGATCCAATTCATTCATTCATTCATTCAACAACTACACCTTAAGCTTTGCCACTGTGCTGGGTGCTGCAGAAGATGCAAAGATGAAAAGAGACACAGCTCCGTCCCCCACCACCTAGTAGGGAAGGAGATAAACCATGTTTACGAGTAAACACATAATATAATTTAGTAAGAGCCATAAGAGAAGTAAAGACAAATCCTATGAGAGTGTAAGGGGAGGGATTTTGTACTTAGAAGGATCAAGGAAGACTCATAGAGGAGTCTTTGAGCTGGGGATGAGTGGGAGGCAATTCCAGGCAGAGGGAACAGCATCAGCAAAGCCACAGAAGGGAGAAAGTTTGAATCTGCAGTGAACAGTGAGTAGTTTTGTATGAGTTGGGTATAGGTGCATAAAAGGAAGGGTGGGTAAAAAATAAGATTAAAAATAAAAGTTGGATGTCTTTTGGAGTATCTTCAATATTTAGCTAAGGAGTTAAAATTTTATTCCAACTGCTGCATGACAACGTCAGAGCAGAGAGTTGACATGGCATCAGAGGGTGACACGGACTGGAAGAAGTGGGATGATAAGTGGGGAGCAGAGCAGGCAGGAGGGATCAACAGGGTCTGAACTAGGACGATGGCAGGCCAAGCAGAAGGCAGAAGCAGAATTTGCAGAGCTTAGAAACTAATTGGATGTGGAGGTGGAGCCAAGGATTTGTGCCAGGAACATTCTCCTGGTCAGTGGTTCTCAAGGTTTAGTGCATCAGAATCACGTGGAGGGCTTGTTAAAGTACAGCTGTGGGCTCCACTCTCGGAATCTCTGATTCAGGTCTGGGGTGGGCCCAAGAAATTGAATTCCATCAAGTTTCCGGAAGATGACGATGTTGCTAGTCTGCGGACCACACCTTGAGGACTGCTGCTCCAGGTCCTCCAGCTGACCTTTGTGACCATACAGAAGCAATTGCGAAGGGACAAGGAAGGCAGGGGAAACAAAAAGTACAATCAAAGCAAGTGAACTGGAGGAGACTTTTCTTGTCATTTGAACCTGCAGCATCCCAGATGCCTGGGTGAAAGGGCTCAGTTAGAGATATTTGTACTCACTTACAAGTCGGAGCTCAGAAGGACACTAATTAGATCTTTTTTCCCCTCTGAATATTATAGGCCCTAGTCTTAGGGGAGGTTGTGATATAACATTAGAACCAACAGGCCCTGGGTTCAAATCCTGGCTCTGCCCCTTGGATCAGTGCCTTAACTTCTTGAAATCTCTGTTATTCTATATTAAAATTGGGATAACAATGCCTAATGAACAGTGTTGTAAGGAATAAATGTGGAATCCCACAGAAAACACTTGGCACTGCACTTGGCATGCTGTGGGACTCAGTGAATTTTGGTTTCCTCCTTACTCCAACCCTTCCTGTGGGCACAGCCTCTGAGGAAAGCTGTAGAAGCACCAGGTGGTCAAACAGCCCCTAAGGGACGCCTGAGGGCCCACGGTTACCCAATCAAGCCTTTGGATTAAGCATTGCCCCTTTCTAGCTTTCTTTACAAATGCCATGTGCTGAAACTCCAAAGAATATGGGAAAATTAGTTTATCCAGTATTTCCTGCTTCCTGGGAGAGCTTTGGGAAGAGATGGGATGCAGACTCGGAGGGAGGAGTCATGGGAACAAAGGACAGTTTTGTCTCCTGTGGAATTTTGTTCTAGCCAGGTGGGCCTTGACAAGAGCAGTCATCCCTGTGGGCCTCCAGGCTTTGAATTTGGAGATGACACTTGTGTGAACCTTAGAGGATTTTCACAGTAGCTCTTGGGTCCCAGTAAAGAAATGAGCTGGTAAGCATTTTTTCTTTAACCAGATAAATCTGGTGTCATAACATTCCCAAACAGGAAAGCAGAATGCAGACTTGGCAGTAAATCACAGAGGGAGGAACGTCTCCGGCTGAGCTTGTGTCATGGGAACTTGACGACTTGTCCCCTTATTCTGGAGAAAGGGTTTGGGAAACAGGCAGCCCCTTCAGTTCAACTAGATGAATGAGGATGTGGGCGGAGCTTGGATGAGAGACCCCACACAAGTGATTCTTCTGCTCTGGGATGATCAAACCAAGTATACAGGTCATAGGTTAGCGGGAAGGTCAGGACCCTACTCAGCCATTTAGTAGGGAGGCGGAGAGAAGGAGGGAGGGGCCCTTTCTTCCACAGTCCGCACCCAACCCTGCCGATGCTTGATTCTATGACAGGAGCTAACAAGCCAACATTGCCACGTCTTTGCTTCGTGAAGATTAACAATGAGGAGAAGCATCGATAATTCAGGTCGAGCAGGTAGCTGCCTGTGAATTGACATTCTTCGCTTGTTTAAAGTTTATTTACTTTCCCCTCAATTAGATCCAGTACAGATAGACACAATGGAATACTATGCAACTACTTTGCAGACGACTATTTAATGACAAGGAAATGAAATACAGGTTACAATAACAGTATAGCCCCATTAAAAAAAAAAGAATGAAAAAAGGCTGTAAGATATCTCAGGGGTTAACTCTGGTGGTGGAATTACAGAAAATTTTATTTTCCTTTTCTTATCTGAGTTTTTGAAATTATTTATAAATAAGCATGTATTACCTGTGAAGTGAGAAAAGAAAAAACAAAATTATTTAATAT
>NW_012139413.1:5097306-5098134 GCF_000956105.1 Propithecus coquereli
AGTTGAAAGATAATCCCATAATTATCATTTCAGTATATATTCTTTCTCCTATGTGTTTTTCTCTTTATATATTCAAAATTATACCATATATAATTCTGCTTCTTGTTTTCTAACTCAATATCATGCCATAAACATTTCTTATGTCACTAAAAACACTTCCTAAGTATCTTTTTAAATGACTGCATAATAGTCTATTTATATGAACTTATGGAACCACAGTTTACTTAACCATTTACACTAAACAACATTTTAGACAGTTTCTTTTTTTCACTATATAAATAATGCTGTAATCAATATGATTTTAAGTGATTAAATTTTCCCATAGATTTTTTTTGAATATTTTAGCCACCTACATATTTTATCTTACCTCCAATTGCCTTGGCAGGATTGAATTTCCATGTATTCACACACTTGCATAAATATCTTTCTCTTTTTCACTATATAGCAATAAACTCTCAACATGCTTTTTTACAGGGTCCTCTCCTCACACTGAGATTTTCTTGTAGGATTGTTAGTCAATCACGGATTTGAGCCATAGAGATCCTCTGGTGCTATGCCCTTCTACAGGGAGGAAGCTCAGGCCCAGAGAGGTAAAATGACTGACCCAAGGGCACACAGTAACCAGTGACCGAGCTGGAATGGCAACTCCATGAATATTTTCCAAGGGCCAAGAACTTTGAAGGAGGGTCACTAAATGCTAAACAATGTTAATGTTTAAAGGAAACATTAAACAAGGATGGAGCAGAAGACAGAATGAAAAGAATTTAGTGGTAAGAGGAGGAAGGAGTAGAAAGATTGATAGGAGATAGGAGGGGGAGGCTTGCTGAC
>NW_012139413.1:5098184-5160750 GCF_000956105.1 Propithecus coquereli
GGGGGGGGGCGGGACCTGAGACCAAGGACAACAATGTGAAAGGAAACAACAAGTAAATGAGAAAAGTTAGCATACTAAGACCCTTCACAACAGGGTTTCTCAGCCTTGGCTCTGTTGGCATTTTGGGTCACATGATCTTTGTCGTGGGAGGCTCTTCCGTACATTACAAGATGTTTAGCGGATCCCTTGCTTCGACTCCCTAGATGCCAGTAGCATCTTCCTGCTCCCCTACCCCGAGATGTGACAACGTAAAACGTCTCTAGACATTGCCAAATGTCCCCTCAGGGGGCAAAATCACCTGGACTGAGAACCTCTGCTGTATGGTATTGTTTTCCAGTGATACCACTGGAGAAATATTTCCCTCATTCCTTGAATTTCCATATATTCACACACCTACATAAACATCTCTCTCTTTCTCACTATATACCAATAAGCTGTGAATCTGTTTTGTTTTTTTTTTCTTTTTAATAGGGTCCTCCTCTCACACTGAGATTTTCTTGCAGGACTGTTAGTCATTCAAATTGCCCAGACAGTTGTCAGTCACAGATTTGAACCGTGGAGACCATCCAGTGCTATGTCCATCTATAGGGAGGAAGCCCAGGATGCCAGAAAGGAATCTAAAATATCTCCTGAAAGAGGAAATCAGAAGCAGAACACGTGAGTGCAGTTCATATAGGTTATTGTCTCAAAACAGTAAGGTTGTGCTAAAAGGCCGAGAGGGAAAATGATCAAATAAAGCCCATTTTTCAGATGAAGAAAATGAGACAGTAAATATACGATTTGCTTCCGGCACTAGGATGAGTCAAAGAGAAACCAGTGAGAGAAACAAGAACTTAGGCTCTGACCTTTAGAAAGAAGAAAAACAATTTTATCATCGCCCTTCCCCCACTTCAATCCTGGATCTTTGTGAGAACAAGGAAGGAAACTGTTATTCGCCCTAGAAGCAGATGAAACATCAGGAATTGGAAGTAACTGTTTAGAAATGTTGCTTTTCGATGAAGGACAAAAGCAGACGGTGGGAAGCGCCCCACACTGAAACATCGCAGCGCCTCACACACATCCTCTCCTCTAACCCTCCCCTCAGCCCTCTGAGCCAGTCGGCTCATCACCCCCATTTGTCAGATGAGGAGCTGAGGGTCAGAAGTTAGATGGCTTGCCAAGGACATACAGCTAAGTGACAAGGCCAAAATTTCAAACTGGGCCTGCCTGATTCTCAAGGCAGGGCAGTGACCTCTTGCCACCCCTGCCTCTACGCCATCAGCAAAGCCTGCTTCTGAAACAGCGCCGCTCTGTCTCATTTCGGGTGTTTCCTAACAAGCCCCTCGGTTTGCCTCGTCGTGGAAACGGGTGGGAGAACCGGTCACGGGCTGTGACAGAGGCATCCGACCTGGAGTCTCCCTGGGAGCTCCCTTATGTCCTAACAGTGCAGGAACATCAACAGAGCCTGTGGAGTCCATCAGTACCTCACAAAGTGCTGTCAGGGTCGCGGTCCCGGTCCTGGTCCCGGGCGTGCACACAGCTCGCCCTTCCCTGGGCGTCTCGTGGAACACAGAGCCTGGCTCCCCACCCGGCCCCCAGAGCCTGCAGTCCCGGCACAGGTGGGCAGCCACGGTCCTGACACGATGTTTCGATTTTATTCTTTCACAAACACAACTGGGCAAGGCACCACCGTCAGATTTAAAAAAAAAAAAAATTTAAGAACTTTTTTGGTATTACAATGCGAAATTTTAAAGTACTTCTTATGGTATTGTATTTAAAAAGCCAATTGATTTTCACCGAAAGGAGGACCTCTGCAGGCAAGAGCTGCTTTTTAAGCTCTTCCCTTTGTACAAAAATATTTTGTGAGTTATTTGGATATGTAGTACAGATACTCCTTGCCTTCCCTTGGCCTAGGATGACAAATAGCTCTGATAATAATAATATGAAATAGCGTAATCTGCTTACTCCGAACGATGTGCTCTTACACACGAGCCATGCGCGTTTACACTTTCATACGTGAGGAAATTGAGGCCCAGAGAAGTGAGTGACTAATCCAAGGCCACAGAACTAAGCGCAAAACCTTAAAACATAAGGGAGGGAAATCTTTTAATCTGATAAAAAGGATGTCTGCTTTCAATATCAACTGCATATAAGCAGTTCTGAGAGTGCAGACTTGTTTCCTTTCACAAATATTTGTTGAAACTGTACTGTGAGCCATTCACGGGAAGATGGTACCTTGGGCAAGACGAGCTCCGAGTCTATGGTTTCAGCACGTAATGCTACAAGAAAGTCTTTGCAATATTAAAAATGAAAACTTCTCTAATGCCTCCAGGTGGCAATGCCCCTCCCATCTCCCTTCCCTTCACAAGAGATGGCAGCGAGGCCAACAACTGTTTTCTGTTCTTCTCATCACCTGCGGCTTCCCCTGCCCGCTCTGCGAAATTGCCTCCTAAAGTGAACAGTGTCCCCCCGGGGGCTGGGCCTAATCGGCACAGGAGTCCTTATCTTACTCACTTTCTGTGTGGCATCTGACAATTTCACCAACTTCCTTTTCCTCCAAACTCCCTTTTCTTAAAACTCGGTTGACTTCCTAAGACCTCCCGAGTCCACTCTTTTTCCCATTCTCCTCCCACTCATCCAATGCTCCTTTTCAGGCTCTTTCATTATAATTAATTTCAAAACTTGAAACTTAAAATGTACTCTGTTCATAATTAACTCACATGATCTGATGAACTAAATCAGCACCATGCCCAGGGGGGATGGGAAAGCTGAAAGAGGAAGACCCAGTGCAGGCCTTGAGTTTGCCCAGTGATCCAGTGAGAAGCCCGGATCCCAGCTCCGCACAGCCATGAGTTTGGCTGTGTCTCTTTCGGATGTTTACTGTCAACCCTCAATGCAGGAGCTCATGGTTTGCTATGAGCTATATTTAGGAAGGACAAGACCCCACGGGCGTGGCAAGACTGCAGGTTTGTGCGGAGGGCAGGAGTTAAAGGCCTAGGCCTGTGAACGCCATCTATTTTGTTGGGTGTTAATATTAAATGTGTGTTTTTCTAACATTAGAGCAGGGCCTTAGCTTCTGCTGGCCATGAAGGGTTACAGGTTTTCCCTCCTGGTGACAGATTGTTCAGCTACATCCCAGAAGACATAAAACTCCTTCCAGTCATGCTAGAATTAGGTCCGTAGATTTCCAGTTATAGAAAAGCCATTCTGGGTAACGTAGCAGATGTAAATTATGTGCCTGAATTGATTTTGCATTAATTTCTCGTAGGCTATTTCAATGCTGCTTAAATACCACTTTTTAAAGCCACTATGGTGTTGTATTTTAAAAGCTGATTTGTTTGCACTGCAGAGACGGCTCCAGGAGGCAAGAGCTGTTTTTTAATCCCATCTCCTTGTGCAAAAAGTACTTTCACCAGTGAGGAATTTTTGGTAATGAGCTGTTTGTTTGCACAACTCCCAAGTGCATGTTATCATACTGTGTCTGTATTCTTCCTTTTGCGAGATACATCATGGGACACAAGCTTCGGCTTTCATACTGCCTTGAAAGACCAGCCCTGTTGCCCGTTGGAACTGAGCTCAGGGGCTCTGATAATGGCACTGCGTGTCCTTGTGGCACAGCAGGGTCCACGTGACATGTGCTGTGGACTATTGGCTTTCCTAGTTGATCCAAATGCTTCTAGAAACTATCAGATGAAGAGCAAAAAGACGATCTATAGACCCATCCTATTATTTTTGTGTGTGGTGGAAGAATAGGGCTGGGCTCACATTGAAGTCCTGAACATGATACAGAAGTTCTTATTACAACTTTTGATGCATGAACCTTCTTGTATATAAAGCTGCACAACGTACAGCAAAGTAACAGCACATCAACTGTTTCTACCACTAACAGATGGCATGGACAGTCAGGGGCCCTTTAGTTGCATTTTTTCACTGATGTGGCCAGTGTTTGCTATGTTTGGGTTTATTTTCAAGACATTTTCCAAATGGTTTGACAGATCACCTCCCTCATCTCCATTTCAGTACTAAAGCACTGAGAGTGTTGAAAATGCAACCCAAAAGAAGTGTAAATTCTGAAGGAAACTAAAGTTTTCATAAAAGTGGAAAGAAATGGATGATGAATGTGGCTCGACAGGATGAAGAGGAAACCATACACATAATGTGAACTTAATTTAAAAAATTGTAAATATGGCTAAGACTGGAACTGAGGTTGGTTGTCTGTCATCCCAAGGTTAATTCAGGAGAAGGCTTTGAACTCAAAGAAAATTGGACTGAAAACTCCCTTTAGGGATGTAACCACTTAGGAAAACGTAATTTTGTACAAAACTGCAACGTTTACTAGGGGGCTGCTCACGGTTAGATTCTAGCACCACCTAGAGGAGAGAATGAGATAATTTCCATTCACGGCTGAGTCTAGGGAATCTCATGTATTAACCATTTTTCAGTTTTCAAAGCACGTTAATTTTAATATCTGGTTGTATAGTCAGGTAATTGTCTTTGAGGTAGGAATTTCCATTGTCATCGTACTGATGAAGAAATTCATCTCTCAGCAGCTTACTGTGCAAAGAATTTGACCAATTGTTTTTTTTTTTTTTTGAGACAGAGTCTCACTCTTTTTGCCCGGGCTAGAGTGAGTGCCGTGGCGTCAGCCTAGCTCACAGCAACCTCAAACTCCTGGGCTCAAGCGATCCTTCTGCCTCAGCCTCCCGAGTAGCTGGGACTACAGGCATGCACTACCATGCCCGGCTAATTTTTTCTATATATTTTTAGTTGTCCAATTAATTTCTTTCTATTTTTAATAGAGACGGGGTCTCACTCTTGCTCAGGCTGGTCTCGAACTCCTGAGCTCAAACAATCCACCCGCCTCGGCCTCCCAGAGTGCTAGGATTACAGGCGTGAGCCACCGCGCCTGGCCTGACCAATTGTTTTGTGTGACCAAAAAATTGTTTTTTAAACAACTTTACTTAAGTATAATTTACATACTAAAAAATTTACTAATTTTAAATGTACAATTCAATAATTATTAGTGCATTTATTGAATTTTTACTGAGTTGTGCAACAATTACTATAGTCCAGTTTTTGAACATTTCCATTATCCCAACAACATCCCTCTGGTCTCTTTTGCAATAAATCCCCCTACCCACCTAGCCCCAGGCAGTCACCAGTCTGCATTCTGTCTCTGCAGATTTGCCTTTTCTGAGCACTTCATATAAATGGAAACCCACAACATGTGCTGTTTTGCATCTGGCTTCTTTCACTTAGCATAATGTTTTTGAGGTCTATCCACATTGTATCTCATTCCTTTTGATTGCTGAGTAGTGTTTCATTGCACTGATATACCACA
Organism: Propithecus coquereli; assembly: GCF_000956105.1. Taxonomy (NCBI): domain Eukaryota; kingdom Metazoa; phylum Chordata; class Mammalia; order Primates; family Indriidae; genus Propithecus; species Propithecus coquereli. The sequence continues at coordinate 5,103,505 of NW_012139413.1, forward strand.
TTATATTTGTCCATTCACCAATTGATGGACGTTTGGGTTGGTTCCAGGTTTTTTTGCTATCGTGAATAATGCAGCTATGCATATTTGCATGGACATTGTCTTTCTAAGCACGAAACTTTCGTTAGCAAATAGGGTAGTCAATAACATGCAGAAGAAGAGTGATTATATAAATTGTGTGTATTGGAGAGAAAAATTAGGGTAAACAACCTGGAGATGCCCAGGGGGAAGGTATCTGGCTCCTGGGTTCAATATGTAGCAAGAAGCCAAGAAGATCTTGGAATCACATTCTTGCAGAAGCACAGAAGTGTATGGGGGAAATTATTCAGGATTTTCTCTGATGGATTAGCAGCATTCAAAGATAGTTCTTAAGGAATTTATTTTTGTTGTATTAATATAATATGTAGCAGATGCAGACTTTGGTAACACAATTGAGGTTGAGGATTGAAGTCCCATTATAATCCTCCCTTGTGATGATGACAGAGGTGACAGGGACCTTTCAAAAGTGAAAAATAAACAATGGGGTTAAATGCATTTGAGTCCAAATCCAGGATCTGCCAACATCTATAAGGTCTTGGCAGGTCAGATTTTTCATCGGTGTCCTAGGAGGCAGTGGCATCTATTTCACAGGGCTGCCGTGAGGACTTCCTAATATGATGTATGTAAAGCACTTAGCATAGGGCCAGTCACACAGTGAGCTCTGATATTATTTTTATAGGATTGGATTGTGCCTGAGATACCCAGAAACAGTGATTTTGACCTCTGTTATTCCTGAGAACATTTTACTTTTTTTCACTGGATGTTTCTGGCCCAAGATCCTGGCAAACAGAGGTATTAATTTCCTTTAGAGGTGATACAATGTTTGTGGAAGTGGAACCTCATAAAAATTATTGCTCATCACCCAGAATTTATAGGCTGGTAGAAAGATTTAGTGCAAATGTCAAGGGAGTGGTCAGGACTTAGGGGGCTCAACACCAGAACAATTAGCATGATAGGTTAGTAACTCATTTTGCATATAAAAATGTTGCTAGGACTCTAGAGTTCTCCCTATTTATGGAAGACAGTCAGAGGTCCTTGGGTTTAATCAGAATTTAATACCTTGTGAGGGGAAATATGAAGAATACAAATTTTCAGTAATAGGTAATATGTCAAATGCAGTAATTGCCAGTTTTAAAGAGTCTTTCTTTGTCAGCCTGTGTGCCCTGATTTGTAGTTAGATCATATTAAATCTCTGGGAAAATAAAAGAATATTCTGTTGCAATAAAATAGTCAAAGACTCAATAAAACCTTAATATCTAAAATGACAAAACAACATATTCAGAAGTATTTAAATCAGGAGATTTTTCCCCAGGAAAAGTTGACCACTCCTATTTAATTTGGGGCAGAGCAGACAAGTCTTCCATGAGCTGCATATATATTCACCCCAACTGTAAATTAAGAAGGCTGAGGTCACGAGCTCCAGAAATCTTTCTGTTGAGGTAAACCAGAATCTGAGGAAGAAGCAGTATGAAATGTGCTTGTTTGTCACCAGAAGAATGGTGTCACCAGCTCAGTTAAGCAAACGAGGAAATGGAGATGGGTTTAGAGTGCTACAGGCATCTCAGGGCAAACCAAATATTAATGCTATTGACTTAGTGATATACACTGGAAGTAAAGGGAATAGCAATCCTATTAGGTGTTTTATTTGGAACTTTCCCTTACTGAACTAGAATACGAAGTGAAAACCTAGTTCTGTGGGAGAAAATGAACTCTCTTAGGCATTTGGGTCTATGTGAAGGTGGCACACTGGGACACAAGTAAACCTGGCTATGACAGCAGCCTGCAAAATGTGTGGAATCTAGTGGAAAAGAAGAACCTGCCACCTGCGTGATGTGGCCCCAAATAGCTATCCATCTCATGCCCTTGGACACGCCCTTCCATACATATAAGTTAAATATATGTAAATAAATAAAATCCCATTGTAAAGTCAACATAGGCATAATTAGACATAAGCATGCATATAATACACAGAGTTTATACCATATAGAATGTTCCTTCTCTAAAACTATAGTAAGAATCTTTAGTTAGGAATGCTTTAGAGAAACATTCCCATTGAGGGTCCAGTATATTATTCCCTGTTAAAGAACATTGCTTAGTTCTGTTGACTCATTTCTGTGAGTCTCCTGGTATACTTGACCCAGGCTGCTCTGCCTGGGATGTTGCATCTTTGTATCAGGGCCTTTATTATTTATAGATTTTGCATCTGTTATACTTCAAGTTTACTTGAAGTACTGTTTTCTAATTTGATTTCTAATGTGGCTTTGCTTTCTCAAATCTACTCTGCAAAAGTTGCTGCTATGAGGCCACTTATTACTCCAAAAATGCATTTTCTCTCCTATGAGTGCTCTTTGCATATCTGCTTTTTCTGTCCTGTCATAATTCCATTTTTGCTGGCCCTGTTCTCTTCTATAATCATGTTAATTCTGGTAATGCTCAGAGCAGGATTTTGACATAAGGAGTTATTTTTTAATAGCCACTAGGCTGAAAAAGCAATTTCTCAAGAATGAAACAATCCCAACAAGGGCTCAAGCGTGTAACTGTGGCACCGCGTCACGTCATACCGGCATAACATGGGCTTCATGGGCATTAAAAGTCTCTGTGCATAGGAGAATGGAGACAGCTTTGATGACACTAGCAGACACAGCTCGGGTTGAACCTTGATACCAAAATATTATTTTTCGCAAGCTCAGATTAATGGCACTCATTTTCAAAATGTTTACCTTCTTCTTTAAAGCAACATGATATTTTAAAGTTTAAAGTAAAACTATTTCTAGGAACAAAATAGCTTACTGCTACTTAACTATTATAATCTCCCACAAGCTAAATATTTGCTTTTGTACAATTCTAATTGTCTTTGTTTCACTTCCAGTCCCTGGATACTGAGATGCCCTTCACAGCTCTAGGCGCACATGCTACATTCTACTCTGATCATTTTTAAGATGGGGTTGCCACATAAAATACAGAATGACCAGTTAAATTTGACTTTCAGACTAACAATGAATAATTTTTTTGGTATAAATATGTTCCATACTTTAGAATAAGTATGCATGAGGAATACTTTACTAAAAAAGTATTTATTGTTAAATTTAACAAAAGAAGTACAAAACTTAAATTCTGAAACTGCAAAACATTGCTGAAATAAATTAAAGAAGATTTAAATAAATGGAAAAACATCCCCGCTCATGAGCCAGAAGATTTAATATTATTAAGATTTAATATTATTAAGCTATCTATACTCTCTAAACTGATCTATAGGTTCGATACAATATATATCAGAATACCAGCCAGTTCTTTGTAGAAATTGAAAAGCTGATCCTAAAATGCATATGGAAACTCAAGGAACCCAGAGTAGCCAACACAATCTTGGAAAAAAAGAACAAGCTAGAAGACTCACTCCCCAATTTCAAAACTTACTACAAAACAACAGTAGTCAAGGCAATGTGGTATTAGCATAAGGATAGACATATAGATTAATGGAAAAGAAGTAAATTCATGTATCTATGTCAACTAATTTTCAACAAGACTACAAAAATAATTTAATGTATAGTCTTTTCAGCAAATGGTGCAGACACAACAGGATAGCCACATGTAAAAGAATCAAGTTGGATTCTTAACTCACATCATATATAAAAATTAACTCAAAATGGACCAAAGACTTAAATGTTAAGAACCAAAACAAGTCTCCTTTTCCCCCCAATAAAAAAAGCCAAAATGATAAAACTCTTAGAAAAAACGTGTAGATAAATCTTTGTGACCTTGAATTTGTCAATGGATTCTCAGATATGACACCAAAAGAACACTCAACAACAAAAAGATAAATTGGACTTCATAAAAACTAGAAAGACTTTTGCTACAAAGGAGACCATTAAGAAAGTGAAAAGGCAATCCATAGAATAGGAGAAAATATTTGCAAATCATATATCTGACAAGGAACATGTGTCTAGAATATATGAAGAACACTTACAACCCCAAAATAAAATGACAAACCAATTAAAAAAAAATGGCCAAAGAGTCTGAATAGACATGCCTCCAAAGAAGAGAATAAAATGGCTAATAAGCATATGAAAATATGCTCAACATGGTTAGTCATCAGGAAAATGCAAATGAAAACACCAGTGAAACAGTACCTCATACCCGCTAGGGTAGCTATGATTTAAAAAGTCAGGCCGGGCACGGTGGCTCACGCCTGTAATCCTAGCTCTCTGGAAGGCCGAGGCAGGCGGATTGTTTGAGCTCAGGAGTTTGAAACCAGCCTGAGCAAGAGTGAGACCCCGTCTCTACTAAAAATAGAAAGAAATTAATTGGACAACTAAAAATATATATAGAAAAAATTAGCCGGGCATGGTGGCGCATGCCTATAGTCCCAGCTACTGGGGAGGCTGAGGCAGGAGGATCGCTTGAGCCCAGGGGTTTGAGGTTGCTGTGAGCTAGGCTGATGCCACGGCACTCTAGCCAGGGCAACACAGTGAGACTCTGTCTCAAAAAGAAAAAAAGTCAGATAGTAACAAGTGTTGGTGAGATTTGCATTATACATGCTGATGGGAATGTAAAATGGTGTAGCCACTTTAGAAAACAGTTTGGTAATTCCTTAAAATGTTAAAAGTAGAATTACCATTTGAAATGAAAATATATGTCTTTGCAAAATCTTGTACAGAAATGTTCACAGCGGCATTATTTATAATAGCTGAAAGTGTAAACAGCCCAAATATTCATCAGTTGATGAATAGACGAACAAAATTTGGTATATCCACATAATAGAATATTATTCAGCCATAAAAATAAATGAAGTACTGATACATGCTACAATATAGATGAACCTCAAAAACATTACACTAAAAGAAGCCAATCATATTAATAAAAGAACTCAGAGTACATGATTCCATTTATATGCATGTCCAGAAAAGGCAAATCTATAGACACAGAAAGTAGATTAGTGGTTGCCTAGGGCTGGGTGGGAGGTTGAGGTGGATGTGTGGAGGATGACAGCTAAAGCGTAAGGGTTTTCTGTCTGAAGTGATGAAAGTGTTTTAAACTTGACTGTGGTGGCGGGTGCACCCATCTGTGAGTATATTAAATACTATTCAGTTGTACACTCTAAGTGGATGAATGGTGGTATGTAATTAAAAGCAGTTACAAAACATACTGCTGCATGTTAATATCACATGGACAAATTTAAAAAATCCAGATGCCTGCCAGCTCACACCTGTAATCCCAGCACTTGGGAAGCCAAGGGAGGAGGATCACTTGAGCTCAAGGGTTCAAGAACAGCCTGGGCAACATAGGGAGACTGCCATCTCTACCAAAAAAAAATAAAATAAAATAAAAAATAAAAAATCCAGATGCCCAGACCACATCCTAAGCCAATTAAATTAGAAGCTCTGGAGGTGGGACCTAAAATCAGTGAATTTTAAATCTTTCCGTATGATTCCAATGTACTTATTAAAATATAATGTTCATACAAATCACCGAGGAGTTGTTAAAGTGCAGATTCTGATTCATGAAAATTAGAAAATTACTGGGGCCAAACATCCTGTATTTCTAGCACCTTCCAAGTTGAAGTGAAGCTGTTGGTCCATACTATTCTTTGAATATCCAAACTTTACAGCACTGAAGGATAATAGGATAGGGTAGCAGATGTGATATAAGTTATGGAGGCTCACACTTAGTAACTCTGCTATACCCACCTGAGACCTGCTGCTTTAAAAGAGGATGAAAAGTGTTTTAATTTATATAGGAAGGACAGTAGGACATATTTACTTTCTTATCCGAAGGCTAAATTAATTTTCCATCTTTGATAAAATATAGTCCAAAGGGTATTAATTTTTTACCTTTGCAGAACATCACGTAGTACTCCACTATAGCAATCACATCAAGTTAACCAGACTTGGTGAGCAGAAAATGGTAAGTTCTCTGGATGTCCTGTAAAGAGACACATGTGTCAGAGGGTATGAGCAAAACCCTACCAAGATTTTCCCCATCTGTAAAGTGTTTAGGGATCCAATAGTCTGGAGCGTGCTAGGACATCCTCGCTAAGAAAATGGACGAATTACTGCATCTACATTGAGAAAGAGGAGCAGCCTCATTAAGCCCCCTCCGACAGCCTGTCACTAGTAGTACTGTGCCACCTCCTTGGAGGCCTGGGTTCCAGCTTTGTGGGTTACCCTCTTCAAGCTTCTAAGTTTTGAAAACCGCATCTTTCTTTTCTTCCTCCAGCCCCAGCTGCTTCCTACAGATACAATCACTATGTTACATAAGTGTTCCCATTCTGCCTTTCCAGTCCTCCAATGACTGTTCAGCCAATCCTTATATTAAATGCTCTGTTAAATAACCAATGTGGTTGGTTCCTTCTTTTCTCTCTTCCTGTTAATCAGGATTCGACCAGAGGAACAGAATTAGTAGGAGATTTTATTGCAAGGAATCAGAGATGTATTGCTGGAAATTGGTTTATGTGATTGTGGGGACTGGCAAGGCAAGCCTGAAATCTGTAGGGCAAGCCACCAGGAACAACAGACTGGAATTCTCAGGCATGAGCCGAAGCTTCTATCCGAATGCTGAATTTCTTTTCTTCAGGGAAACCTCAGTTCTGCTCTTAAATCCTTTCAACTGACTGAATCAGGCCCACTCAGATTATCTAGGATAATCTCTCTTACTGAAAGTCAACTGATTATGAACTTTGATCACATCTACAAAATACCTTCACAGCAGTGCCCAGATGAGTGATTGAATAACCGGAAACTATAGCCTGGCCATGTTACACATAAAACTGACAACCACAGCCTACCTCTGGGTTCCCCTAAAGCAGTGGTAGACAGTTCCCACACAGACTGAGAGTGTCTCACTTCAGGTGTCAAAGCATCTCTGTGGCTATTCCTGGGGGCTTTCAAAGGCCATGAGAGTTTGTGTTTCACATGATACTTCTGAAGAGGGATTGCACCCTGTTGTCCGTAGTGGTAGCCTGCTTACTGATGCACTTTCTCTATTGGCACTCCTCTCTTCCTTGTCTCACTTTCCCCACTCCCCCACTTGGGCTTTCTGAGGTCACTCCCAAATAAATTACCTGCACCCAAGTCCATTCTTCAGGGTCTACTTTTGGAAAAACACCAACTATGACAAGTAATCATCATTTCCAGCTCCATTCCATGCCTTCCTTCCCTTCACACCAGCCAAAACGATCTCTTAACAATGTAATTATATCAAGTCACTGCCCTACTTAAAATCTCCCATGGTTTCTTAACAATTAGAATAAAATTCAAACTCCTTAATGAGGCTAAAAAATCCTACCTGGCCTGCCCTGGCCCATGTCTCCAATGTCATTCCCCGTTATTGTCTCTTCTCTCACTTTCAGCTACCCTGGCCTTCTACTTATTCCTAAAGCACACCAAGGTCATCCCTGTCTCATGGCCTTTGCCCTTGCTATTCTGTCTGCAGCATTTCCACCCACATTTTTACATGGCTAGCTCCTTCTCAACATTCAGATCTCTCTGAGGTGCCACTTCCTCAGAGAGACTCTCCTCAACCACCCTAACTAATATAGCACCCTGTCTTCCAGGACTTGAAAACTACCAGCATCTTTCTTTTAGGACTTTACACCATCTGAAATTATCTTCTGCTTTTCCTTGCTCATTGTTGGTCTCCTTTAACTCTGTGGTGTCTGTTTGGACCACCACCTTATCCCACAGAATAGTGCCTGAGACATTGTAGACCCATGTTAAATATTTGATAAATAAAAAGATGATTATAAAGATGCACCTAGTTTAAAAACTTGAGCTCACTTTAGACCACACCTGTGAGTCATAGTAGGGATGACTAAGGTAGAGTAAACCTGAACTTTATGAGTATTGGAGTCAGGGGTCAAGATGAGGAGAGGTCAAGGTGTTAGAACTGCCCATACAGATGATGAAATGAACCTAGTTAAGAGTAAAAACCAAGCAGATGGAAAATCTTTGTGGTTTGGGTGGGAGTGACCATAGGATTGATAGATGACAGGTAGAGAGCGATGAAATATAAAATTAGAGCATTAGATTTTTTTTAAAAATGGCTCCCCCAAATCCCTCCAGATCTAACATTCATTGAGTTGTTGACTCCAATGGCAATTCAATAATCTCATTGTTCAGTGTAGGTTTCCTTAGCAAGTTTCCCTTAATAGTCTATTTCAAACATAGAATAGAGCCTCACACATAGTATGTATTCAATAAATATTTGTGTAGCATGTTTGTTAATTTTATGTTTTAACTTGACTGGGTTAACGGATGCTCAGATAGCTGGTAAAACATTATTTCTGGGTGTGTCTATGAGGGTGTTTCTGGAAGAGGTCAGCATTTGAATCAGTAAACAGACTAAAAAGACCTGCTCTCACCGATGTGGGGGACAGGCATCATCCAATCACCTGATTGCCTGGATAGAACAGAAAGGCAGAGGAAACGCAAATTCTTGCTCTGTGTCCTTGAGCTGGGACATCCATTTTCTCCTGCCCTCAGACATTGGAGCTCTTGGTTCTCTGGACATTGTACTCCAGGACTTACAGGAGTACTCCCCTACCCCTACTTTCTGCCCTGGTTCTCAGGACTTTGGCCTCCAGTTGAATTACACCACTGGCTTTTCTCATTCTCCAGCTTGCAGACAGCAGATGGTGGGATTTCTTGGTCTTCATAAACAAATGAGCCAATTCTCATAATAAATTTCTTATATATACCTTTATATATCCTATTGGTTCTGTTTCTCCAGAGAACCCTGACTAGTATGTGTAATAAAAGAAACTAAGTTTTAGAGTAATTGCATAACTTGCCCAAAGATACCCAGTAAAATACTTACAATGCTGATATTTGACTTCAGGATTCTCTTAACTATTAAACCATACTGCCTTTGTCTAAAGACTGATTTAGCCAATAGACTTGTATTTTCTTTCAGAGTTGCATTTGTATGTGTTTAAAAAATTCTCCAAATGCTTTGAGGATAAGATCTGGAAATGAAACAGATCACTGGAATTTTTGGAAATGGAAGGTCAGGAAAGGTCAATGAAGCATTTAAACCTGGGCTGCAGTTAATGTCATTTGTAGCCTGATAGTAGGACTGAATAAGAAGGAACTTACAGGCTGCTTTTGCTAGGCTCACTCCCTCCACCTCTCAGGGAGGTGGCAGTGGGGGCTAACTCAGTAAGCCCTAAGCACCTGGGAGGTCTGGTCCATTCTTTCTACTCATTATTCAGACCTTATCCATGTCATTTAATCTTTCAGTTCACTGCTCTATAAAATGTGAGAAAATAGGGACTGCTCTGGTGTGCTGTAAGCAGCTATCATACTTGGAAGTGCTTGCAGCTCTTTGGGGAAGGGTGGACTATTTGATGGTATTATATCTGCCTTCCGTAGGCTTGCCTGGTTGGTGTCTGTGATGTGTCCCTGGCATGCTCTGATGAATGAATCTTCTGAAGGGGTGAAGGAAAAGCAGCATGGTCTGTGGAGAAAACATCTGCTATACACCACCCCAGATCATCCAAAGACCAAACTTTTTCCTGGCCCCAGTTCCGTGTTATCAGGTAGAAGAGATATATTTACCAGAGAAAATTCAAAGTATCTAGGTCTAGTACATGCTATCTGGAATTGCCAAGCCCAAGGCAGTAGTGCTGAAGCTATTTCTGCCCTTGGGCACAGGCTTTATATTTTATGGACCTTTACAGTTTTCAGAGCACTTTCACTTACTGACTCATGTATTCCTAACCGAAGTCCTAGCTTCAGTTCCCACATCAGTAAAATCAGAAGTGTGGCCTGTAATGGATGTTCCATTAATATTATTTCTGTTTGATTTCTCCAAATTTCTATTCCTTACTACAAATCTCTGGAAAGATCAAGCAAGGCAAAAAAAAAAAAATCTATTTAATCTTCCTTGAGGTTTACTGGCTTCAGCACTAACTGGGAAGGGCATAAATTAGTGGATCATTGGCATGTCTCTCTGCTTTGAGTCATGCACTATGCTTACCTAGAGGTGGGTTTCCCACAGGAGGCTGTTAATGGTCTGTTGTGTGATTATTTCAGCATAAGAGCAAAGAACTTTTTGAGGCCCTCAAACACACTGGGCACCTTCAAACAAAAGGAATGAGTAACTAAGATAAAAATTATGCTGTGGTGGTTTGCTTCTGTACTGGGGCTCTCAATCATGGCAAATATACAAACCCAGGTGGGGTCCCCAGTAACTAATTTCTCTCTCTGGCCTGCGTGATGAGAGAAACACTCAAGTTGAGTGATTTTCCTTTCCCTCTGGACTCTCAGTGCTCATGTACCTCCCACTTTGGATGGTAAGGCTGCATTTGTGCTGAAAGACATTTTTGCTTCAATAAATAAAAAATGATAAGGATAAATTTACATTTGTTTTTATTTTCCCTAATGAAAAATGAATATTGGGCTCCCCATTGTACTGCTATTATTCAGAAAGATCTTTTATTCAATGTGCATCGATGTCTTTATGATGCCATGAAGAGCCACAGACTAGCAGAAACAAAATGAGTATTTATTGTTTTTGGTTTTTTGTGCAGTATCATTTCAGAGTTGTTACAATGACCATTTTTTATTTGTAATACATTTTGTTTAGAAATCATCCTTTGTTGTAGTTCTCTCTGACCTATAAAGGTGTTGAATAGAATGTTTCTCCCTTCTGTATCTCTTTTGACTTCTAATAAAAGGCCAATTATCTCAGTAATATGTACATGAGATATATACAGGTTATTTGAGATTATATTTCCAAAAAAATAAAATCTGTTGAAACAAATCCCACTACTTACAACAATAGAAAGAAGAGTTGAGGTTAGCTTAAGTGAACAAAAACTAACATGGCTTAATGAAAATTCAGGTTCTTGAATATGATGGGCTTCTCTTCTAGGTGCTGGAAACCTATCATGATTTCCCTTTTTATTAACAGCATTTGGCTACCATTAGACAATTCTTGTAATAGAACTCAATGTGAATGAGAAAACAAAAGGCTTTAGAGTTTTTGCAAGCATAGGAAGGTAGTGTACAGCTCCTGGAAAGCAGAGTTATCACACAAATAATCAACTCATGCAAGGAACAGAGAAAAAAGCAACACAAATATCTGCCTGGGAAAATAAGAATTCGGTGACTCAACCTGCCAATCAAGAACTTTCTATTTTGGCTTCCACCATGGGGTCCCTGCACCAGTAACTAGAGAATGCATTACAATATAAAGTTTCTTATGAATGAAGAAGAGTTATGAAAAAGAAGCCCAGAAAATAGTGTCTTTGTTTTCAAAGACTTTAAAAAAGTGCTTCTTCTTCTTTTGTTGTTTCTCATAAATCACCAGTATTTGCTTACTGAGTCATTCGCTCCAATTCTAAACCAGCGCTTTTGTCTATTGTCTAGAAAAAGAATAGCCAAATATCTTAGGAAAAAAAGTATTTAATTTTGACTTTCTATAATCTTTCAAATGAGAGTTTGACCTGACATTTAGTTCCATTATAACAGCTTTAATTGTATTTTATATTTTATTAAAAAAATTGAGATTTTATAAATACCAAGGGAAAATTTAGAAATCCACTTCTTATTGTACCACTCTAATATAAAAACAGCTTTTATTTCCTTGGTTCTTCTCCAAGCTTCATGAATTGGCCTAATGAATCTCACAAGCTCAGGAAGCCTTAGAGGAAGAGCATAGGGGTAGCAACTTTTCCATCCAATTTTTGCATAACTTGAAAAATATGCTCAGCATTGTGATAAGCTCAGCATGAATTATGAAAAAAGTTAGAAGACCCCCATCTTTAGGAAAATTACACACTTTTAGAATGGATAAGAATTACTATATTATGAAATACTATATCATATTTAAGATATACAATGTGATTTGGTACACATACACATATGTATACATTGTGAAATGATTACCATAATCAAGCTAATTAACACACCCATCACCTCACATAGTTACCCATTTTGTGTACGTGGTGAGGACACTTAGGATCTACTCTCTTACCAAATTTAAATTATACTATACATTAACTATGGTCACCATGTTGTATGTTAGATCCCTAGAACTTATTCATCTTATAACTGAAAGTTTGTACCCTTTGAGCAACGTTTCCCCATATCCTTCACCCCCCAGCCTCTGGCAACCACCATTCTACTCTCTGCTTTTATGAGTTTAACTTTTTTAGATTGCACATAAAATTCAGATCATGCAGTGTTTGTATTTCTGTGCCTGGCTTATTTCACTTAGCATAATGTTCTCCAGGTTCATTTATGTTGTCACAAATGGAAGAATTACCTTCTTTTTTATGGCTGAATAATATTGTGTGTTATATATACACACACACACCACGTTTTCTTTATCCATTCACCCATTAATGGACACTTAAGTTGATTCCATGTCTTGGCTATTGTGAATAGTGCTGCAATGAACACAGGAATGCAGATACCTATTTCCTTTGGCTATGTATCCAAAAGTGGGATATATAGCCAGCTGTCATGGTATATCATGGATGCTGGATCTTATGGTAGTTTTATTTTTAATTTTTAAGGAACTTCCATAATATTTTCTATAATGGTTATATCAACTATCATGAAAAATTAGAGGCTCAATCTACACGGTGGTGTTGATGCTCAACTGCATAAACCCTCAGCCTGCCTCTGAGTTCACCTGTAGCTGCATGGGGCAGTTCCCCCCATGCAGGCAGCTTCACCCTTAGTGGGTTTCTCTCTTCTTCTCTACTGGCTCTCCCTGACCCATGGCGGCTGGCTAAATCTGTGTGCAGGGAAACTTCAAAAGTGCTGGGATTTACACTACCAGGGGTGACCTTTAACCTCAGTCTCCCTACCCCTCAGAGGCCCCGCTGGGACTGGGCTCTACTGCCTTCAGTGGTAACCTGCTCTTTAATGCACCCTTTATTGGCTTTGCGCTTCCCAGTCTTGCTTTACCCTCTCCCGCACGTGTGCTTCCTAAGAACGCACCCTCCACTCAAGTCTTCGTCTTGGGGTTTGCTTTGGGGAGAACCCAAACAAAACGTATCAGGCACAGTACAGTCAAATGCGAAGATGTGTAAAAACAAAATTTTTCCTTTACTAGCTCATAACTTTTCCCTTCCTTCCAGGTCTGCCACCGCTTCCCAATTCCCTGGTGATGGAACCAGGCATAAAACCCATGCAGTCAGCACAGGCCCCCACTTGCCTAACTTCTTGCTGGTTGCCCTTGATCACTTGAGAGACTGGCTGAGAATGAAGTTGCTATGGCAGACAGCCCCCCCATATGCCTTCTCCTTTTCATTGCCAATTTAAGTTTGGCCTTTCTAGCTCAGGCAGTGACAAGTCTGAACACTTCTATTCTTCCTAGATCTTGGCAGGTGCCCAGCAATCTGCTATCTTTCTCTTTTTTCACCCATCTTTTTTTTCAGATTTATTCATTTTCTCCACCAACTATCTGTCATGCACCTGATATGTGTGGGGTATATTAGGTCCGGGGGTGCCCCAGTGTACAAGACGTCATGGTTCATGCCCTCCTATTGCTTAGAGCCCAGGGTGTTACTTTGGCAGGCATCATCTCTGGTATGGGATTGTCATGAAACGTATAGCACGCAGTGGAGGCACCCAGGGGGCCAAGGCACTAAGCCAGACTTGGGCAGGTCAAAGAAAGCCTCTGAGCAGAGAAATTAGCCTCTGTGGAAGCCAAAGGCAAGGGATACGGAAGAGCCAAATTGAGTATTACTCCAAAGAAGAGTGGCATCTGGGAGCGATTCCACTCAAGAGTTTAGGAAAGACCAGTCTATAAAGCGCCTTGTAAAACCTTATTAGAGCTTTCACCTAAAAACAAAGTCTTTTAAAGGAATTTAAGCTGGAGGAGACATGACCAGATTTGCATTTAAACATTACCTCTGACTGCAATGAATGGGTTTGGGAGGGACCAACTTGAGAGTTAGACTAGTTACTCCAGATGAGGTGACAGTGAACAAGGTGAACTAGGAAGTAGCATTGGGAGGGAAAATAGTGAAAGCAACTGGGAGACATTCAGGTATTGGAATTGATAGACTTGGGGGCTAATGAGATGGAGAGAGTGAGAGACAGACAGCAATCGAGAAGGATAATTATTTTCCAGTTTGGCAGTTTGTGGATGGCGGGGCTGTTTTCTAATATTGGGGAACAGCAGCGGGAGCCCTGTGGGGCGATTGCTGGGGGCTGGCAGGGAGAGCTGTGATGCCACCATCCTGGATAGGCTGTGCTGTGGAGTCTGAGGTGCACGTGGGAAAAGCTAGTGGAGATGTCTGATCCTCAGGTATGTGTTTGGAGTTCAGGAGAGAGCTGTGCTATAGGTGAGCACGCAGATGGCAGTGACACCATGGGGATTACCTGGGCGTTGGGTGGAATGAGATGGGAGCACAAGCCAGAACCTAAAGAAATGAAATGGAGACAGGGGAGCCCAAATGATTGCAAAAAGTGACCAGTGATTAGAAGGCAAGGAAGCTTCAGAGATGTCTAGTGAGACAAAGACTGAATGTGTCCTTTTGAAAGTGTCTGACAAAATAATTATTTTTTTCACAGACGTCATTGCTCTCTTTAACTTCAACGATGTGATATGATACTTGAGTGTTTTCAGTTGCCTGCCACCCTCTGTAGCAGGGGTGAAGAGAACCCTTCATTTCTCCTCATCTCATGTCCACATTCCATGTGATTTTTGCAGAATGCTGCACTATGTAAACTGCTACAGCAAAAGAGGCAATTATTGCATTGACTTTTCTAAAAATCCCTCCAAGTAAATTTTATTGCCTCTTTGCAGATGAGCATATTGCCTTTGAGAAAATGCAATAGAAAAGAAACTCGCCATAGAAACCAGCAGCAAGATTTCCTTTGTCTGAGACTTAAGTTTTTCATTTCATTCGCTCTCTCCTCCACCTTGTTTATTCATTTCACAAACATTACTGACATCTCTTATGTGCCAGGCACTGTTCCAGGCTCTGGGGATACACTTTACAAAATACAGTAAAGTCCCTGCCCCATGGAGCTTACATTCTAATAGGGGGACACAGACAAACACATAATACATAATATCATAGGGTTCAAAATAGCTTAGAGATATCCTGTCTGAAATCTGCCTACCACATATCCTCATTTTTGGACAATGATGAAGAGAGAGGCTAACAACAGACTACAGCAATTTTGCTAGTCCCAGTTCTACCATCTATATCGAGTGGATTTAAGTGAGTCCTTCATCCAATCTGAGCCTCAGTTTCCTTATCTATAAAATGGGGAGGGGTTGTACTAAATGACTTATTAAGGGAAAGGGTCCTTTCAGGCTTTTATTTTTCACAGTTTTATGGGAACATCTTGCACAAAATCTAGAGCCAGTTTGTTAACTGTTTTAAGGTTTAAAAAATATTTTAAAATAAAATATAAGAAATCCTTAGGTATTCCACACACACTCAATACCTCACCTGCCATTCTAAACTTCTTTTGTAAATAGCAATTGTCTTATTTACAATTGCTACAGAATGAAGTCATTTTACCGTCTTTAGCCATATAAGAGGTTATTTACTCACAAAAATATTCATTTCCATTGCTGTTTCCCAAATCCCACCTCATTTGTGAAATGTTCCCTAGCTGTGAAATGCTTTCCTGAATGTGACACCATTTCTCTCTTCTACTAACCCACATCACTGATTTTGTGCTCTTGTTTAACCTTTCTGATTGGAGTATTAGCTCCATGAAAGCAGGAAAGGAGTGCTGGCTTCTTTGAAGAACAACCCAATGACAGTCTGTCTGGCTAATCCATATACATGTATAATGATTGTGCCTGCACCATGTTTTATGGGCACAGGCCTTTTGGAACCCACATTAGCTTTTCAGTTTGTGAGGGTACTTCTGCTTAGTAACATTAGAACTTTGGTCTACTAAAGGGTACGCTAACATCTGAAGAGGAAAAACATGTTTTCAGAACAATTCACAGACTAGGACAATGTGAATTAGTAAGTATCCTAACTTCCTCGGATGCTTTGGTGGAATGTTAATGTGTATTTAATAATGCAAGCAAAGTAGTACATTTTACAATCAATTTTTCTTAAAGAAGATAACGTAGCAGGAGAGCTGAATGTCAAACAAGGTTAGACTCATGCTTATTAACTTGGTAGGAGTTGTGAAGCTTTTGATTCTCTTAAAAGACAAATTATATTCACTGGTTTGATTTTGAAACGTAGACCCTGAAATTTCAATCAATCCAGCAGCTGAGGATGACAGGAAACTTTACAGGACTAGAAGGAATCTTCTTTTCTTATCTGGATCAGATCCCCACTGACCCCTTGGAGGTTTTTGAGGTTGCATGCTCTGAGTGTTATCTAGTTGCTGTGTAATCAAATATCCTGGGCATGCTTTCAAATTTGATCAGGTGGGTCTAATCACAAGGACACATCTTGTCAGTGCCTTTGGGAGCTAAGTGAAATAAATCTCTGCCTTAATATTGGAATTTAATTCCTTCCTGTTGCTCCGGAGTGTCAAGATACAGTGTCAATGTTATCACAAGTGCCTAACACAGGCTGCTGTGTAGACTAAGGTCTGTCCTACCAGTACAGTGACTGAAAAGGAATAATGACTAAGTCCTTGGTTGGGTGAACACTACTGTAGGATCAGATGGGCAGGGGCATTCCATGTAACCTTGAAGAATCACAATAGCTTCTAGTAATAAACGGTATCTCAAACAATGCCTGTATGGACTACAAGATGAGGGCAGGTCCAGCAGACATTGGCTGCATAAATGAAAATCAGAGAAGAATAAGGAGGTTCAGGCAACTTTTGGCAACCTGGGTCACGGTTCCAGGTAAATTATTGTCACACAGGAAATGGATTTTGGCATACTTCATGGAATTTGAGTATTGTTTTAAGTTGTCGAATACATGCTACCAATAAGACTGCAGCCCCTCTTTCATGAGGTTAGGCAGAAGGATTCATAAAGCCTTGCTGATGTTCAGTGTCCTTAGTATGACTGCAGTCCTTCCCAGTCATTCCAAAGGGTCCATGGGTTGCATATGAGAGTGCATCGGGCCTGGCTTTTGCTGTGATGTCCCCGGGAAGTCACTGTGTGCAGTGTGGTCTTCAGGGTGGAAGTCTTTGAGCTGCAAATGAGTATAGCTCTTAAGTCCAAACCTCCATGGGCACTATGCCTTCTTTGGTCCCGACAGAAGGCAGTAGGCTTTCTTCAGACAAGAAATAGAAGGGGAATTGTACCAAGAACCCACGGATCTTCCTTAGTTCCTCCTCAGCTCTAATGGGATCTTCCTTAGCTAATATGGGCTTACTTATAAAGTCTCTCAGCTGAATTAAATTGTGTACTTCATCATTTGGAAGGCACCGGAACACCTGATTAGAACATAAATAGAAAATCAAGTGATAAATTTGAAAGAAACTTCCAAAAGCCCTTAATGGAAAACAATTATTCCAACAGACAAGACTTTCGTTTTATGAAACACATATTGTTAGTTTTATGTTACAGCACAGACCTGATTGAAGAATTGGTTATCTTATATACTACAAATAGGTAGATCTGCTTCCGTTAAAAAAATCATAGCTAGAACCTAATATCTGATCTATAGAAGTCATTAACTTCAGGATAAAGTCCAGCTAGTGGTAAGGAATTTCACTGACATTATCCCACATTAAGGTTAATTTTTTGGGGTAATAATCATCCCTGATTTTTACTGGAGGTTCTGGTCTAAGAAGAAAATTGCATATTATATTTTCCCTAGCTTATTTTGAAAGATGTTCATATCTATACCTTTACTTAGAGTTATCAGTTGTTAATATATAACATAATTTCCTGATTGAAAATGAGTTTTAGACATCATAACACTTGATCCCTGAATACTAAAGCATTTATTTCTTAAGAATAAGGACACGTGCCTATATAATCCAATACTATTTTTACACTTAAGGAATTAATTCCATGTCATTAAAGTTATGGTCTGTATTCAGATTTATCCTATTATCCCCAAATGTCTTTTATGGATGTTTTCCACTAACCCAAGACTCAAACAAGATTGTGCACTGCGTTTGTAAAATTACATTTTAAACACTCCATGCAAATGACCTATTTGACCATAGCCTTGAGTTTTCACTATGAAAGAAGGCCGTGTAGGCTTAGAGAATTAGGCTCTTGCCCAATTTCTCATAGATGGTTAATGAATCTCAGCTTGAATATTTTCCATGATGGGAAACTGGCTACCTCTTGAGGTAACCTGCTCCACTGTTAGACAACTCTTAACTCTTGTACATTTTTTATCACAACCAATGCAAAGACTTCACAGGAGATATATTTGATATGCATCAAATGGAGCTGGTTTTAAAACATCTTTCTAAAATTAGAGCTATCCAACAAAGGACATGTCTCATTATTAATACATTTCATCATAAGAATGGATACTGTTTATTCTGTACTATGTGCTGAATACATTTAGTAGACTATTCTTTATCCTCATAACCACCTTAGAGATATCCCTTCCAATTTATAGGTGAGGAAAGGGAGACACAGAAAGTGAAGTCACTATACACAGGTTATAGCACCAGCAACTGGGCGAGCTGGGTTCAGCTCCAATTCATTTTTTGATCCCATCGTCTTCTCTTCTTTTTGCCACTAGACACGTACAAAGGCCGGTGAGTACATGCTAAGGATGTTCACGAGGGATTCCTGCATCGGATGAGAGACCAGCATGACACTAAAGCCTCTCCTACACCAAAGTCCACGACGCTCTTTGACTCTGTTTTTCAGTGTCCACAAACAGGTATTTTACTACAACCTGGAAATGTATTGATTTTTGATGTTCGTTAAGAATACTCTACACCAATAATATGCAGAAATAATAATAATTTCTTATTTTTTGTGATGAGATTCAATAACAAGAAGGGGGAAATATGTGAACCTTACCTTATCATAAATTGTAGCATTTCGAGCTGCTGTTGAAACCCACACCTCCTTGAAGAATTTGTCACTCACTGGATCCTGAATGTCCTCACTTGGGTCAGTGAGATAGCCAAGGACAACCCTGAAACACAAGTGTCCTTCAGATTGAATAACTAAGATAAAGCAGTTTGTTGCAGGCTACACACACACACACACACACACACACACACACACACAGACACACACACACATCTCCTAAGCTGCAAAACAAAACAACTGAAGTTGCTTTGATGCTTGAATGTTTTAACTGTTGGACAGAGAGAAAGACCTTAATTTTGTCCTAAGAGCATCCCGTAGTTTGGCCTAAGGTGGTCAGAACCTTGGAGATAGGACTAGCACTCAAAACATCGGCCCTTTCCAAGGACTATGTCCTTAAATCCTCAACAACTCTGAAAAAGCAACTATTATTGTCTTCATTTTATGCATAAGGGAACTAAGGCACAGAGAGATTAAATAACATGTTCGAGGTCATACAGCTGCTAAGTGGTAGATCTGGGACTCTTATCAGGACCAACTGACTCTCAATCCTGTGCTCCTAACCAGGCCATGGTCTTCTTTTCTTCTTTCCTTCCTTCCTTCTCTCATTCTTTCCCTCTTCTATCTTCCATCTCCCTTCCTTCCCCCTCTCTTCCCTTGGGCCAAGCACTATGCTGAACTCTAGGGTACAGAAATGAATAAGACAGACATGGAGCCTCTCTGGCTAGAGTTAAATTTGATGGGTGAGACCAAAAATGAATAAATAATCACTCACAAATGGAATTAATTACAGTCATGATAAATAATTCACAGGATGTGCTTTAAGAGCATGAGTTGGGAGTGGTCAGGGAGAATTCTCCTTCACCACCTGTTTACCTAACCCCACCTGCTGTCTCTCAGAATTCAGTACAAGATCAGCTCTATAGTACTTTTCATGGATCCCTCTTCTTATCCCTCCCAGTTAATCTTGGGAGATCTGAACATTCTTCCTTTGTTCCCTACTATACTTTATATATGCTTTGTTTTTATCAAAGCACCTACAATATTTTACACACTTTTTGTTTTTAATAGGTCCATCTCCCACTTCTAGAATGCAAATTCTTTCAGAGACCATGACATGGCTACACTCATATCCTCATATCCTCATGCCTGCCGCAAAAGAAGCCACATACTAGATGTTGTCTGAATTGATCATATGTAAGCAGGGGACTAGACATAACAAAACATTCTCAGGCAAAGCAAGACACGTTTTAGAAGTGATATTTGAAAATTATAATAACCCTTGTACTTATAGAAGCCTTTAGATTTAAAAAGCATTTCCCATGA
This sequence comes from Propithecus coquereli, assembly GCF_000956105.1. Lineage (NCBI taxonomy): Eukaryota > Metazoa > Chordata > Mammalia > Primates > Indriidae > Propithecus > Propithecus coquereli. Next base: position 5,123,773 of record NW_012139413.1, read on the forward strand.
GGGAAACAAGACAGACGATTCCCCTTGTAGAGATGAAAAACTAAAGTTTGGAGACACACCAGTAATTGAGCTAGAACTCAAACAGAGTCCAAAGCTTTTTTCTCACATACCTGGTGGGTTCAAAGAATACCGAAAAGGCCTGTGCATACTGGAAAAAGCAGTGGGAAAACAGGCCTTGCAAGGGCTTTGGCTTTTACACTGAGGGAAATGGAGACTCACTGTGGACATCAGGGCAGAGGAACGACAGGATCTAACTTGTGAACTAAAATAACGGCTGCTATATTGAGAATAGACTGGGTGGGGAGGAGGGTTGAAACAGTGAGGCCAGTTAGTAGCTACTGCAGTCATCTGTGTGAGACACGATGGTGGCTCAGGCCGGCATTGCAGTGGATATGCAGACAGAGGCAACAAGTTTTACTGGTAGAGTGAATGCAGGGTGTGACAAAAAGTGAGGCATCCAAGACGACTGAAAGGTTTCTGTTGCGAGCAACTAGAAGAAGGTACAGCTTGAGATGGGGAATTCTGTGGGCAGAGATGGTTTGTGGGAGAAGATCAGAAATTCAGTTCTGAGCCTGTTGGGACTTCTTTTAAAGATCCGAGTGGCAGTGCTGAGTATGCAGTTGGATAAAGGGATCTGGGGTTGGGAGGGGAGAGAAGGCTCAGTTAGAGACATAAATCTGAGAATTGTCCTCATCCATATCTCATAAAGCCATATGGTTTTTACTGACTTCACCAAGCAGTGAGTATAGATGGAAAAGAGGATCAGGTGTACGCCAGCTGCAGGGGAGAGGAGGAGCAGCCAGCAAGGCTGGGGAGAAGCTGGGGTGTGGTGTCCTGAAACCTGCAAGGAGGCATGTCAAGGAGAACTGTATCAAATGCAGATTAGCACTGGTCATTGGCTTTAACAACCGACAGCATCACATCATGGCCCTCTTTGTTTGCATTTAAATAAACATAAGTAAATTTACATCATCATTCTTAATGGCTACAGAGCTTCCTATCACGTGAAGTTTATTTAACCAATTATTTTATTATGGACTTTTGGGTGGTTTCCAGTTTTTCATTATTAGGAGCAATGCTACCATTGACAGAATTTATTCATCATATATAATATTTTGTGAATTTCTATGATTATTTCATTAGGAGAAATTCTAGAATTAAAATTCTTGGATTGAAGAATATGAAAAATTACTCCAAGAAAGGCTGTACCAACGCAACAGTATTAACCATGCTTGCTCTCCCAGTCATCTCCAACACTGTCAACTCTTTAAAAAGCTCAATTCGATAGAGCTAAAAGGGCAACTCATTTTAGTTTTAGTCTGCACTTTTTCCACTAAATAAAAAAAAATTTTTTAGATGGGTCTGGTACCATGGGCTAACTAGGATTCTTGAGTGTTTTTAACCTCAAAATTCTGTTTTTACTTCAAATAATACCTCCTTTAGACTATATGAGAATAACTTTTAAAACAAGATTTAAGGGATGATATTGCACATAGATGCTGGCTGCTAATTAAGACCCAAAGCAAAATGTTATTGCTCCAAATCTGAGAGACAGAGCAAGTGATGACAATAAGTCAATTACAGTAATACCTTTGATTTGGGCCAGGTCTAAGGTGCTGAAAATTAGGCAAAAAGGGTTTTTTTGTGACTTGTCTTTTAAATTAGAACAAGAGGTGAGCCAATGTGTCCACCAAGTTATCAGTTGAAGGGCTTGTTTGTAGAAAAAGTATTTAAATAAATCTATAATAGGAAATACTTAGCAACAAACTATTTTCCCTGTATTTTAATTATAAGAAATTTATATTAAATTGCACAGTAAATATAATATGAAGTACTTTGGGTATTCTTTCAAGGACTAAAGTTTGAGAGAAAACTAGTTTGATTTTATGTTGATGTGTATAATGGCAATTATTTAATATTTGTTTATTCATCACAAAAAGTGGGACAGTAGGAAAACCACAAAAAATTATTTCTGTTCTTTCCATTCCTCTTCTCTGCCACTTTGAATGATTCTGAGCTCTACTTGTATAGATAACGGTTTCTGTTGAGTGATGGTTATATCTGTAAAGTTTGGATAATTTTCTAGGACTTGAACTCATCAGCTCATAGCTGTGACATTCAGTGCAGTACTCGATGGTTGGTTCTGTCTCAATTTAGAATTGATTTCACATTGAGATGTGTCTCTCTATTTCTATTCAAAAATAGCCCAGATGGAAAATAGATTGAAGCTGCGTTTTTTTCAACTGAGAAAATGGCTGTGCTCTAAGCCATAACATTTATCTTTGGGAACATTTCCTAATAAAAAGAGGCTACAATTGACACAAGATTTTTATGTGCTTTTTAATACATTATCTGTGTTTGCCACTGGGGCAAAGTGAAAATAATTGTTTAAGAACAACTGCCTCTTTAAGACAGTTTGAAAATTGCCAGGAAAAATAAAGTACCTAGGAATAAAGTTAGCATAAAACGTATAGGATCAGCATAAAAGAAAAAAAAAGGAATGATTTACTGAAGAACAACCCTCCTCCCCCTCAACAATAAGACCAAAGCTTTTTTGAAGAACAATAAAATAATTGAATAAATTGAAGTCCGTACCTTTTTCTTCAACAGGATGACTCAATATTATAAAGATGTCGATTCTTTTTATATTAATCTATAAATCTGCTATAATCCCAATAAAAAATCTAATAGGGATTTGAGAGAACTTGAGTAAATAATTAAAAGTTCATGTGAAAGAATTAATATTTATGAATAGCCAAAATTATTCCGAAAAAGAATACTAATATGGAGAAGCAGAATGGCAAAAAGTAGTATTAAAATGTACAGCCACAGTAATTAAAATAGTATCACACCGGTGTGCAAGGACACAGACTTTCAATGTAACAGAATAGAGAGACTAGAGATCAGAGGTCAGAACAATGGCAATTCAGTGCATCACGAAGAGGTTCTGCAGACTAGAGAGGTGAAGAACCCTACTGCACATCATACAGGTCTGATCAGCCGGTTAGTTGGGGAAAAAAGTTACAGCCCCTGCTTCATTTCTTACATTAAAATAAACTGCAGACGTTAGATGCAAAAAGTAAAATCAAACAAGTACTAGAAGAAAATATAAGTAAATGTTTGATCTTGTACTGGGGAAGCTATTCTAAACATATAAGAAAAGGGGAAAAAACAAAGAATAAACAGATTTGATTAACAAGGATTGAAATATTTTCCCCAAATACTCTAAATATGATTAAAAGTCAAATGACAAAACAAATTTGCAACACATGTGACAAAGGAATGAGCATCCTACATATTTAAAGCACTTAGAAATCATTAAAAGAAACTTAAACATTCCAACATACTGGGTAAAGGGGGTGGAGGACTTGTAGCCTTCTGATTTCAAGATTGTTGCTTTTTAAGCACCAAAGGAAGCAAGAAAAGCTTCATCTTTCTCTGCTGCATCCCCTTTAATAGAAGGATTTGTTCTGTAAAATTTGGATTCAGTTAAAAGGCTACACTTAAGGACCTAGAAGGCCACATGTGGCCTTAAGGTCGTAGGTTCCCCACTCCATTTACAAATGAACAATTTACACATGGCTAATAAACACGTTCTTCAAAAAAAAAACCCTAAAAATGCATATTAAAATAATGAAATTCCACTTGAAATCCAACAAATGGGCAAAGATTAAATAAAATACTAGAACTCAGTAAAGATAGAAGGAATAAACCGTCTAAAACATTGCTAGTGATGTAATAAGTTAGAGAGCAAAGGAAGCTTTGTTAGTCTAAGGGAACAATTAAGAAGGTGAACAAGATGGTATTTACAAACATATCCATTTTTTTATATTAGCAAAAAAAATCTGCCAAACAATGAGGTATTAGCTAAAGGAATATGGCACATACACACAATGAAATATGATGTAGCCATTAACATATAGTAGAATACTTAATGACATGGAAAAACATGTGTAACATTATTTAAATAATAAAAAATATTGTAGACCTGTGAGAATCTAATTTTGTTTTTTAAAAAAGAAATACAGTGTATTAATATATATGTATAGAAGAAAGTGGAATGATAGGTATTGAATGTTTAAATTGTTAGCACTGGGTGGTAGTATTACAGGTGAATATAATCTTCTTACTGATTTTCTGTATTTGCTAAATTTCTACAACAAAAATGTGTTGAAATCAGAACCCTCTACCTCTATAATTATTATACATTTAAAAAGTTATATAGAAGCCCACCATTTTAAAGAGTATACTTAAGTTCTCCAGGAAACGAAAAGATATCTGACATATATTTCCAGCTTACAAAAGGAAATATTTGTTTCCTTACATATTCTGCAGTAGGCAATCAATGGGATGATTAGCAGGGTACTAATTTTAAATTCTCCCCTGCTAAATGAAATGAATTAACATAGAAGCTTATTGAAATATCAGTGGTTTGAAAATATTCTTACTGACAAAACAATTAATAACAAAGGCCGCAAATAAAGCAATAAAAGTTGTTAGAAGGTAATGACAGATTTTGAGGGATGGATTTGCCGAGCTCCTTGGGCACAGAGAGCAGAATGAATGTCTCTAGAACTGAAGCTTATGTTGGTCTCAGAAGCCAGAATCGGGACTGGTAGCAATGAGGGAAATGGCCTCCACATTTGCAGGGAGTGAAGTGCTCATTATGTGCCTGTCTGCAAATGAGTCCATTTCCAAAGTGGATCGTTAACACATAAAGGATCAAAATAACAGTGCTGCAGTGCAGTGCCCTTCCCCAAATAGCATAATGCACTGCCTCTAACTACACCAGGGCCACTTGCTGCGTCTCACTATAGAGGCCACACAAAATCACATCATGGCACACATAGTTCTAGAATCATAAAATCATGGACTTCCTGCAATGGCCTAGCAGTGAGACAGTGGTCAGCGTGTTCCACAGACAGTGGGGAGATCAGTGTGTCTGCAGTGAGCAAGGGAAAGAGGGAGAGGAGAAGAGGTTATGTTAGGAACAAGGATTTTACTTGTTGCGTGTTTACTTGTGAGGTAGGAAGCCACTGGACAGTAGTGAGCAGAGGAGTGTCATGATCTAGAAGGTTCTAGAAGGATCACTCTGACTGCTGCGGAGAATAGACAACGGGCTGGGGACAATCAGAGCCCCAGCCCCAGAAAGAACTAAATAACACTTTATCGAATGAAGGACTCATTTAGAGTCACACAGTCTAAATGAGACCAGCTTCCTAGCCCAGTGTGCTCTCTGCTTGAGCACAGATTTGTTTAAAACTCACATCTTCTTGCCAAAGATCAGGGATCTTCCACATCTGGAGTCATCTTAAACCTGAGAACAGAAGTTCCTACATTTAAATTTGATACCAGTAGTCACTGGCATCCTCCTTTAATAATTTTTATTATATTCTTCTATTACTGGACTTATTTTGATTTTTAAGACTGAACTCACTTTTAAAAACTTAAATGGACACTAGATGGTTTGACCTGGTCTGGTCCTAAATCAATTAATATATTTAAAATGCTAGTGTCTCCTATTGTACCTAAAAATAATAAAAAGCTATGACAAATGTTCATGTACCACCCAAAGTCATTTCACATACTACTGGTGGTATATATCATATATTTTGGGAGACACTGTTTTAGACAAAGAAGAACCTGGGAGGGCATGTGTCTAAGGGCCAGAGGGCAGGGCTGGGTCCCAGTGCCCGTGGCAGTGGAACCACATCAAAGAGACACAGCTTCGGAGGGCTGACCTAAAGCACTGTAGCCGAAGTCCTTGGGCGAACCGGCCAGCTTGATACTCTTCTCCATCCATTACTGAAGGAACCGTCTCTGTATCCTGCACAATGACAGCCATTTCACTGTCACGCTTTCCCAGCAAGCTTCGATCATTTATGTTGGCAGAACCTATAAGGAGAAAACAGTGAAATTAAACAACCTCTTTATTGTGGCAGACACCGTTGATTGACCTCTCCACTCATTTCTTCCTTGCCAACAAAACCCTAATTTTGTTCAGGTTATCTAGGGAAGATGTGCTTTAGGGAGGTGGGGCCCTCCCTAACCCAAGGGTGAATCTCGATCAGTCTAAGCCAGCTATGGTAATTTCATTATTTTTCCCAGTGACTGGCTTAAGAATAGGCACTTGATGTGGTTCTAGTCAAAGCGACATGAAGGAAGGTCTTCTTCCTTCTCCTGAGACAGTTTTTCCCCTTTGTATAAAGGAACACAAAAAATGGATGCTGTCTCTTCCAGCTGTTAGATATTTTGGCTTGAGGGATTTGATGACATGATTTCAGGAGCTTTTGCAGCCATTTTGCAACCACTAGGGGATAAACAGACAAGCTGAAGGTGGCAGAGCAGAAAGAAGAATCTTCAACCCTTGAACTTTCTGACCTTCTTTTATGTGAAATTATATATTTTCCTTATTGTTTTACACACTTTTAGTTGAATTTTCTACCTTGTGGTGCAAAGGATTCTGATATAATCATCCGGCACTTAAAGAAAAAGGGCATGCTTACCAGTTCAGTAGAGAAGATGGCTTTGCTTTTACAGTTAAGAATCAGATTCCCTGCATAATTATGAATGTCAAAGCCCAAGAGTACCTTCACAATCAATAGAGCATAATCTCAAATACAGATTGTCATTTGTGGCTTTGGGCTTTCCACTCCCTTGCCTCACTTGTGTGGCATGCCAAGAGCTTCTGTATCAACTTCTCTCCATTCTATTTTTAAATCCAAATGAGGCGAGAATGTTGACTTTCACATGTGAAGGGCGCATATTTTGCTATTAGTTCAACCTGTGCTTTCTGAAATCCTCTGCCGTGTATTCAGAAACCCCATCACGTTTTCTGTATTCATCGGTGAGGCTTCCCGCTTTGAATCCTTTGGGCGTCCTACAAACTACAGATGGGGCCTGACTGACTCTTTTCTTCTTGCTCCTCTTGCCCTAGTCGCACACTGCGCTGCGTCTGCAGACGTGGGGCAGAGGGGTCGGGTTGGACAGGTGCACCGGCGGCCCTCTGTGACTCGGGCAGCCAGAGCTGTAAGGTCACGGCAGCCTTGCTGTGAGCCCAAGTGGCGAAGTTTTCTGCATGAGAAAAATCTGCCCTTTCTGGAAGAGACTTCACTGCCATTTGCCAGGATATTACCACATAGTTCATACACAAATCTATGATGACTATGGAAGTGAATGGTGCCTCATGGTGGCCCTGGGTGACAGAGAAAGGAAGGTGCACCCTGCAGAAATGTGGGAGCGCTACTGGCGTGCTTTAAGGTGGGAACCTTTGAAATGCTTTGTTTTGTTAGCAAATCATCCTTTATACACACACTTACATTTTGGTTATGCTATAAAATTTGCAGCTATATCTTTGGGCTTGATAGTTGCCTAGTGTTAATCTGGGCAATTCACTTAATCTTTCTCAGCTTTAATATAATCTTTCATAAAATGAAATAATAATATACACCTTGTAGGGTTGTTCTGGCAAATAAGTAAGACCATGTGAAAACACTGACTGATCTATAAACTGCTCTACAAATGTTAATTATTGGCATTATTATCACATACTTATTAACTCTATAATATCTGTACCAGAGAATAGTGCCATAGGAAGGAACAATTTGCTGGAATGTAGCATTTGCATCAAAGGAGTCTCCTTTCTGGCTAAATCACCCCGTATATGCACTGTAAGAACTCAAAGAATAAGGTTTCCATTGTGCTGCTTTAGGACTTCACTATCCCCTGGCCCCAGCAGAGGCCGCTGTCAGGCGAGAGCTGCTGAATTGGGCAGACGTGGCTGCTCTGTTCAGCGTCAGGAGAACTAGGGAAGTGAGCTCTCCTGGAGTAAGAAAGCCTCCTACACACACACACACACACACACACACACACACACACACACTTACACGGGCCCCTAACCCCTCCCACCACAGTGGGCCTCCGCACTCCGGAGGGGAGGAATACATTCCTGGAATTCTTGGCATTCTGAGCTGGAATTCCGAGAGAGGGTAATTCTTCTTTAAAGGCCAACCTGGAGTTACCCAAAGCACTGACTCTCAACCACATTGGATAAGTGAGTTGGCTACTATTTAACAGGAATGTGAAGAAAGGGATGAAAACATTTTAGATGAATTGAATAAATGAGATACTGACAATGAGGTATTGATGGATATAAATGCTACCTCCATTCTTGTTGTTAAATGTTCTTGTATTCTGAAAATCAAATTCAGAACAGCAGCTATAGTGTTACCCTATTTTTATATAACATATTAGGAAGACGAGAGAGCAAGAGATCTAGAAAGACAGCACACTGAACTGTTCACAGTGGTAGGTGCCTTCTAGTGGAGAGAGAGGAAAATGAGGGGAATTTTGACCTTTTACTCTATATACATCCTTAGAGTTTAAAATATTTACAACCAATATGTATTATATTCACATATTACTTTTTGTGGTAACTGCACAATACAGTTTACAAAAAGTGGTTTGATCATTTAAAACCACTTAGTTTTTAGAAAATGACCTATTCTGAGTCTGCTGTTAGGAAACTTTTTAAAAATTGTGAAATATAGCAAAACACAAAAGAGTGTATAAAAACACAGATGCACAATTTCGGCAATAATAAAATAAACATCACTGAATTTACGACCTGGGCTGAAGACAGTGTTACCACATCCCAGGAGGCCTCCAGCACCTTCCCGTGCATACCATGTCCTAACCCGCAGGGAGACCTGGTGTTGAATGTTGTGTTCACCATGCTCTGCATGTTTCCTAAACAAAAAATAATTTACTTCTAACTTTAATTTACATAAGTAAATAATATAGCTTATTATCTTTTGAGAGTTTTTCGTTCAATATTATGTCTTTGGTATTTATCTGTGCATAATTGTAACACATTTATTTTCCTTGAATAAACACACCAGGGATTTATTTATTCATTCACTATCGATGGATGTTTGGGTTGCTTCCAGAGTTTTGCTGGGGTGCACATTTCTCCTCTATATATTTGTGAATTTGTTTCTTGGCATATACATGTGAGAGTTTACCTTGGCTCCGCACGCAGGAGTAGACTGCTGTTTTACTAGGTAAGGCCAGAATGTTCTCCAAAGTGACTTCCAACTTACACTCCCACCAGCAGTGGAGGGGAGTCTATTGTTCCACAGCTTTGCCAATGCTTAGATTGCCCGACTTTTTAATTTTTGCCAGTCTGGTATTTTTAAAAACTCTTATTTGTCTAATTGTTATATTAATGAATGAACATTTTTTCATATATTTATGGGCCTTGGGTATGTTCTCTTTGGTGGAGTTTCCATACAATTGCTTTGTCCATTTTTCTTTGGATATTTGTCTTTTCTTATTGATTTATAGGAGTTCTTTATGTGTTCTGAGTATTAAATGTGTTGCAAATATCTTCTTTCAGTTTGTGGTTTATCTTTTTATTCTTTTTATAGTATCTTTTAATGAATAAAGTTCTGAATTTTAATAGTTAGATTTATCTTTCTTTTCCTTTGTGGTTTGTACTCTTTTGGTGTGTCTTGTTTAAGAAATTGTGAATCCTTCTGTGGTAGGCAGAATAATAGCCTCCAAAGATGTCCATGTCCTAATCTCTGAAACCTATGAATATGGTATGTTACACGGTCAAGGGGAATGAAGGCTGCATGTGGAATTAAGGTCACTAATCAGGTAACCTTAAAATAGAATGGTTATCCTAGATTATCCAGGTGGGCCCAATATAATCACAAGGATCCTTAAATGTGAAGGGGGTCAGAGGGGGATGTGAGTACAAAAGAATGGGCTGAGACTTTAGGGAATTTTCAGAGAGATGCAGTGTTTCTGACTTTAAAGATGCAGGAAGGGGCCATAAGCCAAGGGATGTGGGCAGCCTCTGGAAGCTGGAAAAGGCGAGGAAACGGACTCTCCCTGTGGGCCCCTAGAAAAGAATGCGTCAGCCCTGCTGCACCCCGATTTTGGCCCAGTGAGACCCATGTTGAACTTGTCATCTACAGAAGTGTCAGATAATAAATTTGTATTTTCGTACGTCACTAAGTTTGTGGTCATTTGTTACAACAGTAATAGAAAATTGACATACCAACTCTACCCTGTTTTAGTTTATCTATTTTAAAGGAAACTCTCCTATTGAGTCCACTGGGCTACTCTGTAGTTTCCACTCGCTTGTGTTCCCTGTGTCTCCAGAACAGAAGTTCTCAGCTCGGACTACACATTAGCATTACCTAGGAAGCTTTCAAAATCTACAACAAAAACAAAACTTACCCAGTGTTCAGGCCCCAAACCAGATGAATTAGATCAGAATTTCTGGAATTTCTGGAAGTAGGCATTGGTATACCACTCTGTCTACATATCTGTTATTACTTCATCTTTTTGTTTTGATCCAATTAAAAGTAAATTTGCAGACATGAAGAAACTTCCCACTAAATGATACATATATACCTTTAAAGCTCCCCAGGAGCCAGAGTTGAGACCCACAGGACTAGAACTTTTTAGAATAAACACAATCCCTCTTTACTGGGGCAGCCTTTCAACTATAGACCTTCACATGCCACACTCAAGCCTGCCCTTTAAGTACTGATATTCATGACCTCTATGTGGCTTCCCCATTCACACACCCTCACTGATTGCCTCGGGGCCTTCTTGCCGGTTTGACAACATCCATCCCAATGTTTCTGGTCTCAGGTGGAAGCAGTAGCTGCCTCTCCTGCAGCCCGTGAGCTCCGGGAGGGCAGCGCACTGTTTTATTCACGTTTTGCATCTCCCTGTTGTGCTTTGCTGTGGATTAGTGAACATTAAAAACAACTGTTTCACTTAGTTAACAGGATAGACTATCATTTTATTTAAAGTGTAGTTTTTCCTTGTTTAGGAAAGCAAATAAATGTTAGTTTGGTTAAGTGCTTAAAATTAAGATGAGTTAGAAAACTGGATGTGGTCACAGATTTCATGACCAGCCAGACTGCCCAGGGCAACAGGTAATTGAAGCTATACACAAAAGAGATCTTCAATGTGAGAAAACAAATATTTCCTCATGAGGAAAAACATGAGGATGAACAATTAGTCGTTTTTCTCATGTTGATTACTGAATAATTTGTGCATAAGTTTGCCATGTTAGAAAACTTAATCACAGGTTGCGTTAACCTCCTTTAACACCTGTAAAAATATTCTCAGCCTAACTACTCAAACTCCTCTCTGAGAATTTTAAACATTGTTCTCTGTGTTATGAACTTAAACAAGGTGGATGTGTTAGGGAAGCGACAATAAACCTGCTTACTTTTAAAGTTTCCACAGAGATAAAAAGAATCAAAGAATCTTTGTATTTTTCCTCGGGAGAAATCTATTCTTTAAGGCACATTGCCCTTGGGGAAGGAAAAAAAAAGAAAAAAGAAATACAGCCTCTTAATACTAGCAAGGAAGACCTCTTCATACTCCCAGGGCCACATCTTCAGTTTCAAGAGAGTGGATAGGAATAGTGTGCCAACTGGATCAATTATTGCGAGCCGAAATAAATTGTAGCCTTTGAGGGTTCAGAGTTCTTTCTAGAAAATAAGTCAATTAAAATACCGAACAAACCTATTTAACTGTTAGCTCTGTTGCTGAAAACTACTTTGCATTTACACTTTATGTAAAGCAGGCTGAAAGTCAAAATGACCTTTTGAAGGAAAATACTTACATCTGTCAATTTTGACTTCGAGTTCTAAAATCTTGTTGAAGACACCAACTGAATTTTACTTGGCTTTATTTGTTTATTTTTCCATTTCAGCAAACATCAATATTTTTTCTTTCCTACTGTCATTGCCAAATTTAATATAAAGATATTCTGAGGTTGGCTTTTGAAGAGCAAGTCCAGAGAAGCCTGGGGGCAATAACAGATACCTTATACACTGAAGCCCTACAGAGCTTCAATCCCTATAGAGAAAAAGATCAAAGAATAAGATATTTTTCTTAAATGTCCTATTCAAGTATTAAAAGAATGTGTGTGTGTGTGTGTGTGTGTGTGTGTGTGTGTGTGTGTGTGCATCTTTCTCTTTCACCACACTGTAGTCTAGACATCTTCTGGCTTTAGAATTACTTTTCCTTTTTTTTAAAGTCACATTCCAGATAAGGCAATCTCATCACTCCTAGATACGAGATTTTTTTCTTTTCTCAGTGGAGGATGGAGGTCATATTTATTGCCAAAAAATTCAAAATACTCCATAACATTTAGTTTCTTAAAGAATAGGAAAGTATCTTGAGATAGCTGAGAAACTACATTTTATTTAAAACAGATGAGTGGAATTCCCAATAGTGGGACACATCCTATCTCTAGGTAACATGCCCCCACCCTGGTTACCTCATATATCTGGCTGGTTATTAATACTCTGTTTCTCGTCCTGGCCTTCTAGTGTTCATTTTACATAATATTAGAAGGCAAAACGATTCAATGATGGAAATATGAAGCTTTCCATGTGTGTGAAAGAATGAAGCTGAACATCCACTTTTCCGGCCAGGTTAATCTAATCTGGGAAGAATGTATAACCAGTAACTCTCTCCTGAATCTGTCAGTAGGGAAAGGCTTTGGAGAAATCTACTGTGATCCTTGACAAGAAAAGACTGCAGACCTTGTACAGAGCTGCATTCTGTCATTAATACACAATTCTCTCAACCACACACATATCAACAAAGCTGGACTGCTCTACATCCTGATTATTGAAACCCAAAACATAGATGTTAGGAAAAATAATGGTCAGGATAGAGGCAGTATATTTTAATATCCTTCTGATTTGACTTTTGCCCAACTTCAGGTTTGTGGTAATGGTTAGGTGGTTAGGTGGACATGGTGTAAACACATGCAATTTACCACAAGGTACTTGCTTATGACACACTTTCCCTTCCCATTTCTGCCCCCTTCCCAATCCCTGAAACCTAGCCACTTGGATTCAAAATAAAAATAAAGAAACAAGAGGGAATTGCTGACATCAGGCAAATCATTGCACTGCTGGGTTAACTCGCTACCTCTGGATCCTGCGATTTGCAGAGTCCATTTAATTGCTCTGTCCCTCTGCTTCTTCATAGGTAAAAACAGGTTAGAAATGAAGTAAGAGAAGATGATTACTTCAGAAGGGGTTCAGATATTACATTATTGTCTCTCTCAGCTGCAAAGGAAGCTTGAGAGGAATCGCAGCAGAGATTTTTGCATGGGGTGAGTCAGCTGGCAAGGAATACAGTTATGGACCATATACTTACCAATAATAACTGTGTTGTCATCGGCAATTAACAACTTGCTGTGGACGTAGATAAGCTCAGTGACAAGGTTTCCTTCAAGCTCTGCATGTGTTCTGAGACCACAGAATGATATGTAATTTATCCACTGATTACCAACTGTAAATTAATAAAGAAATTACTAAAATTAATACGGCCAAGCTCAATAAAGGCACACTAAATTTTATTGCTCGTTCAAAACAAATATACTACTTAAACAGGCTATTCAGAATAAATTATATATTATATATATGTTTTTTCTATTTCAGAATTCACCCAGGATATATTTTTGCTATCCAAATTTTCTGTTGTTAAGCTGGATGGCTATACATTTTTAAAAAATCGTATTAAAATGCTTTCTGTCTTCTCTTTGCCAAGGAAATCCCGAAAGGTATTCAAATATGAACATTTTATTTTAATGATTTGGTAACTGCAGAGTGATGGTTAAAGCTGAGCCCAAATGGATAAACCAAGACTTCAGTGTGACACTTGCTCCTATCTTAGTTGACACCTGCTCGAGTTTAATTCAGACACGAGGTGTGTGCCAAAGCCACCTGATGCATACATAATTTGTAGCACATTCAGTCCTAAGCAGCAGTAAATTTTACAGACTTTGGGTAAATAAAAACGTTGGCAATTAAAAACCCCTTTTCCTCCTAGATTATTAAAATCAGGAAATGAAAGAATCCTTACTACATTTGACTTAGGAGAATTTTATTCAGAGCAAGCAGTACCAGGTTTGTACTTTAAAATATTGCCCTCTCATCTCATCATGTGAGGGCCATTCATATGATGATAAGAAATGCATTCCATACCAAGCCAATCCAAAATCATTACCCTGGTGTGAGTGTTAGTCACAGGATTTTATGGTCCCATACCCACACAGCAGTTGTCCCGGACAAGCAAAGTCTGATACTAAGAATAAATGGAGTGGAACCAAACCATCACAAATTCTAATGGAAAGAGAGTACATATCTTCTTTTTCTTTAAGAGAATTTGAAGCATACTAATAGAAGCAATGGTATTTCGTGTTCCATTTACTGAAGTTTCTATTTATTATTGATGCTTTCTATTTTGCTATTGATGTTATTCAGTGTTTCTATTAAGTTTGTATATCTTGGAAAGAAATTCATTCATAGGTTATATACAGAGATTCCGCCTTTTAAACACTTCCCTTATATAGATGAGTGATCTTACATAGTTCTGTTTAACAAGAGTTGATATGCTGGTATACTAACACATCATGTGTAAGAGATGCACTTCTAAAATGTTTCATGTAAATGAGATTTTTGCAATAAATTTCTTCCCCCATTTGTTAATGTTATATTGGAAAGATGCTTCATCTAAAGCAGTACCTCCTTTTAAAAATCTTTTCTGATGCATTTCCTCTTTTAAGCCCCTCAAGTATATAAAATTCCTGGAAAATATTTCTAATATAATGCCTAATATTTTACAAATATTTACGTAATCCTCAATTTTTCCTACTGTTGCACAGGAACTATGTCTTACACATCTTGGTATCCTCATCCTTGCATAGTGCTAAAAAAGGTTGAATAAATGAGTGAATGGATCAATGGATAAGGATTCAAGTAGCAGATACTATTTTAGGTTTTAGTTTCTTCATATCATCTACTTTCCTGCAACTGGCTCTCGATCTAGAATCTATAATTTCAAGACACAAAGCAGCTTTTTAAAGGAATCATGGAGCAAACTCTGTACTAAAGTAAACAGGTTCTGCAGTAATTTCCCGTTAAAAATTCACACTGAATATAGTAAGTAGACCAGTGGTTCTCAGTGTGCACAAGGACCACCTCTGTGGGACTTGTTAAAAGCAGATTCCTAAGATCCTTTCTAGAATTCTGATTTAGCAGAAATCAATTTGATAAGTGCCCTAGGGGATATTGTTTTTGAATGACACTGCCAAAGACCTTTCGTATTTGTAGATTTAAGATCAGTAATATACATTAAGAAAAATAATATATCATGATCAAGTGAGATGCATTGCAGGGGTGCAAGTCTGCTCAATATGAGGAAATCCATTATAAGACATCATATTAATCAATCGAAGGAGAAAAATCATATGATTATCTCAACAGATGCTAAAAAGCTTTTGACACAATTCAGTATCTATTCCTGATAAAAGCAATGAAGAAACTAGGAAATGATGACTACATGCTTAAAATATATAATACATGTATTATATATGTGTATGATATATGTATATGTGTGTGTGCATGTATATAATATCTTCAATACTATTTAATATTGCCTTGGAGGTATCAGCCAATACAGTTAGACAAGAGAAATTATATAAGTGAAACCACCTCCATTTGCAAATACTATGATAGCATACATGGAGAATCAATGATAACATTATATCAATAAAAGAATTAAGTACAGTAACAGGATATAAATTAACATATAGAAATCAGCAGCCTTCATACACACAAACAATAACCACTTAGAGAATGTAAGAACAGACAAAGCCCCATTTACAATGTCAACTAAGAAGATAAAATGCTTAAACTTAATAGTATATGTGTAAAACTTTTATAAAGAAACATTTAAAATACTATAAAGATACAACAATATACTTGAACAAATGGAAAGAAATCTCTTGTTCTGGGATGGAACAATTCAACATTAAAAAGATGTCAACTCTTCCCAGGTTAATTTATAAATTTAATGTGATCTCAGTAAAAACACCAACAAGGTTTTATAGAGTTATACTCCATAGTGATATTATAGTTCATATGGAAAAATAAACACTCAAGAATAACTAGGAAAAATTGGAAAAGAAAAGCTATGAGGGGGCATTAGCCCTATCAGTATTAATGCATACTATAAAGTCTGTAAAATTAAAGCAGCACAGATATGGCACATACATAGACAGATAAGCCCGAGAATGGAATAGAAAGTCCAAAAAGAGACTCAAGTACATACAGAAATTTTGTATATGATAAAGACAGCATCTGAAATGGCTAGGACAAGGACTTCTAAATAAAAGGTGCTAGTACAATTGCATTGACACTTGAAAAAGACAAACTCCAAGAACTTCATCAAGAGTAAACTCCAAACGGATCAGAGATAGAAATGCATGCATATGACACCAGACAAGTGTTGCAAGGAAATAAGGTGAATTTCTGTATACTCCAATGTAGGGAAGACTTCGTAGCTATCTAGAAGCAATAATAGAAAAGATTGATAATATTGGCTAGATTAAAACAAAAACAATATGTTTGCATGACACAAAACCCTGTAAACAAAAGCAAAAGGCCAAAAGACAAACTGGGCAAAAGTATTTGCAGTATATATCACAGATAAAAAGGTAAGAGTCCTAACATATAAAGAACTCAATAATTGAAGGGAAAAAGAGATAAACAGCTTGATAGAAAAATGAGCAAAAGACAAACAGACAATTCACACAAAAGAAACATTTGAAAAGATATTCATCCTTATAATAATAAAGTGCAAATTAAAACTACACCAAGAAACTACTTCTTACCTATGAGACTGGCAAAATAGTAGATGTAAATGGTAGGACAACATAGTCTGTTAGTGAGACTGGGTTGAAGCAGGCTCTCTCATACATTGGTGATGAAAATGTAAATTGGTACAAATTTTTTAGAGGGTCATGTGGCAAAATCTAACAAAGCTCCCTATGTGTTTACCTCTTAATTCAGCAATCCCGTTCTACAAGTTTATCCTAAATATACACCTCCACCTGCTTGATAAGAAGCAGGATATTTATATAGACTCAAAGTGTTTTCCAACAAAACACTTATTAATTACAAAGGGAAAATAGAAGCTTTACGGTGAGGAACTCCAGCAGACATCACCTTTGCCAAGTGGATCAAAGTTAATATAACCAGTAATATTAACAAACCAACACCATATTCCTCCTGATATGATATACTAAGAAGAACACATCAGTTTTTTGATATTCCTGCCCAAATGCATAACCTAAATCTATTCAGTTACTCTGAAGAATATACTTCAATTTGGGTATGTCAAATTGAGGTATATTAGTCAGAGGGCCTCTCAGTCCATACCTACTTCCCACTCATCCTTGGCTATGCAGTGACTCTTATGAAGTGATATAATCTTTATTTCTTTGTGAAAAATGGCCTTGGGAAGAAAACTAACAGTTTGTACCAGCAACAGATGTGAAAGAAAGATGATAATGTTCCTAGCCAGAAAGTGAACATTTTGGATGAATTCACAAGTGTGGTCTGTCAAATGCAACGTGGGTACCCATTTACGACATGAAAGAATCCTCCACGTGCTTTACACGGAAAGAAGAAAAAGCAAATGGAGAAAATATTATATTTTGGCCAGTACTTTATTCTGTGAAGAAAACTAGCTCAACATGTAATTGGTACAAAGTTGGTGGTGTTAATTTATGTTGAGGATATTCTGGGGAAACAAGTGCCTTTAGAAGAAAACGTGAGAAAGCCAGGAGCGTATACAAGCATTAATACAGAGCAATAGATGGGCAAGTAGCAGAGAGAGTTCCAATTATATGTCATGGAGGTATTTTGAGAATCTGGAGATTTACACGGGTCCCAGGACATATCTGTTGTGAGCACTGGTGTATATGTACCTCAGAGGAAGAGAAACTCAATACAATAGACTCAATGTTGATAAGGAGATTTTGTGGAAGGGCATCAAGAGTTTTTACAGTTGTTACTTGAAAACTTGTAACACTTTGTGTATATACGTTCCTAATCCTGATTAAAGACCTCTGGCCCTTATCTTAAATTATACTAAATTGGTTGCTAAAATGCTATAATTCACAAAAATTATAAAAACGATAAATGCTTTAAACATTAAATCTCTGATGACTGGAGTATCAGATAATTATACATTAATAGCTGCTGTTTTTCTTTTCAGGAATTTTAACATATTCATAGCAGCAGTTTTGTTATTCTAAATAATTAAAACAGTAGAGAACTATATTTTTCTATCCAATTAGAGATTAGTTAGTTCATGTATTTAAAACCCACTACATATGCAAAAACAAAACAATACAACCTTGTACTTCAGAAAAGGACATTATGTAATTAATCTGTTCTCTCCATGTTTAGAATGTGAACATTCTCCCCACTGAGATGCCTTATTTTGACTTGTTCCCAGGGTACTTGGAAATCTTTTCATAAATGGGCTTAACACTGAAATTACTTCTTGCATTAAAATCCATTTTTTTTTTCCCTGAACAGGCAAAGGCTTGGAACAGAGTCCAGAGCCAAAGGAAATGGTTTGTATCAAGCCCAGGACATTTTTACTGTTAAGAAACTAAATAACAAGCTTGTTTTGACTTTTTATTCTCCTATAACCTCACCTTTACATTTTTACAAGCCACTGCCAGCACTGAATGACTTTCCCAATTTTGTTTTATCAATATGTCTTTTATAGACTTACTCATTTACTGTCATCTTCATTTTAACCCATTAGGAAATATAGATAGAGAGAATAATATGGTAATCTTCTCTGTCTTAGATAAAATTAGATACAGCTTTTGGAAGCATTTGTTATTGGTGATGTACATGTCTTGCGTTTAAAGTGGTTTTCTGAAGTTTTATAGATCAAGCAGACCATCAGTAGAAACTTATTGAACACACAACACCAATGTGTATGTGTGTATATATATACATTTTAAAATTATATACATGTACTAAAAGTTTGTCATTATTTTGAAAGCTTCCAAATAATTTAAAAATTCTTAAAATTTATAAATTTTAGCATAAAATTCTTTCCTTTACAATTCAATAGGTTTTTAAAAATGGTATATTCATGAAGCTGTATAACCATCACCACTACCTAATTTTAAAACATTTTATGACCCACAAAGAAATCCCATACTCAACAGTCACTCCCATTCCACTCCCCCAGACCCTAGCAACCACTAATGCTTACTATCTCTACAGATTTGCCTGCTGAAGGCATTTCATAAAAATGGAATCAGACAATATGTGGCCTTTTGTGCATGGTTTCTTTACCCTGTGTAATGTTTTAAAGGTTCATGCATGTTGTAGCATGTATCAGTATACTCCTTTTTATATCTAAATAATACTCCACTGTATGGATATGCTACATTTTGTTTATATATTCATCAGTTAATAACACTGGGTTGTTTCTATTTTTTGGCTATTCTGAATAATGCTGCTGTGAACATTCATGTACAAGTTTTTGTGTGGGCATATGTTTTTAATACTCTCGAGTATATACTAAAGAGTAGAATTGCTGAGTTACAGGATAACTATATTTAACTTCTGAGGAACTACCAAACTGTTTTTCCAAAGAAGCCGCACCATTTTGCATTCCCAACAGCGATGTATGCAGTTCCACTATTTTCACATCCCTGCCAATACTTTATATTACTATTATAGCCATCCTGGTGGATGTGAAGGTGTGAAGTTGTACCTCATTGTGGTTTTGATTTGAATTTTCCTATGATTGGTGATGCTGACTGTTTTTTTCATGTGTTTATTGGCCATTTGTGTATCTTTGGAAAAATGTCTAATTTGATCTTTTGTCCATTTTTTAATTGGGTTATTTTTCTTTTTATTATTTAATTGTAAGAATTATTTATATATTCTGGATACTAGTCCCATATTATATAAATGATTTACAAACATTTTCTCCTATTCTGTGTTTTTTTTTTTCACTTTCTTGGTTATATTCATTGAAGCACAAAATCTTTCATGTTTGATGAAATCCAATTTATCTGTTTTTATATGTTTGCTTGTGCCTTTGATATAAAAACCAAGAAACCATTGCTTAGTCCTCCAAGGTCACAATGATTTATTCCTATGTTTTATTCTAGGACATTTATAGTTTTAGCTCTTATATTTAAGCTTTTGATCTATGTTAATTTTTATACATGGTATGAGGTAGGGGTTCACTTCAATTTTGTTGTGCATGTGGATTTCTAGTTATATCCAGAATGACTTGTTGAAAAGATTTCTTTTTTTTTTTTTTGAGACAGAGTCTCACTGTGTTGCCCGGGCTAGAGTGCCGTGGCATCCTAGCTCACAGCAACCTCAAACTCCTGGGCTCAAGCGATCCTACTGCCTCAGCCTCCCGAGTAGCTGGGACTACAGGCATGTGCCACCATGCCCGGCTAATTTTTTCTATATATTTTTAGTTGTCTGATTAGTTTCTTTCTATTTTTAGTAGAGACGGAGTCTCGCTCTTGCTCAGGCTGGTTTCAAACTCCTGAGCTCGAGACAATCCGCCCGCCTCGGCCTCCCAGAGTGCTAGGATTACAGGCGTGAGCCACCGCGCCCAGCCTTTGAAAAGATTTCTTTATCCATTGAATTGTCATGGCACTTTTGCTGAAATCCAATTGACCGTAGTCATAAATGTTCTTTCTGGATTCTCAATTCTACTCCATTGATCTGTTATTGTAGATTTGTTGCAAAGTTTTGGAATCAGGAGTGTAAGTCCTCCAATTTGTTCTTCTTACTCAAGATTGTTTTGGAAATACTAAATGCTTTGAAATTCCACATGAATTTTAGGATTATCTTGTCAATTTCTGCAAAAAAGGCTGTTGAGATTTTGAAAGGGATTGTGTTGAATCTATAGATCAATTTGGGAAATACTGGCATCTTAATGTTAAGTTTTCCAATCCCTTACCCAGAACATCCTTCCATTTCTTTAGCTTTGCCTTAATTTCTTTCAATGATATTTTGTAATTTTCCATGTACTAATCTTATACTACTTTTGTTAAATTTATTCCTAAGTATTTTATTCTTTGATGCCATTGTAAATTGAACTGTTTTCTTAATTTCATTTTTAGCTTATTCATTGCTAGTGTATAAAAATGAACTGATTTTTGTATATGGATCCTCTATTCTGCAACATTGCTAGACTGATTTATTATCTCTAATTGTGTGTGTGTGAATTCCTTAGAATTTTCTATTTATAATATCATGTCAATTATAAATAGAGATAGTTTTACTCCTCCCTTTCCTCCTCCCATTTTTTAAAAGTTTATTTTTCTTGTGCAATTGTCTCAGCTAAAACCTCTGGTACAATGTTGAGAGTCGACATTCTCATCTTGTCACTGATCATAGGAGGGAAAACTTTCAGTGTTTCATCATTAAGATGTATTAGCCATGCGTTATTTGTAGATGCCTTTTATGTTTTTTTCAATCATGAAAGGTTTTGGATTTTGTCAAATGCTTTTTCTGTGCCTACTGAGATGATCATGTGTGGTTTTTGTCCTTTATTCTATTAACATGGTGCATTACATTGATTAATTTTCAGATGTTAAACCAATCATGCATTCCTAGATAAAGTCTCATTTGGGTCATGGTGCATAATTCTTTTTATATCATTGGATTCATTTTTGTAGTATTTCACTGAGGAATTTTGTGTCTATATTCATAAAGAATATTGGTCTGTGGCTTTCTTTTCTTATAATGACTTTGGTTTTAGTATCAGGATAATTCTGGACTCAGAATGAGTTGAAAAGTCATACACTGCTTACTGACAAGAATATAATGTGTCATTAGGCGATTTTATGGTTGTGCGAACACCATAAAAGATACTTACACAAACCTAGATGGTATAGCCTACTACACACACCTAGGCTATATGCTATAGCCTATTGCTCCTAGGCGACAAACTCATACGGCATGTTACTGTATGAAGTACTGCAGGCAATTGTAACACAATGGTAAGTATCTGTGTATCTAAACATATGTGAATATAGAAAAGGTACAGTAAAAATATGATATATAAGATAAAAAAAATGGTGCACCTGCACAGGCACTTCCCATGAATGGAGCTTGTAGGACTAGAAGTTGTTCCGAGTGAGTGAGTAGCAAGTGAACTTGAAGGCCTAAAACATTACTGTACACTTCTGTAGATTAGGTAATAGGAATTTTTTAGCTCCATTATAATCTTATGGAACCACCATTGTATATGTAGTCTGTTGTTTACTTAAACATCATTATGTGGCATATAATTGTAATCCTCCCTCCTTTATTTTTTTTGGAAAAGTTTATGAAGGATTGGAGTTAATTCTGAGTTGGATGGTAGAAGTAATCAGCATAGCCATCTGGGTCTGAGTTTTTCTTTGTAAGAAGACTGTTGATTGTTAAATTCATCTCTTTATTTGTTATTGGTTTATTCAGAGTTTTGATTTTTTTCTGGAATCAGTTTTGGAAGTTTGGGTAGTTTGTGTCTGTGATGGTTAATTGTACCTAGCAATTTGAGTGGGCCGAGGAGTGCCCAGATTAAACATTCCTGAGTGTGTCTGTGAAGAAGTTTCTGGATGAGATTAGCATTTGATTCAGTCAACTCTAAGTAGAAGGCCCTCCCTAATGTGGGTAGGCATTATCCAATCCATTAAGGGCCTGAAAAGAACAAAACGTAGATGAAGGAGGAATTCACCTTTTTTGCTTCCTGTGTTCCTGCTTGAGCTGGAACATTGGTCTTCTACGGCCCTTTTACTGGGATTGACACCATTGGCTCCCCAAATTCTCAGGCCTTCAGACTTGGACTGAAATTATACCACCAGCTTTCCTGGATTTCTGGCTTGCAGACTGTGGGACTTCTCAGCTTCCAAAATCATGTGAGCCAATTCCTCATGATATATTAATATCTCTTCTTATACATATCCTACTGATTCTGTTTCTCTGGAGAACTCTGACCAACAGGTGTCTTTATAGGACTTTGCCCATCTATCTAGGTTAACTAATTTGTTGGCATACAATAATTGATAGTATTCTTTTATACTCCTTTTTATTTCTGTAGGCCAGTAGTAATGTTTCCTATTATTTCATGATTTTGGTCACCTGGATCTTCTCTATTTTTTACTTAGTCAGCCTAGCTAAAGGTTTGTTAATTTGGTTGATCTTTTCAAAGATCCATCTTTTGGTTCCTCTGATTTTCCCTGTTGTTTTTCTATCATCTCATTTCTTTCCACTTCGATCTACATTATTTCTTTCATTCTGCTTGCTTTGGGTTTAGTTCGCTCTTCTTCTTCTAGTTTCTTCAGATTTAAGGTTAAGTTATTGATTTGAGACCTTTCTTCTTTTTTAATATAAATGTTTATAGCTATAAATTTCCTTCTAAGCATTGCTATAGCTCTCTCATAAGTTTTGATATGTTTTCGTTTTCATCCATCTCAAAATATTTTCTACTGTCCTTTGAAATATTTTCTTTGATTCTATGATTATTTAGAAGTGTGTTGTTTAATTTTCACCTATTTGTAAATTTCCAAAATTTCCGTCTGTTATAATTTCATTCCATTGTGGCCAGAGACCTACTTTATATGATTTCTTCAATGCCTGGAACAAATGAGTCTCTCACACTTTTACTGAGTGCCTCTGTGTTTAGGGGGCCTGCCCTAAAAATGCTCAGGCGTGCAGTTTATAATTCTGCCTTAGGCTTCACTTTCTGCTTGCACAATGCTTCAGCGTCAGCCAGAGGTATGAGTTTAGGGCCTTCTCAAGTTTTTCTTGAGCGTGTGCATAGCCCTGGGCATACACATAGTCCTACCCTTACCCATAGCCTTTTACATTCCCAGGAATATGTTGGAGCTTTCTAATGCCCCCTATGATTCTCTTGCCCCAACTTTTCCTTTTAAGTTTTTTTTTGTCAGCTTCTGGTTTGCTCAACTGTTATCACTGCCTCAGGCAGATGTGATGTTAAATAATTGTTGCTGATTGTTTTTGATAAATACCCAGGTAAAAGACTATTTATACTAAGCAAGTTCTGAGTCAGGTGAAATAAATACTAGTTCTTTGAATGGTGGTTTAAAGAGAATTGCCAGACTGGTCAAATAATGAAAATTCTCCAAGAATTGCCAGGGGATGGGAGCTTCCAGCCTATTCTGCTTTCTCCGATGGCTGCTAGGCGCTGCTGGGTGGCTGATTTTCACCTCCTCATGACTGAGGACTTCTTGTTTTTTAAAACTATTATGGAGTTGAGGAGAAGGGAGTGTGGGTCTATGGCAAGTTAAAATGCCACAAAGCCCGCTGTTCTTACCAAGATTCAGTTGCTTTTCTTTTTCTTTTTCTTTCTTTTATTTATTTATTATTATTTTTTCCAGCATATTATGGGGGTACAGACGTTTAGGTTACGTATGTTGCCCTTGCCCTCCTTCCCCCCTAAGTCTGAGTTTCAAATATGTCCATCCTTCGGGTGGTGAGCATTGCACTCTTTGTGTATGCATGTACCCGTCCCCTTCTTCCTCCTTCCCCCTCCCCCCACCCCCCTGCCCTTGAATTAACTCCTTGGATTGTTACAAATCTTTGGTTAATTTCCAGAATCAACTGAAAATTGAAAACTGAAAATGTTGATTTTGACAATTTTTGCCAATGTTTTTATTGCTTTTATGGAAGGGTGTATTTTTGGAGATCCTTACACTGCCATTCCTGCTGATGACCCAATTCCTTATTTTTAAGTTAAAAATATACATACTTGGAAGGTCTAATATTTTCTCCCCAAATTTCAATACATTATCCAGTGTACCCCATTTAGGGGGTTACCAGTATAAAACAAAATATTTCTTCAAAAAATTCAATTGAGGTTTATATTATATCTGAAGGCATATCACATGGCATCACGTGACTATGACGGCTCCTTCTGGCTTCTACAGAACTCCTTGTGGAGCTCCATTCTCTTGGTCACTTGGGTTGAAACTCTTAGAATCATCTGACACTTCCCTTACTCTCCTGCTCCCACATCCCCTCAGAGTCTTCCTTCACAGTGTTATCCACACGTGATCCTCCTTTTCCATTACCAGTGTACCGTTATCTCTTGCCTGCCCACCAGCCTCTCTCCACCCTGCTTACCGAGAATAAGCGAATCTTCATATAAACACCACTTTGAAGAGTTCACTCCAGGGGCTCAGAGGCTTCCACCAGCCTCCTCTTGTCTTCTAGATAAAATCTAGTCTTTTTAGTGTAGCTGCCTAAGTTTTCATAATCTGGATCCAACTTGAACTAGAAGCCATACAACTTTGGTTCTGACTCTAGCTTCATTTGTACCTACTACACAGAATTATAGACCATTATTGAGCACCTACTATTTGCTGAACTCAGTTAACTCAGGGAGCTATAGATAAGTAAACCCGTAGTTACAATATATTGTAGCCAAGACTTAGGTAGGAGGATCAGTTAAGAAAATACCTGAGAAATTTCCATTCAAAAAGTATGAACTATGAAGTGAAATGTATTTCTGTTGTTTTTTCTTCTCTACTTCTAGTCCAAAACTCTTAAAGGTTTGTCAAATGTGAGTGGCAGCAAAATAGCTGTATGATAGACTTTCTTCCCTAAATATAAAAAAGTGTTGTAAGAACTCTGGAATTTCTGCATATATAGGAAGCCACATAAATACCTGTGACCACAAAGCATTTCTTTCCTCGTCTTTAAAGCAGGGATGACACCTGTCCTGCCTACTCTCCAGGACTATGGTACAGGATCAGCGGAGAATACACATGCAGGGTCTCTGTTAAATGCCTTACAAATCTCAGTTATCAACAACAGAATTATTATAAATAAATAATAAAAAATAAAAGTTACGAAGACACTAATTTTTTTATGACCTATGTATGCATCTCACGTCTTGGTGTCTTCATTTGAACATTAGTTTGGGCAACTTAATGAGAATAAATACTTTATCTCAGTTGATTATTTTGTGGGGTATCTTTTATAAGCAGAATTCTATAATCACGCTGGAAACATTAATGATTACGGATACCTCACTTTCATACTGAAAAACAACCATGCGAGGGAAAAAAAGCAGTTACTTACGCTCTGCTTTTAACTGTCCAAGGATGGAATTTTCTCCTCTGCACATGGTTCTGAAAATATGGAAAGAAATAATTATCTCTGTAAGTTTAATCCTGAGACAAGTAAAAACAGAACAAGTACTTCTATGAGAAGCTGTTAAATATATTTTTAAAAGCTAAAAAAATTATATGAATATCACTTTTGTAATGTTACTGATGGGAGAAGATAGTTGTTTTGAGATGGGTAAACGGAAAAGTTATAAAATCAATGTTAGATTTCAGAAAGAGAAGCTGTTAGAAAAAAAGATAGGCTATGAATGAACTTTCCCTCTTACAAAATTTGGTGACAGCAAAGATAAATTTAGAATGTGTCAGTAGATAAGAATACTTTCAGAATCACACTGCTTTCAGAGTTAAAAAGGGCAAACACTTAGCAGAATAATTTAGGAATTAAACTATTATAATGGGCTCTCTCTGTAAAGTCAGCAAAACCCCTTAAAAGTGAAAAATACAGCCTGAGCTCACTCTACTAATGATTTTGTTTCTTAAGACTTTGATAATAGTTAATGAATTATAAAGACGGACAAAACCAAAAATTCTATATTCTATCTGCTTGTTCTATAAAAGTAATCAAAATACAGTTATGCCTGGGAAATGCTGATATTATTAAAGATGATGCCAGCAAATAGAGATGTTTTTACATAATAAAAGGTTATAGTTTTGGTTGCTGAACAAAAGCCAAATATGTTATTTCATTCAGTTGGTTCAAACTCAAGAAAATAGTCACAGAAAATAATTACAATTGACAATATTCCAAAATTAATATTAGAATGGCAAATGAAGTGGATATAATTCAATTAAACATCATGTCAGTGCCTTAAATATTTGGAAAGCTTTGTTTGTCATGTTATAAATCAGATAACATTAGAATTGGGCAAATCTTTGACCAAAGCACAGTTAAAGTTCTCTCATACCATAACTAGGCAAAATTATTCTAGAGGAAACAACAACAAAAAAAACCACTTTACTTGAAACCCTGGCAGATAGATGTATAAACTTGAAAAGTTGGTGAGAAATAAGAGGATTAAAATAAAAAATTCCACCACAATGATGCACTCAAACTGTACACAGATTCTGCAGGGGCTATTTTTGGCAAGGGGTCCCAAGCAGGAGGGCATCTAAGCTGTCACCCCCAATTTGACCAAGGCCCTGAATGCTTATCTGCTTTGCACACCGAGTGTTTTTTGTAAGGTCTCATTTTTCCTCTCCCACCTTTCAAAAGGATGTGATTAGAAAGGTGAGAAACTATAAGTCATTCAGAAAAACAAGAGATATTAAAGGAAACATCCAGCTTCTAGTCTTTGCTCTGCCTTACTGAAAGCATGTCACTGAATTGGGCTCTCTTGTATCTCAGGAACCAGAGCTTCTAACTGGGGGCTGGATTCATGCCCAGGCCTTGCCCACTCACCTCTTTGCTTCTGGTCCCCGTCCAGTGCCTTTCTGTGCCTTTCCACGCTGCTACTCTACCCCCGCTGCCCTGCCGGGACCTCCCAACCCTCTTCACAGTGCTCCACTGGCCACATCTAAAGCCTCAGGGGAACCCCAGTGTGCTTTTTTGTATTGAATATGAGAACTCGGCTTCTTAAAATATCAAGCACAGAATTTTCTCTAAAATCTTAAGAAAGATGTGGTAGTGAAGACAGAATGAAAATGCCAAGAGACAGGAAAGACTCTTCATGGTTCATTTGCTGACAGAGGCTATCATTACCAACCTTGTTGGAGACTTGCTGTCTAAACCATCCTAACCAAACAGGTGCAAATCATACCATTTTAGGCGTTTAATTTTTTTCTTTTCTCTACTTAGTGCAAAGAATTTGTAAAGCTCAGTAACTATTTAACCGCTTAAAGATAATTTAAAATCAACATTATATTAAATATATACACATAGACAATGAACATAAAGACAGACTACTATTTTAGTTCTTTTATATTTTGTATTTACCATGTGTACTAGGCCCACCATTTTATAATTTTAGGCTTTATTTGAATTTTATCAACTAGGAAACAGGATAAGATTTGAGAGTAAAATAAAAGGTGTTCATTTGTTCAACACTCCAGTGAACGGATGTGAAGAAACATAGCCGTTCCCGTCACCTGCTTATATGGATGACTGATTGAAAGCTCAGAACAGACAATTTAGAATTTTGGTACCTGTAGTTGAAGTGCATTATTGCCTGTAGAGCATTTCCTCCACCGGTTGAAATGTCCCCTTCAAACCCTGGCAGAAGTGGTATCACAATATATACACGATATTTCTGGTTTTCCCTAAAAAATTCAGATGCAGAGAAACTCAGCAAAAAAAGATAAAGCATTAGTTTAAAATGACAGCCAAGCAGTTCACACGGTTTTAGAGATTGAGCGAATGGCTTCCTGCAATACATTCTATCACATTTCAGGGCTTGGGGCAGGGGGAGGGAGCTGTTGGATTGGAGGCCAGAGCTGTTATCCAGGCTATTAATTCATAGCCTGAACAATAAGCTGAACTTGACAGTAAAGTAGGAACTTTACCCATTAACTTTCTAGGACAGAATCCTTTGTGGGACAAAACTCAGTGTAAGAAAGCCTTACTTGGATCTCATGGAAAGGAGAGGGAGATTATAACAAAGTTTTTTAAAAAGACGGTATCATAATAGTTATATGTGTAACAAGTTATATCCACGGTACCAAAATCGGTCTGGCAAACAGTGTGCATTCAGTTAGTAATTGTTGAGTAAATGAGTTCCCACGGCCTAGATCTCATAGGCAAAAGGACATACTGAATCCAGTATATTTTCCAATACAGAAGTTATTATTATGTATTTAGAAACTGAGGTTTCAGCTGTAAAATACTACCGTTGGCTCTTTAAGAATCCTGAATGACTAATGTTTATTTTTAAATCCCTTGCACATATAGCACAGTATTTCACGGCCCACTCTCCCAACCGATTAATGACAATCTTGGAAGGAAATGGAATTCTACCTAATGATATAACAACAGGAGAAGACAGTATAGCTCCCCACTTTGACCTGCATTCAGAAATTTGAAGAATTATGTTCAAATAGGTGCCAGTTATTCGGAGTCAGAAACATTAAAGTCTTTGTCTCCATTTATAAGTTATACAGGAAGAAGAAAAAGCCTGGAAATGAATGTGCTATCCACTGTGGTTAGCGCATCTTGCCGGTGTATCTGAGAGGTGTACTCACACGAAGGTGTTGCTACTAGTTCATTTTTAAGTCTGAGCCTACTTAAACTTTTCATAATACTTAGTTTTTAAAGCTCGTTTTCTCCCAAACAGCTAAATTTTTTTCATGTGAATATTATTACTACTCTTGGAGGGATCATATTTTTATGACTGATGTCTCTGAATGTCAATGTACATACAACAGCATGTGGAAAATGAAGTTCAGGGCAGAAGCGCCTGCCAAAGGAATGGAAAGTCGGAGGACTATGAGCTTGGCTGCAGTGCTAAGAAACAAGGAATTTTAAGTAGGTCGTTGTAATGACGGGGATTAATCACTAGATGGCAAACATAGCTTGAATTGGAAAGAAAACATTAAAAACATGTAAACTGTTAAAGGTTGCTGCTTGATAAGGGTAAAAGGCTTACATCTCTAAATGGTAAATAAGATAGTGGAAAAGAACAGAAAGAATACTGAAGCTATTTCCCCATACCCAGGATTTAAAAGCCCGGACACTTCAAAATTGACAGCATTTGGCCTCTACTCCCTTTCCAGAGTCATCTTACAGAGTGAGCCTCACCTCCGCACACATCAGCGACAGGAGACTACCACTGCCCTTTGTTCCGAGGTTCACCTCCAGACCAATGCAAGTTGGCTCACCAGCTCTCTGAGCCTCGAATGAATCCTGCGTCTTCCAGGTCACCTTCAAGGTACTTCCTGTGTCAAGCCATCCTGGATCTTCCAGTCAGGCTTGGTTTACTCCCACCTCTGCACTCATAGCTCACGGCCAGAATGTGCATTTGGCACTCTTTCTGCTTTACCTCTGTCTGCTGCCTAGTCTACGTGATAATCTCCTTTGAAACACAGGCCATCTGTCCACATAGCTTTCTGTTTTTAGCAGTGCCCAATAGAGGACCCTCGCATACACCACGCACTAGGTACTATTTGTTTTGGGAGTATGGGGTCAGGTTGCAAGAATGTTTCTGGGAAAATCGGTGGTGGAGAAGAGGTTAAGCTGTACAGGACTTTTTTCTTTAAGTTACATTTTATTTGAATTTTTTATCGTGGTAAAATATACAATATAAAACTTGCCATTTCATCCATTTTTTAAGGGTACAGTTCAGTGGCATTCATTACATTCACAATGTTGTGCAATCATCACAACTATAATATCTACTCCCAAAACTTTTTTATCATTCCAAACCAAAGTTCAGTAACTATTAAGTGATAACTACCCCATCTCCCTTCCCCACAGCTCCTGGTAACTGCTAATCTACTTTCTGTCTCCATGAATTTACCTATTCTAGATTTTGCATGTTAAGTGGACTCATACAATACCTGTGCTTTTGTGTCTGACTTATTTCACTCAGCATAACATCCTTAAGGTTCATTGATGGTGGACCACGTGTCAGAATTCCCTCTTTTTTATGACTGAAATACAGGGTGTGTATATACCACGTTCATCTGTTGATGGGCACGTGGGTTGTTTCCACCTTTTGGCTATCATGATAATAATAATAATTACTATTAATATAATATAATATAATAATCATTATAATATAATAATAATAATGCTATCAATATCAGTGAATTGTATCTGCTGGACTCCCTGTTTTCAGTTCTTTTGGGTATATACTCAGGAATGGAATCACTGGGTCATATGGTTATTTTACGTTTAGCATTTTGAGGAATTGCCAAATAAATTATTTTCTAATGGGTAACATATGCTTACAGTAAAAAATTTAAGAGTTAGAAGATTATATGGTGAAAAAAATTCTCTTTCGCTCTTTTGTCCCCAGGCCCTGTTTCCCCTCCCTGAGGGCAACTCCTGTTAGCAGTTTCTTCAATGTTCTTAAAGAAATAATCTATGAATTTATAAGCATATATAGATATTCTTTCCTCCTACACAAATGTTAGGACACTATAAACATTTTTCTGAACATTATTTTTATCATTTAACAGGGTATCTTGGAAATCCTTCTACATCAAAACATAAAGACTTACTTATTTTTTAACAACAGGGATATAGGATTCTACCATATATCTGTACCTTAATATTTAAACCAGTTCTCTATTGATAGGCATTTAAATTGTTTCCAATTTTTTTGCTATTTTGAATTAACTATTTTGATATTTACGCTGACTCACATAAGTCATTTTTTATGTTTGTTGGAAAAATCTTAGAAGTGGTATTGCTAGTCTTGAACACCAAATCTTTGTGATGTTGTTTGTAAGAGATGGTTCCATTTATCTCTGTGTTTTTTCGAAGCGAAAATGACTACAAAATGGAGATCTTGTATGTGGGCTATTGAGAAATGTCCTATAAAAATCTTATAAAACATTCTTGCAAATTTTAGTTTGTAGGAATAAGAATATTCATATATTCTTGTTTTTAGGACTTTCAGTTCCATATCAAGGACTTTGCTATTTTGCAATGCAGTAGTTCATAAATTTCCTGAATGATGAAAATTTTAAACTGTGTTCAGCAAACTAGCAGAAACTCCTTAGATTTTTTACTCCTGTAGAAAAAAGGGCTCTGGAATTTCAAACCATAAAGTTGTGGTTGAATGTAAGCCAATAAAGAGAAAATTCTATGGGACAGTGTGTCCAATCTGCCTTCTTGATCCAGCCCAGAGAAGACAACAGTCCCAGTTGCTGGGGATTCTAATCTCCTCTGAAACACCGCAGCCTCATACCACTGGGGCTGTGTAAATGATAGCAGTCGGCTTACGGTAAGAACCTGAGCCCCTAATGTGCAAAATTATTTATGATCTTGCTTTTAAGATCATAAATAATCACTATGCCACAGGTAAATACCATCACGCAGGCAGTTGCTTCATCCACATTAATTCAGAGCAATTTTATAAAATTGAATTTTCAAGCTTCTTGTTAATATAAGTTTTTCTTTCAAATTTCACTAACTCTTATGCAGTGCTATGTATAATAGCTAAAAATTGGAAACAAAGGTCCAATAGTAGAAGGATGGTTAACTAAGTTATGTTATAGCCATTTAAAGGAGTGAGCATTTTACAACCACCAAGAAGGACCTCTATGATGGCTCAGTTGCAAAATGCTTCTGGTACTGTGTTAAAATGGCCCCAATGCAAAGTTACAATTATAAGACAATACAACTATAATAGGCTGATACTACGAAATATTAAATCATTTTCCCCTTAAATGTGTTAACATCCCCCATGCTGTGCCTGGATATATGAAGCAGACATTACTCCTTATGTGGCCCCCTCACAAAGGAACCAGGCACAAAGATGTCAACTTATTAGATTTGGAGAACTAGAGAGAGATTCTCTAAGCTGAGGCAGGAGTGTAGAGAAATAAGAGCAAGACTCAGTGCAGGGACTCTGTCCTTTGGCCTCAAGCAGAATTCCGGGGAAAATAAGAAAGATCCCACTCCTCTTCAAATGTGAGGCTATGAGAGCCATGAAGATCCGAGCCTTGCTTCCAGGTGAACCCCAGAGAAACATGGAGGGTATGGTCCAGCAGCGCATGACTGTGGCAGGAACACAGGAGAAATGGCAGAGAGGTGGGTCTGAAAGGAGAAGTCTTATGTCCCCAAGTTACATTAAGCAGATGGCTGAACAGGCTGAGGAAAGCAATACTAAGATCTGGAAGCCCCTTTCCAAAGACACAGGGCCCCTTAGCATCTGGCCCAAGGATGGGGATGTGGAAGGAGCGGAGGCAAGGGTAGCACCCTCACCCTGAATACCAAGAAGAAATAATGATAAACCATTGAATTTGGCTGCATTTATCAAGAAGTGCCTAAACTAAATTTCCTCCTATTGTGTGGAAATGAGGCTTGAGCCAGAAATTCAGGTGAGTTATAGGAAAAGAAAATAAGTTACAATTCAAAAGAAGAAAGAAATATGTATATGGTCAAAAAGGAAGTAGAAAAATAAATAGAGTGAATTTTTGGGGTGCTGAGAGTGTGGGCTTTCTAAAATTAATGTTTTTAATGCTGCTTGTACCTTTAAAAGCAGAGAACTCATTCACCACGTAGATAGGTCATAGTGGTGACATGCCTCTGCACCCCCTCTTGTTCTTCTCTCCTGCAACCCCTGCCTCCTTCACCCCTTAGTCCCTCCCCAGCATGGAGGGCAATTTGGAGAAGCACAGTCCACTCACGACTGGGTCTCAGGATCTGTAAGGTCTCAAAGAAGCTCAACGTGCTTCTCTCGTGACAAGACACTTTATTTTTTGAGAATTTGAGATTTATAGGTCATATTTCATTACCATAAACTTCAAGAGCTGCTATAAATCTTCTCATTGTAGATTTTGCAGCAGTGAATATTGTCAGAAATAAGAATTGTGGTCAGGGCTTAGTGGGGTTTTTTGTATGTGTATAAAGAGAACTTTATGCTATGTTGATAGCAATTGTGTTGGAATTGGATCTGTATAGCTTCTTAGTGGTTTGGGACATAACCCTTTTTATTTTGTGTTTGGCAAATCTTTTAAATGCAGAAGATCTTTTAGGGCTTCAGTTTCCCTATCTGTATTGTTAGTCCACTAGAAATGCTGGCTCTATTTAGCACTGGATTATTATTTGTGTGATTTTATAGATTATGACATATTATATATGCTGTAGAAACACACATATAAATGTTTTCACTGGTTAGCTTTTGAAAATAGCTAGCTTTCAAATGTGAGAGTGCTGGTGGTTAGCCCAGCATGTTTGGCTTAGACTTCACCCTGGACCTGATAACCTTTGGCAGACATATATATCCCTTAGTGGCCCCCGAGTAAGTTCATACAAAACTTAGCCAGTTTCATTCTCGTTTTTCTTTCTGAATCTCTCTCTTCCTTCCTCTCTCTGCCAGGGCACATACTCAGGCTCAAGATGATTGCTGGCCCCTGCCCTGTGCTAATCTTTACATTTTTCTATCTGCTGAGATTACCATTTATACAATTTTTGGAGCAGACTAAAAGCAATTAAATGATATAAATCAAAAATTCTCCTGCTATGATCTGTTGTTATCTGTGGCCCAATGTAACCTCTTCTCCGGGAATTTCATAGAGCTTGGAAGTTATCCCATAAGAAAAAATGCGAAGCCAGTAATTGATACACTTAGCTAAAAGGTTTTTATTCTTTTTATTATAACTGAAGTTTACATTTTTTTAAGATAATGCTTCTGAGACATGCCCAGCATGTCTTTTCAGGTTGGTACAAAATTATAGGATACATAGATTTTTTCTTGAAACCTAAGAAATTTTTATTTACCAAGCGATTATTTAAAAAAATAAAACATTCACCTGATTTTCTAAATTTTAAAATAAAGTATCATTCATAGATTTCTAGGAGGTTTAACATTAGAAAATTTCTACTTCCCTTGAAGTGAGGGAAGCTTTGTAGCTTACAGGTGAAAAGGACATGTTGAAGTCCTAAAGACATGGTTTGAGCCCCAGTTTCACCCATCGATCGCCATATGACTTGGCTAAGCTACTTAACCTCACTGGGCCTCAGCTGCCTCATCTGTAGAATGGGGTAATTATGCATCCAACTCCATAAGATTGATATGAAGACTGAATGAAGCAACACAGGTAAAGCACCTATTATATGGAAATACTCAAAAACTATCTGGTAACATTTTTATTCGATTAACAACTGGTGATTTCAATTAGAAAGCTTATATACCTTCAAAGAACAACAAAGTAAATAGTGCCAAAAAGTAAAACAAAATAACACTGAACTCAGAATACCTTTTATTTTATTTTCTATTTTGGGGGGAGACGGTTATCAGATCAATAATGGGGAATCTAAAATTTGATTCTCAGGAGGAGTCAGCTATAGGTTTCTGGCAGGACATCTCGAGACAGCAGTGTTTTTATCATGTGCCTGTGCCTCTCACAGGATGCACAAGAGCCAGTGTAAGAAACCAAAGCAAGTTTCCTTATTCAGCAGTAGCCATCTAGTAATTTAAAATAAGGAACATATAAATATATTTTTAATTAAAACATTTCCATTTATAGCACAAATATTAATTCTGAAACAGTTGATTTGAATATTGTGCTTCTTTTTAAACCTTGCTTACATTTACAGTGAGCAGCATATTTCCAGATGATGAATATCTTGGAAATGCTATAATACTTTCTTACACAAACTGGTGCTTTACAATTTACAAACTGCTTTCGCATATATCCATATGAGCTAGGTAGGGCAGTTATTATTATTCTCTTTGATGGTGATGAAACAGAGTGTGAGAAAAGCAAACTCGTGTACTAAGAAGGTCACATATCTGTGGATAACAGAGCTGCAGAGACCCACATCTCCAGACATCCGGTCCTCCAGTAATTTCAGATTTCCCAGTGGGGTAGTCCCCATACCACCCACTTATGGTCAAACTGTAGCTCTTCTACAGTGATAAGAAGCATGAGCAATTTACAGAATTGTATTATTTTTAATGCAATTTAGTAGTATATTTTTCCACGTAGTTTAATATTAAAACCCACAGACATTAAGTCAACTGCCTATTTTCATTATATGTGTCAACTTTTTGGTGACAATACTGCGTAAAATGTACTTTCTCACTTCCTGACTTTCTACCAAGGTAGAAAAATGATGCATGTCAAGTTTCCATGAGCAAAGACCTGAGATCCTCTTCAGAAACCACTCATTCATGGCAAACAGTGTTTTAAACTGCTCTACCTGAATCAGTTGGTCCTATTTTATCTTTTGGCTTATTCGAACATGGTATAAAACAGTCAGTTTCAGACTGCCGAATGTGATTTTTTCCTCCCAGATCTATTATGTTTGAGTTGTCAAAGACAAGTTTCAAGTGAGTTGGGTGCTGGTCTCCAAACGGAGACAGTTTTACTTACTAGAGCAGAGATTTCGTTTTCTGCAGTGATTCCCCTGGCTGCTGTGAGTTCAGCACAGGATGAACATGTGTCTGAGGCTTTAGGTCATGGACCAGAATATGGAGAACTTGTAAAAACCTGTTTCTCTGAGGAATTATGGCTGCTGAGAAGGAACTAGAGGAGGAAGTAAAGGGAACAGAAATACTGCTAAGGGGAATTGGTGTGAGGCGGGACTCCAGTGCTGCTGGAAACATAAAGACAGCCCAGTTGAAGGAGTTGGCAGTGTAAAGACTCCGACCCCTCCAGGGGTGGGGCGGGACCTGGAAGAGAGCCTGTGTTCTTTGGTCTGTCCTGCAGACTGCTGTCATTTCCCTCCATCTGCTTTGTGCTGTGTTCTATTCTTTTCTTTCCAACAGCCAAATTATACTTGTTGCTAAGAATGTGATTTTGGCAGGGAAGTTCTTAGTCTCAGAAGAGTAGAAAACAGAGAAATCTATGAAGGAAGATAGGGGTTAGCTTGGGGATGACATACCATGACCCCAAATTAGTGAAAAGGAAGTGCCCCCTACAGGCAACCACAAAATGAGCTTTTTAATTCAGCCTTTATCTCGCTTGGGAACACAAGCTCACAGATTTGAAATTAAGTGAAGATATATTTTATAGCTGCAAATAACATAGGAGAGGAACAATAATGTGTAGATGTAGAGAAGGGGAAAAACATAAAATATGTTTTCAGGATGTGTGTACATCCAATAAAAGTCTGAACATGTGATATATGTACCACTTTGAAATGTGACTGTCAAAAAAGTGAGACTGGCCGGGCGCGGTGGCTCACGCCTGTAATCCTAGCTCTCTGGGAGGCTGAGGCAGGTGGATAGCTCAAGGTCAGGAGTTAGAGACCAGCCTGAGCAAGAGCGAGACCCCGTCTCTACTAAAAAATAGAAAGAAATGATCTGGAGAACTAAAAAAATATATAT
>NW_012139413.1:5160887-5188044 GCF_000956105.1 Propithecus coquereli
AAAAAAAAAAAAAAAAAATGAGACTATTGAGAGAGCAGAGCTAAATGACACACAGTTAATTTGAAATTTGGTGGCCTCATTACCCATTTTCTACAAAGTAAGCTTGAAATTACCAGTCTTTAATGTGTTCTGTGAAACTTCAAGCATGAGATGCAATCTTTCACAGGTACTACCTCAGCATACTCTTTTATCACAGATCCCTTCTCCTTTCAGAAGCAGCTCACAGGATCACTGGGGAATGTTCAACCAGAAAATATCTTGAAGTTCCT
The DNA here is from genome assembly GCF_000956105.1 of Propithecus coquereli. Lineage (NCBI taxonomy): Eukaryota > Metazoa > Chordata > Mammalia > Primates > Indriidae > Propithecus > Propithecus coquereli. The sequence goes on from NW_012139413.1 coordinate 5,161,157, forward strand.
TTCAGCCCCAAAATCCTATGATTTTATGATTTTTAGAAGAAGTCCAGATTTTTAAAGACAAATAATATGGTAAGGAAAAATATCTTTCAGACTCCCAAACACATTAAAAACAAATCTCATAGGTACTTATTAAGCATGTACTATAGGGAACTAATAACTGGGATAGATATAGTTGAGGTTCATCCTGTTCCATGTATGAGCTGATCACAGCTCCAAAGCTCATGATTCACTGCTCAGCCCAAAGAGCTCATTTGTCAACATAATGTATTTCTGTGACTTACTTAGATTTCATAAAAAGTTATTTTTCTCTTTTGCCAAATGTGCTTTATAGATAAAGTAGATACAACTGCATAAATGAAAATGGAGGATTTGACAGGAAGATAACGTAATTTTGTTAATCAGACAATTTTGTAAATTAGACATAAATTACCCCATAGAATTGGGAAACTGGCAAGGATTTGGGAAATCTCTGTGTGTACATGTATGTTTATCTGTAAACAAGACTGTTTTTAAGTCATCTCAGAAACAGATCCTATGGTGATTTCCTTAAAAAAGATATGAAGTCAGAAAGAAATAGAAATTCTGAACAACAATAATGAGCAGCAAGATTGGAGCAATAATAATAATAATAAAAAAAAAATCTCCCAACAAAAAAAAAGGCCCAGACCAAATGAATTCACATCATAAGGGATTTTAATCTATAGTTTTTTTTGTTGTGGTAGAATTCTACCAGACCTACAAAGAACTGCCACCATAACATCAATAATTATTCCATAACATCAAGAGGAAGGAAATCCCCTTTAACTCATTCTGTGAAGCCAGTATCATCTTGATACCAAAGCCAAGAAAGGACACAACAACAACAACAAAAAGAACCTATAGATCAAAATCCCTTATGAACATAGATACAAAAATCCTCAAGAAAATACTAGCAAACCAAATTCAACAGCACATCAAAGAGAGAATTCATCATGATCAAGTAATTTTCATCTCAAGGATGCAGGGATTGTTCAACATATGCAAATCAGCAGACATGATTCACCACATAAACAGAAGCAAAGCAATCCCTCTCAAAATACCAATGTCATATTTCACAGATCTAGAAAAATATTTCTAAGCTTTATTTGGAACCAAAAAAGAGCCTGAACAGCCAAAGCAATCTCAAGTAGAAAGAACAAATCTGGAGGCATCACATTACTGGATTTCAAATTATACTACAAGACTGTAGTAACCAAAACAGCATGGTACTGGTATAAAAGTAGAGACATAGACCAATGGAACAAAGTACAGAATCCAGAAATAAAACCATCTACCTATAACCAACTGATCTTTGACAAAGAAGACAATGAAATACACTGGAGAAAGAAATCCCTATTCAATAAATGGTACTGGGAAAATTGGATAGCCACATGCAGAAGAATGAAACATGATCCTTATCTCTTGCCATATACAAAAATTAATTCAAGATGGATAAAAGACTTAAATGTAAGGCACAAAAACCATAAAAATTCTAGAAGAAAACATTGGAAAAACTCTTTTAGACATTGGCTTAGGCAAAGAATTTATGACTAAGACCCCAAAGTTGATTATACCAATAAGAAAAATATATAAATGGGACTTAATTAAATTAAAAAGTTTCTGCACAGCAAAGGAAATTATCAACAGAGTAAATAGACAACCCACAGAATGGGAGAAAATGTTCACAACCTATATATCTGAGAAAGGGCTAATATCCAGAATCTACAAAGAATGCAAACAAATCAGCAAGAAAAAAACAAACAGTCCCATTAAAAAGTAGGCAAAGACACGAATGGAAGTTCTTCAAAAGAAGATAGACAAATGGTCAACAAACATATGAAAAAATGCTCAATATCACTAATCATCAGGGAAATGCAAATGAAAACCACAATGAGATACCACCTTACCCCCTATCAGAATGGCCGTTATTAAAAAGTCAAAAAACAATAGATGCTGGTGCAGATGCAGAGAGAGTGGCATGCTTATACATTATTGGTGAGAGTGCAAATTGGTACAACCACTATGGAAAACAGTATGGAGATTCCTCAAAGAAATAAATGTAGAATTACCATTCGGTCCAGCAATCCCACTACTGGGTATCTACCCAATGGAAAAGAAGTCATTTTATAAAAAAGACGCCTGTACTTGAATGTTTATTGCAGCACAATTCACAATTGCAAAGATGAGAAATCAACCTAAGTGCCTATCAACTCATGAGCGGATAAAGAAAGTGTGGCATATGTAGTACTACTCAGCCATAAAAATGAATGAAATAATGTCTTTTGCAGCAACTTGGATGAAACTTCACTTATCCTAAGTAAAGTATCTCAGGAATGGGAAAACAAACAGCACATGTTCTCACTAATAAGTGGGAGCTAAATTATGGGCACATATGGGCACAAAGAGATGTAAAGGACACTGGAAACCAAGAAGTGGGGAGGTTAGGAGAGGAGTGAGGGATAAAAACTTACCTATCAGGTACAATGAACACTATTCTTGTGATGGGCACATTAAATGCCCCAACTTAAGCATTATACAAGGTATTCATGTAATAAAAACATTTGTACTCTCTTAATATTAATATTTTGAAATTTAAAAAAAGATATGAGCAGGCAAAGGATAAAAGTCACTTGTAAAATCACAGACCACCATTAATATTTATGGTCATATACATACACTATTCTAGATGAGGACTAAACAATTTTAGCTGTGCCCTGAAGTCAGCTGCGGAGCATTATAAAATATAGGTGCCTGGGCCCCATCCAGGAAATTATAATCCAGTGAGCCTGGAGTTGAGTCAAGCTCTCTGTAATTTTGTAAAGGTCCAACAGCGATTTTGATGTGTAGTCAAGGGTGAGACCTACCGTACACCCTGAAGAATGTGGTGGATGGCGTGGTGTGCTGCTAGAGCCCCTTACCACAGGGTCAAGACAGCCATCCTCTCAGCTGCTGATGACTCACGCACAGTGAAGTCCTTCTCCAGGTATTGCCCTCCATAGGCCGGAGGGACCTGCCTCACTCAAGGTCATTCCCACTCCCGGGGGTCAGCCTGCATCCAAAGATTGTTCAGTGGAGGAAGGCCCAACACACTTGCCTCAACCTGGGGAAACGCTGAGTATGTCTTTAATTCTACCCATCAATGAATTGGAGTTACGTGGTGTGAGGGGAGGCACTGGGTCAAAAATCCAAATACTTGGGCTCAAAGCTGTTTTTCCCTATTTCTGTTAGTGGCCTAGCCAAGTCACATAACCTCTTAAATCTCAGTTTTAAATTCTAAAAATGAGGACAGCAACAACAATAATAATAACAACTACTTGACCTACATTCAAGAGTAGTTGTGAAGATTCAGTGAGATAATGTAGATATCAACTATGAATCATATAAAATGCGGATAGTTACTGTTATAAAATGTCCTTAAGTCTAAAAATCCCCACATATGTGAAAGAAAAATATCAAAATACTGCATGATACTGGCAGTCAAAAAATGTTTTAATTTCCTAATGTGTATGTATTTATTCTTCACCGTGTATGTTCAATGACTTAAAATAATGAAACATAATAATGCTCTTGTTTCTTTGTGTATTTTGCTACTTTTACAGCCATAAAAAGGTGCTAAGGCAATTCTATGGAGGAAGAATAGTCTTTTTAATAAATGGTGCTAGGATGACTCTATATCCACATGCAAAAGAATGAAGTCGGGCCCCTAACTCACATCATACACAAAAAGCAACAAAATCTATCAAAGACCTAAGTATGAGAGCTAAAACTATAAAATTCTTAGAAGCATAAATCTTCATAATCCTGGATTAATTAGTTTCTTAGATATGACACCCAAAGCACAAGTGATTAAAAAAATAAATAAATTGGATTTTATCAAAATCAAAAACTTTTGTGTTTCAAATGATATCATCAAGAAAGTTAAAAGACAACCCACTGAATGGGAAAAAATATTTTCAAATCATGTATATGACATGAGACTTGCATCCAGAGTATGTAAAGAACTCTTACAATTCAATGATAAAGAGTCAAAGAACGTGATGAACAAATGAGCAAGGGATTTGAATAGACATTTCTCCATAGACAATAAGCACACAAAAAGATGCTCAATAGGGAAATTGAAATCAAAACCACAGTGAGATACCATTTAAGACCTACTATGTTGACTATAATCAAAGAGAGCAATAATAATATGAATTGGCAATGATACAGAGAAATTGGAGCACGTATACACTGTGGGAATGTAAAATGGTATATCCACTTTGGAAGACAGTCTGGCAGTTCCTCCAAATGTTAAACATGGAGTTACTGGTAATTCTACCCCTAAAAAAATGAAAACATACATCTGCAGAAAAACTAGTACAGAAGGTTTATAGCCACATTATTCACAATAGTCAAAAAAGTGGAAGCAACCCAAATGTCCACCAACTGATGAATGGATAAATAAAATGTGGCATATCCATATAATGGAATATTATATGGTAATAAAAAGGAAAGATGTACTGATACATGTTATAGCATAGCTGAACCTTGAGAAATTATGCTAAGCAAAAGAAGTCAGTCCTAAAAGACCACATATTACATGATTTCATTTATATGAAATATCCACACTAGGCAAATCTATAGAAAAAGAAAGTATGTTAGTGGTTTCCAGGGGCTAAGGGAGAGAGGGAAGGGGTAATGACAGCTAATGGGGTTTCTTTCTAGGGTGATGGAAATATCTGAAAAGTGATTAGGTGATGGTTATGCAACTCTGTGAATATACTAAAAAATCATCGAATTGTACAGTTTAACTGGGTGGATTGTATAGTATGTGAATTCAATCTCAATAAAACTGTTATTAAAGAAATAATATCATGACCTGAAGAAATAAGACAGATGGTAACAAGAATTTAAATATAACCCACAGCAAAATATTATGTCTATTTCACTTTGTTTTTTAAGTGAACACAGTTCACTGTCTGCCATTAAATAAATCAAATCATAAACCTCATGCATGGGAAAGAGACCGGCCAGGAAAAAATGATTGTGCCCTGGAAGAATTCAAATTCCCTCAAAAAGGGACTCAAAAATTCTCAGTAACTGACTCAAATTAAAGGAATCAATAACATACTGCTAGCTGAACGAAATTCAACCCTGCTAGGAAATGGCAGCACTTTAAAAATGGGCTTTCAAAGTCATTTTAGTAGTAAATACAAGAGCATCTGCAGCAACAACTCCTAACCAAGGGCCAAAAACGTTACCTGTGAGCCTTCAGGATCCTCTGGGCGATGGCATCGCCTACCTTGTTGAACACGACTTTGTCATCCGCACAGCTTATGAGAAACTGGTTCTATGAGAAATAAATAGGACAATCATGTAAGTTTTTTCTTAGTAGCATATATATAAGGAAAATGTGATAAATAAAAAATACATTGATATTTTTAAAAAATGTTTCACACAGCAAACACGTTCAGATCACTGAAATCATGTCAGGCAGGGAAAGGCCAGAATGAGAGCAGCTGTCTCTCCCTCTGGGTCTCATGCATTTCCAAGTCATACCACTTATAACATCTTAGTCAGGTGGAAGGCTACACTGTTACTTCACTAAGGGAATTCCTTGTAGAATGACATTCTCGGAATGCTTAGGAACATTCCAAATTTAATCAATAGGGAAATTATGTTTGTTTAGATTCACACATTGTATAAATACTTATGATTAAAAATTCTATATTGGCAAACATTCTATCTCATGCTAAGTTTTCTTTTTTAACAGGGCAGATGGCCGAAGCCTGGTCTAATTTTCTCCACCCTTTCTCCATTATTTCCTAGTATGTGCTTTAACCTTGTCATGTTTGTTTGGATCTCTTATTATTATCCCTGAACTTTTTTTAAGTAGCCTCAAATCTCTTTTGTATGTTGCATATATACGTATAAATACATGTGGACATTTCACATAAATGAAATTGTGCAATACGTGGTCTTTTGTGCATGGTTATATATATAAACCAGTAAAGTGGAAAAAGAAATAATATTTTTATTCATTTTTTTCACTAAGTACTGCTGCTATTCATGTACCTACTTACACGTTTTCTAGTAACTATTTCAAAGAATGTTTTATGGATACATGAATAGCAGCAGTACTTAAAGAATCATGAATCTATGATTAATTCTTCAAAAACTACTACTATTAATAGAAAACTGGTACAACACTATCATAATGGTGTAAAAGATTATGTTGCTGCATAAAGGAATGTTAGAAATTGGTATGAATATTATAAATATTATGTGTTTAGATGGAATACAGATTGTTACAATAGTAATACATCTGTTATTTATAAGGACAATCGGCACAAGTAATATTTGCTAATTATCTCAAGGTAAAGGGATATATAAATAATACCTCAAAATATGAGTATCACTTCCTTTTGCGGCTTTACCATTTTTACGATTATCCCAGTTTTTACATGTCAGTGCATAAATCTGTGAAATGCCTCCAGAAGACAAACTTACAAGAAGACAGTGCAGAAACTCATTTGAGAATGTGGTTCTCCTTAGGGCATCAAACAATCAAAATCTCAGTGGTAACCAAACCATGATTGTTTTTCTGAATTCATATTACAAAGAAGCTTAGCATTTCTCAGCATCTGTAAACACAGACTGTCCTTTACTTCTCCTTTTTTGGAAGAATGGGGTGAATGCTGAACATTTACATTGGCTAGAGGAGTGTCAACCAAGTCTATGATCCCAACCATGTATTCTTACATGGCATTACTGTCCTCATTTAATGTTATAGTCACATTAAAAAGAAAAGCTGATATAATGCTATTAAAAAGAGATATAGCAAAATGATTCCAGGTAATGGAGGAGCCAGCCTTAACATCTTACATTCCTATGGTGTAATTGTTAAAATAAATAATACTATTACTAAACTCCAGACTTTATGCAGAGTTCACTAATTTTTCACTAATGTCCTATATCTATTGCATGATCCCATCCGGGATACCACACTGCATTGAGCCTGCTAATATTTTTTAATTAACCTTCCTGCTCCAGGCCCATGAAATAAATAAAGCTTCAATTCAATGAATTCTCACTGCTTAGAGGGGGAGAGGGCCAGGACTCGGGGGAAGGAAAATAGGACTAGAATGATTTTCCCCAGCTAACCCATCTCCCCTATCCATTTTTGTAATTCAATGGGAAAGAAAAGACTAGAATATAGAAAGGATACATGCTCTGATTTATTTTTTCCATTACTGTGACTTTTATTTTCTCAGGGTTTTCCGAGCGCTCTGAACTATTTTTATATCTGACTTGAAGCATAATTTAAGTTCTCAAATTAAATTCAGTGTCCCCAGATTTTCTCATATGCTCTGAACACAAACTCTGGGATCTGAAAAAGCTTTATCATGAACAGTAGTTCACACAGGATTGAAGAAGGTGGTACCTGCCTTTAATACTCTCACATTCTTCCTTTTCCTTCCTCCTTTTCCCCCTCTCCCTCTCCCTTCCCCCTCCCCCTCCTCCCTTCCTCCCTTCCTTCTTTCCTTTCTAGAAAAGGGGTCTCAGGTCTCGCTTTGTCACCCAAGCTTGAACACTGCAGCCTTGAACTGCTGGGCTCTTCAGCAGCTAAGACTATAGATGTGTGTGCCACCATGCCTGGCTCCTTTTCCATGTTTTTTTCCCCCTGCACTCTCCCTACTCTACCATCCCCAAATCAGAGTCACCCAGTGGTCTCTATTTTAGCAACTTACTCCTGTGTGTACTGTCCTGAAATAGCACATGCCTCACACTTAACATATTAACAACCACACTAGGAAAAAAAAAATCTTCCCTGGGGCCATGGTGTTTTATTACTAAAATAGAAGAAAAACTTTGAAAATAAAATGATCCTTTCTAATTTAATGAAAAATTTGTTGTTTTTTATTATTTTCTGTGCTTGAGTTATATGCAACTTGAAAATTAGTTCACGTGGTTCCCAAGGTGAAGAGACATGTGAGTTAATGTGCTTCACAAGGCCCCAGGCTCAAAACTATCGTGAGTTAAATACAACTCACATGGCAGTTAATGTGTTAAACTCTCCAACCCAGGCCAAATCAAAACTTAAGCATACATATTGAGGTATTTCTGGCTAATAATTTTATAATGAGTTGCATTTTAATAGCAAGGATTTGGGAGACTCCCATTTATAGTTGAGTTAATGACAATGCAGAGCAAATTCCAGGTATGCTGGGGAGGTCAAAATTCAGGTGATATGAATGAATCAGCATTTCTGCAGCACTCTTCACCTCTCAACATATGCTTATTAATATGGCAGGTCCTGAGTGTAGGGACCCTGCGGTCTCAGTGTGATATATATGGGCAGGCAGTTTCTCACATGAATTTACGCAAGCAGCACTTACTTCGATATAGATATAGTGCTTGCTGTTCTCTATCACATTGATGTAAGCGCTGTGGATGGACTCTTCATGGTACTTTATACCAGCAGACCAATCAGCAGCAGAACGGAGCAACTACAAGGCAGCAATCAGAAATGAACAAACATAAGACAATGGAGATGACACCAGACATCTTAATGCAATAAAGTCACTCTTTTTCTTCCAGACACAACTGAATAATTACAGTGGCTTGAGTGTGATGTGTGAACCAAGGGAGAGAAGGGGTATGGGGAATGCTGCTGAGGAAGAGGTGGGAAAGGAACTTGTCCTTGGATGTAGTCCCTAAGGAAGTAGCCCTGCTGGAAATCACATCCTGAATATACCCTCTTCCACCAGGATTATTTTCATTCAAAATTGGAAACCACAGGGTGTGGTTTCCACAAAGAATATTCCAGAAGTACCTCTTCTGGTGGCTATGGGTAGGGCGACCATTTGTATTCTTTTCCCATGATAGTCCCACAATTACAGCAGAATGTCTGTTGCTCTGGTGTATTTATTAATAGTACTTTCACTCTCAAAAGGGTCTTGGTTTGGATCATGTGATATTGTCATCCTAGCTCTGACTTAATAATGTGATTATTTTTTTTTCCCCAATAGATATTATTCAGATTAATACATTCTACAAGATAGTTCATTTAGGCATGTAATCTTATTCTGCCTTTAAGTAGCTGTCTGTTCCTTGGCATGTCCTAAACTTTCTCATGGTGATAACAGCAGGAAACCAATCACAAGAAAGAAAACTGAGGCTTAGAGAAGTGAAGTAACTTGCATGGTGTCACGGGGTACTAACGCAGGCATCAGACTTTGAATTTGTCTCTTCTCATTCCACATCCTCTGTCTATTGACCATGCCACACTGTTTTGCCATTTCCTCAAATCTGTGTGTCACACCAATCAATTTGGAGTTGACCCCATCACCTCAGATTAAATGGACCAAAGCTGAGCTCATGACTGTTTTCCCTGAGCCATTCCCCGTCTCCAATACCCCATGGGCCAGGGGCGTACCATCGTTTTATCAGTCTTTAAAACAAGTGAACTTTGGGGGCTCTTTGGTGTGCCTCTTCTCCCAGAGTCTACATCCAATCTCACATCTGATTCTCTTTATTCTTTGAAGGATTTGTCAGATTTGCCCCTTTCTCAGCACTTGTGCTGTACCCCTCCATTCAGACACTCACCTACTGCACCTGGATGACACGAGCTTCTAGCTCAGACACCTGGATATAGGTTAAAGGCACTGACGCAGAGCAGGACTGCCTAGGTTCACAGCTGAGATCAACTACCTACTGGATGTTGATCATGGTCACATTTCTTAGAGGATTAGAGGATTCATTTGAACTGTGGCGGGTCATGTCAGAGCAGATCATGGCTGAGCATGGGAGGGAGGACTAGAGGAGGCGGAAGGAAGGCTTTCCCAACACTAAGCAACCATTCGGTGTCATATTTTTTTTTGGTAATCTAATACTGCAGTATGATGTTGGCATATAGTAGGTTCTTAAACAACAACATGACATCACAAAAGAATCGCTGTGGGAATAGATCTGCTAGTCCTAATTTGAAATGAATGTTGAAACTGTCCCTAATGAGGTCAACTGAAATTGAAAACAAAAAGAATGGCCCCACACTTATTATGAATATACAAAGTAATCTAGTACAGAATCAGTTCTATGTCCGCTATATATAAAAGGTCAGGTAAAATTCTTGCTCTAATCAATAAGTTTAAAATTGCATCAGTAAGGCTACTGAAATTCTAACCTAATACTTACTAAAAATCATTCATTGTGTCACCCTCAATTATGTTATTTCTTTATCCAGTATGAGGTTTTTATTATAAAATATCTCCCCTCAAAGCATTTTATTTGATTTTATCAAATGAATATGTACAATGATATTTCAAAATTTAATCATAAACATGAATAGTTAAATATCACAGAAGAATACTCACAAGGAAAATTTAGATAAATATGATCCATACTGGAAAAATATCTTGATTTCACATCATCTCCAAGGAACTGCATTATCATTCAACAGTAGAGATAACAAAGGTTGAACAAATAGAATTTTGAATTCTTAGTCCATTCAAATTAATATTGAGTTTTGTTGCTAAGGAGCAGGGCTCTGAAAATGCAAGTCACCTGGAGAAGATTTTTATGCCACACACCAGGCATCCTGATCTAATTCTATATAACTCTGGAAATAATGTATAAAATTGCTGAGTATACCGGAAAGATAGAAACTCTGGAGATCTGTGTTATAGCTCTGCATTTACTAGCTCTTTCACTTTGGAAAAGTCATTTTAACATCATGGAGGCTCAGTTTCCTCCACTGTATAACTGAATTCCCCCACCCCCCTCCCCCAAAGCTGCTGTGAAGAGGAAATGGCATAACAAACACAAAGTGCTAACAATGGTATGTGGCACTTAGTACTGGATATTCCATCCATGGTATGTCTACCTCTGTAAAGTTATAGGCAAAGTTTATAAACCACCCTTCATGGTAACATTTGGGTCTTTCCCTCAAATCCGAAACCCTTATACTTCCTTTCCTTTCCCACTCTCAAAATGTGCTCTGATTCAAAGATTCAATAAACTCATTCACATAAGATAGAAATTAGGAGTGTTAGGCAGGTGTTGACTCGCATGTCACATCTAATCGGTTCAGAGTGGCTTTCTGCACAGCCCTGTCAAAGAGGATTCTTGGAACCTGGCAGACTGGGGAAGGAATCTGAGGTTGATTACCAATGGCTGCATGAAAGCAGAAGCGTGAAGGTCATGGATTTGCCATTTTCCCTGTGAAGGACAATGATAAACGTTTCCCTTTCTGGAAGCATTTAAATGTTTGAAATAAGCAAAGCTGTAAGCCAAAAGAAGACCATTTTATGTATCCGCCTGTGGGACAGCATAAGTAAAAGTGGATGGGCCTCTCCGATGCCTGTGGAGCCGTCTGTGAGAGGTGGTCCACCTCCTGAGGAGCTTCAGCATCATCCGTCCCACGGTCTGAGTCCGAACTCATCTCCTTTACTCACAATGAAAACTTATTTAATTTTAAAAAGTCATCATTTTTGGCTAAGCTTGAAACATATCTTTCAAGCAGCACAGAAAAAAACCACTTGGGATTATTATTCACTATTATTCTAATTAGTTAAAGTTCCTTATCATCACAAGATAAACTGAAAATATGAATTTCCTTCTTGCTCTGTCTGCACTCTTGAACCATGCAACCCTGAGGTTATGTAAAAATCAACTGAACTGCTTTGAATGGTTGATGGTCTAGAAAGTTTTATCAACAGTCAAATAAGTCAAACACACTTTGATTGACTTTTTCGTTTGTTTTAAATATTCAGATTTATTCTCTTCTTTTTCTTCACTGACCTGACCAACTAATCTTGCATTTCTGTTTTAAACCAATGTGACTGAGATAAGCCTCAAACCTTCCTCACATACAAAAATGTGGCTTATCTTACTGTCCCAAATGTGCTGGGAATCAAATCTAACCCATACTTTTCAAACCTCAAATTTGAATACATAATTTTAAAGTTTAAAAAATTGGCATATTTCTGATTTTATGGTTTAGCCTCAAAATTGTAACGTGGACCAGTCATTTTCCTTTGTACTATGTCCTATTTTTTAACTTAAAATATAGCCTGTTCTTTAACCACAAGTCCTAATCCCCTTCCATACGAGGGGCTGAAGTTGAATTTATGGGCTAAATAACAGAAATGTCTTACTGAAGAGAAACTTTCAGAACTTTCTTAGTATTTGTCCCAAGTTCCTCTCCTTTCTCTTACCGCAATGCTTTTATTCCCTATAAATTCAGCACATGTATTAATTCCTTGTTATTTCTCTAAGATTCTGAGTCAGTCATGGAACAAAGACTGTTTAGGACAAAAGTACTTTCTTATATGTCCCTGAAGCAGAGGCTGGCATCTGCGCAGACGCTCACAGGTGGGCTGGGAGAGAAGGGAAGTGCTCAGCTTGTTGGGCCTTGTTCTTCCAGTCTGCATGGAGGAGAACAGCAGGCAAGGAACACTAGGAAATTGACCTGGTTCAGAACCTGCCTCAGCCTATCAAGCTCTTTCTTCAGTAACCACTTTTCTGTAGTTGAGCGTCAGCCATTCCTAGTGTGCAGTTATTCACACAGGATGATCCTTTTGCCGGGACAAAAGGGAGAAGTGCTTGAGGCTGAAGGAGAGAACGAAAATTTTTGAAGACAAGTACTGAAGGAGAAAGAAAAAATGGTATACTTGGGGGCTCTTGGGAGCCAGAGAGAAGCAAAAGGGGACCTGGGGCTGTGGCAACAGAAGATGATACCAAAAGTCAAACCTGACACGCAGCTTTGTCAGAGCCTGAGTGGTCACAGCCCTCCTGGTCTAACTGAAAACGGCCTCAGGAGTTACAGTTACCACCTGGGGTGCTGAAGCCCGACTGCTTAGAGTCCAGTCTCAGCCCCGCCGATACTGTTATTTTGCCCTCTCAAAGTCTTGGTTTCCTCATCTGTAAAAATTGGGGTTGCACAGGAGTACGGCGCACAGACTGGTGACTAGAAATGAGATAATCCACGAACAACTCGGCGCAGCGCTGGGCACAGAGTAAGCGCTCTCTGCCCGTATCAGCTTCCGCCAGCAGGACCCACAGTGACGCTCATGCAAGTGTCAGTGCATGAAGACCTGGTCCTACATGGAAAACGCCTCCCATGGTAAGTACTTCTACGGAAATGAGTAAAGTGGATTCCTTTCCCCCCACCTAGTCGCTTTATCCTCTCACACCGTTCTGCAGTCAAAACATTTTTCTCTCCTTTGAAATCCAATAGATCCTTTGGAGTGTCATTTGGACATTTATCGCAAGTGTCAGCATAAATTTTTCCAGTAGTATAATTTGGATGCCATTTACATTTGCCCATAAATTTTCTCTTCTTTTTTTTTCCTTCTTCCCTCTCTCCCTTCCTTCCTTTCATATACACAGGATTGAAGACATGATTCCAGTGGAGTTATTTTTCCAGTATAGGCAGGAGTTCTCAGCATGACTATCTAAGGAATGGTGCCTACTATGAGCTGCCCAATTTAATAAAAAGGATTGTTCCCACGTATTGATTCCATGTTGATGCTGACATGCGTCAGGCGTTTTCTTTCACCTTAATAGACATGTCAAATAACCTCTGATTTGGTAATGCATCTTAAATGGCAATGAGAGCATTTGGAAACCTAGTTTATTCTTATTATAGAGAAAACAAGTTCCTTTATATACTCTGCAGTTTCACAACCACCTCTCCCACTTCCTCTCTTACTCCAGCTTTTTCCTGCTCTGTCTTCTCTGAGTGTTCTTGGCAGGCTTCTGAGAATGCCCAGCATTGAGGGGAAACAGCCAAGATTATTTTAAAAGTACAGTAGAAGCTGCTGAAGTCAGCTCTCAGGTCTGGATGACTTTTTCAGAAGTAGCAATTTGTGCTGGTGAGAGCAGGCACCCATTCTCCCTGGCTCCCCTCTGCCTGGCTGGCTGTGGAATTACCAGCAGTGTGTGCTCCATGAATTTATATTAAAAAATTCTGCAGATGAAAGAATAACTTGAATTTTATCTATTATGCACTTTATTATGTCAAATGCCTTCTCTCCCAATTTCAATAAATATGTGGTATAAAAATTTTTATCTAGAACTAGCCTGGTGACCTACCCAGAGAAATGTCAGCTTCTTTGTTGCAAACTTTTGAAACACTAGGGAAAACTTGCTGTTTTTGACAGAACGTAAACTAGTGTACTCTTCTAAATGCCTTGCATGTATTAGTTTGTTTAACCATCACCACAAACCTATGAGGCAGATCCTACTATTATCCTTGTTTTATAGATAAATGAAACACATACTGAGAAGTGAAGTAATTTTCTCAAGGTTACACAGCCCGTATGTAGCAGAGCTGGAATTTTATAACACAGTCTGGCTCTAGAATCTACCTCTTAATTGCCGTATTATATTGTTCCTTTACAATTAAGTAAGCCATGGCCTCTAAGTTATGTTATGGATAATAAACTATGTTAAACACTGTGTTAAAATCTTGTTCTCACTCATATGTGGGAGATAAAAAAGTTGATCTCATGGAAGTAGAGAGTAGAATGATAGATACCAGAGGCTGGGAAGGGTGTGTGGGTGGGGGCAGGGGATACAGAGAGGTTGGTTAATGGGTACAAACATCCAGTTAAATGGAACGAATAAACTCTAATGTTTGATAGCAGAGTAGGGTGACTATAGTTGACAACAATAAATTGTATATTTCAAAATAGCTAGAAAAGAGGACCTGGAATGTTCCCAAGATACAGAAATGATAAATACTTGAGGTGATGGGTAACCCAAATACCCTGACTGGATCTATGCATGTAACAAATGTCACATGTACCCCACAAATTTGTACAAATATTGTGTATTAATAAAAGGTAAATAAAAAAATAAACATCTCTTAGCATTGGTTTAAAAAACTATGTTAAAATCAATATTAAAGAACAATAAACCTAGGGAAGAATTGTATTAAATTTCTCAACTGAGCATATAACAATCATTTAGTTATTGCCACATGATAGCTAAGAGTGAAACATTTTAAAATGTGACAATAAACCCTTTAAAAATTAAGTATCCTACCACAGAGCCAGGTCCCTATCCTTCTACACACTTTTGGATTTTTTTTTTTTTTTTCCGAGACAGAGTCTCACTCTGTTGCCCGGGCTAGAGTGCCGTGGCGTCATCCTCGCTCACAGCAACCTCAAACTCCTGGGCTCATGCGATCCTACTGCCTCAGCCTCCTGAGTAGCTGGGACTACAGGCATGCGCCACCATGCCCGGCTATTTTTTTCTATATATTTTTAGTTGTCCAATTAATTTCTTTCTATTTTTAGTAGAGACGGGGTCTCGCTCTTGCTCAGGCTGGTTTCGAACTCCTGAGCTCAAACGATCCGCCCGCCTCGGCCTCCCAGAGTGCTAGGATTACAGGTGTGAGCCACCACACCCGGCCTGGATTTTTTGAAAACCAGAGATAGGACTAGATTACTGCTCTCACCCTCTAAGCACCATACATTCATGACATATGGTCTGGAACAACATAAAACATATTTGGAGCTAGTAAATAATAAGAAAAAATTAAAACAATACTGTGGTCAAAACTTTACAGAAAAGAAGAAATGCAGCAGGGTAATTTAGAAAAAAAAAAAAGAAAAAGCTTCTAACCATGTCAGACTTTCCTGTCTTCAAAAAGATGTACTTCCTGGCTGTGTCCACTGTTTTCACAACTAGAGTTATTTCAGCATTTCTGAAAAACATCTACTGAAAATGAGCAGGGCTCCAGGGTTTGCTAGGAGTAACATTTTTAAAATTTAGGGATGCCTTTTTAAGAAAAAAAATTTTAAGTTCACAAATACAAAATTAGGTAAAGGTCTTGAAGGGGCCTAGACATGGGAGGGTCCTAAAGCGAAGCTACGGCCTGATGTGGGCAGCGAACGCCGGCTCCTGAAAGCGTGCGACTCATTCCCTGCCTCGGAGCCTTGACCTCAGTCAGCCTGGGGGTAGATTTTACTTGATGAACTGAAATGATAAAAAGCTAATTATAGAAATATTAGGTTTTGAGTACCAGAGGGATAAAAGACATTATAATCTTATACTCTTGGAATTTAAGTGTTCATTCATGATGTCCTATTTTCTTAACTCTTACCCTGCCTTCTAATTTTTGTCTTATCATTGCCATATGACTAAATGTAGCTATTATGTTTTAATGTACTTAGATGTCTTTCCTTTCTCTCGAAGATCCACAGAAATAAGCTTGATTATCAAGGTACGAATTCTGAGCAGTGGCTTCTATTTCCATTTAGTAATAAACATCATAATAACTATTTAAAAAATTAAGAGGTGTATCTGTGGTGGACATTGAGTTTTATTTTTTGAAGGATTATAATTATATCAGTAGGACTAACTAAGAGGTGATTAATCCTTACAACGTTAATAACACCTCATTTATTAAAATACTGAATAAATAAAATACTAAAATATTAAAACTTCCCTTTAAATCCTGAAGGGACCCCAAATCTGATTCACACCAACATAAAGCCTTCAGATGAGAGAACGAAGCCCAGGGAGGGGAAATGACTTGCTGAGGCCATGTGTTGCTGTAGAATCTTCATGCCACATACACCGCATTGTGCTTTGCTGACTTGAGAGTTTTAGAATGTATTTTATTATATTTAGCTGGACAATTTTCCTATATTTCCAGAAGCTCTGCCTAGAGACACTTTCCAGTTCTTTATTATACACATTACCATGCTGCAAAATTTATATACCCAGAACTAGATGTACTACAGCAGCTACCTGAGTTCCTCTGTGGTGTCAGTTAGTGTCCTGGCCCAGCAGCTACGATACAGGTCCTGTGCTTCTCTGGAGACTCCATCGGTGGCCCTGAACTAATAATCTTTACACGCTTTTCTCTGCCCAAATTTCCAGCCAGTCTCTAGTCACTGTGCTGCTCTGTCTCTTTCCTCAAAAATCCCTCCTATTTGTCCCTCCCTTTCATGTCTAGTGTCGGCCTCAGCTATAAGCCGGCATCACCGCCACAGCCTCTTCACTCGTCCCGTGCTCTCCTTCTCTCTCTAGTCTAAGAAGTTCTCATATGTGTGCACGTTTGGTCCCAAAATGTTTGTTCAAAGAGATGGAGCAGAAGAGAAGAAATAAAATGAGAGAGCCTCTGTCAAATAAGCCTGGGAAATGCTCACACCACATTCCCTCCTAGTTTTATAGACTCATTAACATAACAAAAACACAGAGTCCTGTATCAAAGAACTTTGGGAAAACTTATCTGTCCATGGAAATCTTTTCTGTGGAATAGTTACCAGTATTTCACAGGCAAAATCCAGTTTGGAAAACTCTGTCCTAGGTTAGTCTTCATAAAACAGACCAGGCTTAGGCCCAAATTCACCTGGCTAGTACTCCGGGCACCCCCATCTGGCCTTCTGCAATCTAACGTCATGGACCTCCTCTCCCAGAGCAAATGGTTTGCTGCAGTCAATCCTTCTGTCTTCTGAGCAGGTGGGATTATTCCTTAGAGTGTACACCCAGCTCTGGCCCTCTGGTTTGCCAAATTCTCACAGCATAGGGGTCCATACCTTCAAGCTGGCATTGAGTCAGAGACTGCACCTTGCCCTAGTAACTGCACTATTCAATGCCACAGCTTTCTCTCCCCAGCTAAGTTTCCAGAGTCAGGGAACTCCTTTTCTGCCTGCCTCCTCAGCACCCAAATGTGCTTTGATGGCTTCACTGTGCAAACAGATGGCACTTAATAAACATGTTGGCTGAATGAATGAGAGTGAGTCTTGGTAAATGTCCTTTTAAATAAATTGGCTTTGTAGATTCTTGAGTTCAGACCACCTGAACACATCAGGGATGAACATACGAGTTTATCAGAAGAGATCATCTGGTCTAGTCCCATCTCTGACATGACATCCAATCACACGGAGATGAATGAAGCGAAGCATTTTATGGATTATCTACCTGCCTTAGCAGGAAGGCAGGATGAGAATATGTAAATCCTGGCTTTACCAGCAGCAGAGCGAAAAATGTATGTATATGCAGCACTAGGCTAAAACAACTTTCATCAATCATAAAAATACACAATTCCCCGCCATATGTTTTCAATAGATACTTAATTAACATCCGCTAACTTTGATAACTTGACTACCACATCAATTTTAATGCAAATTCAAATCTTAAATTCTCTTATTAATATTTTCCTAATACCAAGATTCTTATTTTATCTTCTAGCATGGGTAATTTTTCCTCCTCCATGTAGAATAAAATTAAACAGGTTCATAAAATATTCATCAACTTACACATAAATCATAGCTATCTGCGCCTCCAAGTTTAAATTAGTTTTCTTCTTAGTCTGGGATGACTAAATATTTGCTACGGGTACTTCCCTTGGTTTGCCACTCTTTCTTTAATGTTCTATTATTTGATCTATGGCCTGGAATGTCTGTATTTCTTATATATGCACACCTCTACTTGCACATCACGCAAAGTAACCGATGTAAGCACTTCATCTATATAATTACATTCACTAAGGTCCATGTCTGCATTCCATAAGTCCGTACTGGTGACACGCAGCAGCAGCAGACTGCTGGTGCTTCATTTACACAATGCTTTGGATGCTGAGAGTGATGACTCTGAACAAAAGGCAATGCCAAAGTTCACCCAGCCTAGTCTGTCCCCACACGATCTCAAGATGTTTGAACTGTAGTTGGTAAAGAGAGCAGATTGGGCGCACTAGACTAGACTAGAATTTCAAGCTCTACCTCTATTGATAACTACCTGGGTAAGCCTCAGAGCCCCACTGGGTTTGATTGTTCTTTTTTGTAGTTTGAGATGGTTAAACTGAATGTGGTAAAATTTTGTGACTCTATTAAGTAAATTCCTTATTCCATTAAAAGAACCTCTAAAAGGCATTTGGTTAACCAGGAACTAAAATTAGATTGAACTATAACTAGCTTCCTAGCTGCTAAGGTTCAGCCACATTCCTGGTGCTTAAGTACTATCAGGCCCAAGTGTACTGTGTGCTATGTTGCCAGGGTCACTTCAGAAGGAATTAGAGGGATAGCCTTTCCTTGACTATGGCCTTTCTGAGGATGTGAATTTATTACATTTACAAAAGAGTTTTTTAAAGAGAGTGACTTGAATCCAATTAACACAGGAAATATAATACTGAATTCTAAAAGATCCATCCAGATCTGCTTTGGAACAGTTGTCATTGAAAAACCTGAAGCCAATGTAATAGGCACTTAGTCCAGTAAGAGTAATTGTACCCAGTGGCACTTTGTCAAAAAGAAAAGCCAGACTTACCTGTACATTAGCGTGGACAGATCCAGGCACCTGATATCTCAAGTCATGGGCTGTTGTTTGAGACTTTGGAAGCAGAAAAGGATAAGAAAGGGACCGATATTTTGATTTCATAATCTAAAATAAAGAAAAAAGAGATAAAAAATTCAAATGAAGCTGGTCCAAAAAGTGAGTTATCTCACTTGATTGTTCACAGTCAGTTACAGATTGAATTCCTTATTCTATTACTTTTCCCCCTCTTCACTACTGTACTTGACTAGTCTTAAAAAAAAAAAATTCAAATGAGAAAAGAGATCCATTCTTCCCTATTTTGTGATTATAAGAGAAATTCGGGGCTGGACATGGTGGCTCACGCCTGTAATCCTAGCTCACGCCTGTAATCCTCTGGGAGAGGGAGGCAGGAAGATCACTTGAGGTCAGGAGTTTGAGGTTGCAGTGAGCTATGATGATGCCACTGCATTCTAGCTGGGGTGATAGAATGAGACTCTGTCTCAAAAAAAAAAAAAAAAAAAGAAGAAGAAGAAGAAGAAAGAAAAAGAAAGAAAGAAACTTGGTTCATTTGAAAAAGAATAAGAAAACTGTTAACAGTGGATGTTTCTAAGTGAAGGGCTGTAGATTATTTATATTTGTTTTCTATTTCCCATATTTCCTTCTTTTACCTTTGTAGCAAGTGTGTATTATTCTACATTAGGAAAGAAGGATTAAAGATAATCTTTAGTTATAGAGGCATATAATTGCAAATATGGGATTATTGTTTTATAAACTAATTTTTGCAATATTGTAGATATCTTGCCACATCAATATAGTACTACATCATTGTTTTTAATAACTTCATAGTAAAATGGTATAAAAGAATCATTTATTTAAGAAATTCCTATTAATGAACACTTCAGTTATTTCTAATTTCACTTGAATTATTAGAAACAATATAAAAGTAAGTTACCTTATTGGATTACTTCTTTAGCTTGAATACCTGGAAATGTTTTTCTGGATCAAAGGTTGCATACTTTTAAAAAAACTTACTGGTGTTGTACCAATTTATCTTCCCAGGAGCAGGGTATAAGATCACAAAAATTCCCAAACCCAACTGTAAATATAGAAGTTTTTTATCTTTGCCAGTACAGTAGGTTAAAAGTAACATCCCTTTTATTCATCCATCTCCCCTAAATTTTTGTTAAAAATATTTCCATTAGAGCTTCTGCTAAATCTTTATACTGAGAATGAAAAATAAAATGAGACTCTAAATTGTTGATAAAACTGAACCATTTTCCAAATTATCAGGGGGAAAATGCCTCACACTCATTTCAAATAAATAAAATGGAGGCTTAACAATACCCGAATGATGTTTACTCAACTAAGAATGTTAGTTAAGTTACGTTAAGTTCTGACTAGCAATGAGGACACAATCTGGAGAAAAAAAAATGGCTCCATCTTTCTTTACTGTTTGCTTTGTTCAGAACCAATTCTCAGAATCCTGGACCAATAAGAACCCAGAACAATTCCAGGATTGAGAGGGACTTTAAGGCTTGAGCTTTCTCCTCTAAACCAGCTCCCTATAATAGCCCTCCACATGACTACTGAGCCCAGGCCACTAAATGCTTAATCAATACTAAGAGTCTAAGATGTTAAAAGGATAAAAAGGCCCTGATATCTATCGCTCTGTACTCTGAATTGTCTGTGATGTGAAAGTTTAGGAATGTGTCCTTTTTTATTTAGAGGCCCAGCCACCCTGACAAGGATGCCCACAACAGTAGATGGTGGCATAGCTGTGGGCACAGCAGCACCTTCTTCCAACCCTCTGGACTTTTCTGGCTAGACCTCACTCTCTTCACGTGGACTGAATCATGACAGTAACATCCAAGTACCTTTGTGAAGTTCCAGCGCTGGATGAAGTGGCGAGCCACGTCACGCGCTGCCTTCCCGTGGACCGCAGAGGCAATATCATGCCAGGGCATCCGGGGAGTGGAGTACCTGTCAATGAAATCTGCCCAGGTGTACCAGGCAAGGGTCAGCCGTTAACTTCTGTGCTGGGGACAGAAGCCCTCCAGCTCCAACTATGATACATAAAAGGAAATGTGTTAATGCCTAGTATGTGCATATTTCTTAGCTTGGGTAGAACAACATTTATATAGTCTCCCAGGCACTCTCCTCAAATATATTTCCATGTCACTTAGTATTAGATAATCACTAGACAAAGCAAGATGTGAGTTGGTACAAATTATCTAAGGCTGTGTACTTGATATTATATATATATATATTTCTTATCTTGTTGAAACAGTGGCAGGCAGTGCAATTTCTATCTTCTCTTAGACATAGTAAGACAGTATAATCTGGAAATACGCCCTTCTAATGTTGGAGAGTGGAGATGACAAGCAGAAAATAAGATGATCAAAGGAAGGCTACCATGTCTTGGAGAATTATAGATTATTACCCCCAAAATATGCCTATAGGAAACCTGGAGGTTTCAGACAGGTCAGCTCTATTTTGTGGTCTTTTCTTATTGTAACTACAAAGAAAAGTCCTTAAGTTTATGACTAATGACTAAATCACGTCTCCAAAGTTTTACAAAATTTTCAAAAATAAAAACAAAGTAAAACAAAAGGCATTTAGAGAATATACATGCATACTTGTTAAGATGCTCGAAAGAAAAAAACAAAATACAACCAGTAAGCCCACCACCATCATACTCACCGGCGAAAGGCTTATCAAGTTGAACCCAGTCTTTGAAGACAAAATTGCAGTAGTCCTTTCCATGCCAGAATCTGGTTTCCCCATGCAGCTCTCCCACACCCGTCTGCAAACTGCGGATGGAGCCGGTGTCTGTGAATGCAGCAAGACCCCCTCAGAGACTGTGGTTCAGGTGGGCCCCAGAGAGCAAGGCTCAACTCTCGTTTATTAAACATCTAAAAACTTCTTAACTTCTTAAGACTCATAACTAAGGCAGCATCCATCCATTCTAATAGAGGTCATGGGCTCAAAAGGTTTTACAACTCTCACGAGTTTATTTTTAGTGGGTGGTTGGGGCTATAACAAGGTTTCTCATTAGACAATGAAATTTAACCTTCCCAGGCAGTTGAGCAGCTTATTCTCACCACCTACCAGATCACTGGGAGAACCAATCACAGGGTTACCTGTGAATAAAGGACTCATGAGACAGGACTATGAGGGAGCAGTAAAGCCAGGTGAGGGTGGAGAAACCTGAGACACAGAGGCAAGAAAGATGTCATTCCACTTCCCTTTTCTAAGCCAACACGATGCACACCCAATGCTATCATAATTCTTGTCTTTTACATCTCATAAAGCAAGAACCTCAAATTTACAGACAGCCCATGTTCCAGTCCTGGAATTAACTAGCTAAGTGACATGGAGCTTCAACCTTCTGGGTCAGAAATTCCTAATGTGTAAAAGGAACAATTTGGCATAAATAACAGCTAAGATCTTTTGGGCTCCAACACTCTGTATTCCCCTCATTGTAAAAGGCATTCATAAAAATTATAACAACAGGCAGAAGCTTACGATATAGGCGCAAAAGCAGCAATCTACTGTAGCATTTCACAAAGAACTTGCTGAGACCATTTTACTTAAGAGTAAATACTTTGAGTAAAATAATTTTTAAATTTAGGGAATATGTTGACCATAAAAACAACGAAGTGGGGAAAATAGCAGAACTACAAATCACAAAGGCAGCAGTTGGCACGAAAGAGGCGCTTAACAAAAATAGACATTGGATGCAAAAACATTTGTTGAATGAATACATGGTACTGCTTGCAGTAGCCAGTGAGAGACTGCATTGATCCCTCCTCCCCACAACACTGTCCCAGAACTGTCTTTCTAAAATGCAAACTCATTACTTAAACGCCTTCTAGGATCACCTTCTGCCTAGAGGAGGTTCAAGTCCTAGGGGCTCAGTATGCATAGAAGGCACTTCCTAAACTGGCACCAATACATCTTTCTGGGTTTTGTTTTTCCCCACCCAACCCCAGGCACCATGCATTGTACATTTTCACTGTATTTTGACAGGCCTGCTCTGCTATGCCTCCATGCAATTGGCACATTATTCCTTCTGCCTGGAATGCTCTTCCCTCCCTCTTGGCCTGATCTCCTAAGGATCCTCCAAGAGCACATTAGCTATCACCTGCCCTACAGAGACCTCCCAGATCCCTGCAGGGACAGGCAGTCACTAGCACTGCTGTCATCCCATTAGCAACTGCACACCCTAACGCCTGTGACTCTGGGATGCAATTGTGTAAGGATGCACCCCAACCCCCATTAGTCTATAAAATCCCCAGGAGCGGGGACTGTATCTCTTCACTGCCTGGTGTAGCTCCTGGCATCAAGTCAATCAATAAACATTTGCAGAACAAATGTTTTCATGCAATGATCACACGCAATGCTAATATTCTACCTCGAACTGAATAATTAACCTTTCAAAGGTTATTGAAATTTTCTCTAAAAGAAAAATGGCTTAAAGTGCCAAAGATTAGCAAAATTAAATAATGTTAAAAATAGACTTCTGTTGACTTCTCCCAGTGGTTTATTTTCCTGCTGTGTAAGACTGAAAGACCAAAGTACAGGTAGGTCTGTTTGTTCACCTGTAGGCTCTTTATAGTAAGCATGGCAGTTTGTTAACAGAAAAAAAAGAGAGAGAGAGAGAGAGAGAGAAAGAACAAAAAAATGAAATAAATAATGGGTCAGATTCCAAATTAAGAAAAAAGATATATAAAATTTGTTTTCCTCAGTTGAGAAACTCTAAGCTAAGGCTTTACATAAACACACTTACACTTGTTTAAAAATTAACTTTCACCTAACGACTGGTTATGATAAGGAAAAGAGAACAAAGCAAATTCTTGGTGCCAGAAAATTATCTTGGTACTAATTAAATTCAACTTGCTCATCATTCAAATTTGTTTTTGTTTTTAGCCATGCCCTGACAACTCTTCCAAATAAATCAGGGTCCTCTTCAGAACAAATTAACTGTTAAGGCAACAGAGCCAAGTACTAGTTCCTGCGATGACTGCTCAGCATTGCATGAGCACCTGTGAGCAGGTCCAGAGGACTTTTGGCCTCTGCAATTCAGATCCAGGGGTCTCTCGTTAGGCTGTATCTGGCTCCCAGATGATTTCACAATTGCATCCGCCTTGTCTTTTCGCACAGGTTTGTTATGCCAATTTTCTGCATTCTCCTCTTTCAGGGACCCAGGTTCTGGCTGCTAAAGTTTATGACAAGGGTGTCCTCCCACTCCTTGCTTGCTGTCTTCTGGCCTGACCATGTCCTCCTCCTTTTCTCCTCTCTTGGCTTCCAAAGTTCCATTCTTCTAACCATTTCTCCAGCCTACCCTTCTTGTTCTTCCTTCCTAGCTCCTTCTCACTACCAAGGTTTCCTCTTTCTCATGACTTTCTCTGTACAATCGGAAAGGTGGCCTTGTTAATAAGCCATTTTACACCCTAACACAATCCCTAAATGTACACCTCTAGGCCTGGCTTGTTTGCGGCTCCAGATCTGCAGTCACATCCAGTGCCTCACTTGACATTGTTTACCTAGCTGTCCCACCAGGATTTTAAAATTACATCTAATGTGAAGATCATTATTATCTCCACACAATCAAGTCCCTCCTTGAGATTTCTACTTTCCACTCACAGTCACCCAAGTTCAAACATCTGCATGGCTTTTGGCCCCTCCCTTCCGCACTGATTTCTCCACCCACCTCCCAGCACCACGACCCAAATCATATTGAAGTTCTGCTGATTCTTCTTTTAGAGAAAGTTTCTCCCATTCACTTCATTCTTGGGCCCACTGACACAAGCTGGTCAGACCCCCTGGGTCTCTAGTGCAACCTTTGTAAAACCTCACCCTTAAACCCCACTCCCAGGGGATTCTCCAACATTTAGTAGATGAGGTGCAATGTTTCAGTCTGATTTTCAAAGCCCTCCATAAATTGGTATGGATATACCCTACCAGCTTGATTTACACAACTAACTAACCCTTAACAAACACAATTCCAAAACTCCAAAAGCTCTGAAAATCCAAATGTTTTTTCGTAGCTCATGTATTAGCAAAACTTGACCTGAACTGACAAGAGATTATTGATTATCTTTATTGATCTCAATTGGTGTTGCACAAATATAAATGGTTTGCTTACATTCCACGTGTGTCCTGGACCCTGCTGGGAGTATAACATAATATGAGGTTTAGGTCTTGTATTACCTTTCTAAAATCCAGAACCTTCTGGTTTCTGAAGTGCATCTGATTCCAAGGATTTTGTTTAAGAGACTATAGACCTCTATGTATTCACTACATTCCACATTCAGGTCTGAGGTGCTGAAATAAATACTTTTGGCATTTCCTCTATCAGCGCCTTAAGATATAACATCCACCTGAAATATCTGTTTTTCTCCCTTCTTAGCCTCTATCTGCTGAATTTCGACTTATGTTCAAGGCCAGTTCCAATACAGGTCCTCAATGAGTCACATTAAAAAAACTTTTTGGTTTTCAAAACTTTTTGGATATTGGAATTGTGGATAGGTTTTATGGACCTGTATTATATCTGTGGAGAGGCTTCACTGATGAATCTGGGCAGTAGCAGTATCTTCCCTTGATGAATTACTAAGGTACTAGGTTTGTAAAATATTTAAAACTCATGTTCACCTGTTAGATAAGATTTTTGACAGCACAAAATGAGTCTTATACATCCCATACATTGGATCCCTGAGAACAGAGTTTAGAAATGGCTTAACTTACTATTCCTTATCCCTTATGATTGTATATTCAAATTTGAAAAACCTGTCTCAATTAAATTGCAAAAATAATTTTCCCCTCACTTATTTATTTAAATTGTTTAAAAGGAAAAGATCAGCAAACAGTTGCTGAATATAAGAGGAGTAAAATTCAACCCTTTAAAAATAGTACCAAAGCAACGTCAATCCAAAATTCTCCCTCTTCCTACATAATTCTGAAAAGAAAAAAAAAATTTTGATGATGGCTGAGTGATTTGGAATTAACATACATATTACAAAAATCTACTATGGTTACTAACCACATGTTCAGTGCAGTTTCTCTGTTTAGAAACCTACAGTGATCTTGTACGCACACTCTGCACTGATTTCTGTATAACTCCAAGAAGGCTTATTAGGAGCCCAGTTCCACACGGTCTTTTGCAGTCAAGTGACACGGACACTGCAGAGAGGCTAACCCTGTTCACATTCACAGAAAGGGAAGTCATCAACTCAAGGGAATATTCAGTCTTAGATTTCTAATGAGGAGTTACTCCATGCTTGATTTGGGCTTCCAGTTTTATAAGGCAACATGAGTTTAAGTCATGACGTGATTTGAATGTAGAGCCTTGCTCTTTAAACTTCTTTCATTATTTTTAGTAGAACCTTATATTTTTTTCCAAAACAAATTCCCAAGGGACTACAGTATACAAAGTGAATACAAATGGGATTGTTCTGGTTGAAGCAGGTACCGGTAGCGGTGGGAGAATCCTGCAGTCCACCTGCCTCAATGTCCTCAAAGCCTTCTAGAAATTCCAGGGGCCAAGGAGTAGACTCTGGAAAGCACTGCTCTAGAAGGTCCCTGCCATCATTTGGCTTTTCAAGTAAATTAATTTTTAT
>NW_012139413.1:5191774-5193223 GCF_000956105.1 Propithecus coquereli
GAGTTTGAAGTGGGGTTTTAAACCATGGATTAAATTCTGATGACTTCTATAGTGATTAAAATAACCTGGAGAAATTGAGAAGTTCTTTTTTTTTTACCAAGAAATATATACATTTATGCATATATATATATATAAAACAAGTTTTCTAAACTGAAAAGCAAGGTTGATCATTTTTACAACCAAGGCAGGGCTATAAAATCAGTCATAACATTCTGTGCCACAGAAAGTTGCAGAGCTTTAAGACATATTTTAAAAGACTGGTAAATTTATAAGATGTAGAAAATCTTATGTTTGATGATATAAGCTTGATGTATTTCTGGATGGGAAGAGAAATGAAATTTCTTCTAAGAAAAGTTTATAAAGTACATCTAATACCTTTCTTTTTCCTTTACAGCTTGGCGTATTTTAGAAACCCTTAGTCATTCTACCATCAGAAGCATGAATTGTGCTTGTTATGACTGTTTTGTGTGAATAAAACAATAAATCTGTTCTAAAATGAGGCAAACAAAGCCATAAATGGCATGATATTGAATAGGATGATACGGCGACCTTTCGACATTGCTCATTCTACTCCGTTGTAGAAAAAGAGATTTTAAAACCACGTATATAGTGTCTGGCTATGGAGGAGTAGAGTGTAGCTGAGGTAAATTCTGGCAAAGACCACGACTTACTGGAGGTGCTTTCAATGCTGCTGATGCTATCCGCGTCACGCAGGTGGTGCTTATAGAGCTGCCTGTAGAGGGCAAACTTGGAGAACCTTCTTGGCTTTCCAACTCCTTTCAGTTTTGAATCCATATCATCAACACTGTTCAGGATGGGCAGATTTTTATCAGGTTTATTTTTATCTTTGAGGTGTAAGTATTCCGTAGACTCTGTTGTTGCAGCCTGAGAAAATTATTTTTTTAAAAAAGGACACTGCATAAGATATGCTGCAATGTGGTTCTGTAATTCAAGTAGAGCCAAGGTACAAAGTTTACAAATGATGGAGACTCTGCAACAGACATTCGATAATGTCTGAGGTCAGCTATGGGGAAGCAGTGAATTCTTCTAGGCTGTTTAAGCACTACCAAAGGAATACCAAGAGTTGCACTGTGGTCCTTTCAGTAGGCCAAATTATTAAAATTCTATTCCAATTAACCTTTTTATCTCAAATTCAATTACATGAGTTACAGTCACTATTGAGCTCCTGAATGTCTTCTTCTGGTAAACATCAAGTAAACAATGTTTCTTCTGTTGATCATTTTCCCTATTACCTACTAACTATTAATAAATTGCTATTTTCCTAGAAAAGTCACCAACATACCCAGCAGTAAATAAGATGGACCATTACAATTTTTAATAAGTGTATTCATATTTTGGCAGCAAGCAGATTGATATACACATATAGATATTTTGGTAAGCTCTTGATTTAAAAGGTATTTTGAAAAGTTATTCACTTTTTTGCTTAAA
>NW_012139413.1:5193773-5196290 GCF_000956105.1 Propithecus coquereli
GAAGCGATGCTGAGCTGCAGCTGGCTAGGTGGTGAGGCTGGTATTCGACACCAGGTCTGTCTCACCTTTGACTCGATGTTCTTTACCCCTCCAGGAAGATGCCACTGCTGATTCAATTAATCAGTCAGTCATGTTATTAATACATACTTATACAAATTTTGTTCATTTTATGCAGTCTCACAGAGGTGAAGTTTACTTACTGGGAGGGAACCCAGAGATGGTCCCGAAGTGACTCGCTTCACGCTGCCCACGTCTGTGAGCCTGTGCTCATTGTCGTCCCACCTTCCATAGGCCAGGTCAATCCCTCCCACAAAGGCCACTGATTGGTCGATGATGACGAGCTTCTCATGATGAGCCCACAGATAGACGCTAGACGACACATGATCCGGGTGCCTCATCACCTTGAGAAGGAAAAAACTCCTGTAATATGCTTTTATTTTATTTATTTGTTTATTTGTTTTTTATGAATATCCCATATGACCTTGTTATGGACAGCGGAATCATCAGAAAACCGTCAGGGGCACAGTGGAAAGAGTCAGCTTCTACTAAGTCAAGTATCCCAAGAATGTAATATGTTTTTAAAAGGCCTTTCCTCTCATAATAACATGGGTCTGCTTTCTTCCTGAATGCATTTTCCACAAATCAAATATCAAAATGTGCAATGTATACACCAAAGAAAATCCCCCAAACTTCTAATTTTATTCTCAGTATTTAACACAGGAAGACTCCTGTTTACTTTTTAAGAACCCTGTCCAGACACCGTATTTGGGGGGTGGCCGCCACTTAGCTTGAAGTGTAGCTACACATTAGCTACAACTCAGCTCAATCTAATAGCTGGTTCCCTCTCATCCTATAAGGATTATGTTATATTTGGTATTTTTTAAAAAAACTTTAAAAATATTTAACCAAAATTTATCTCTAGGAAATTTTTAATGAATTATATTGATATTTTGGCAGCCACTGGGTTGAAATACTAAGCATAGAAATACAGGCATATAGATATTTTGGCAGCTCTCTATTTAAAAGGTACTTTTGAGAAGCTGATAACCTCCTGCATTTAAACAGAGTTCTCTAAATGACTCTAGTCTGACCTATCACATGCCTTTAACTAGAATGATTAGAAAAACTTTGGCAACTGCTTTTCAAAAAAAATAACACTTTTTAAAATTGTGGTAAAATACATATAACGTAAACTTACCACTTTATTTTTAAGAATACACTTAATGAGTTAGAGAGTCTTTCCTCCTCTTCAGTTTTTAAAGTTTCAGTTTCAGAACGATTGGTGTTAGTTCTCCTTTAAATGGTCAGTAGAATTAATTGATGAAACCATAAGGTACTGGACTTTTCTTTTATGGGAGATTTTTGATTACTTATCAATCTCCTTACTGGTTATAAGTCTATTTAGATTTTCTATTTCTTCATGGTTTAGTCTTGGTAGGTTTCATGTTTCTAGCTATTTGAATATCTCATCTAGGTTATCCAATTTGTTGGTGTACAATTGTTTATGGTAATCTCTTAGGATCCTCTTTATTTCTGTAGAATTGGTAGTAATTGTCCCCACTTTCATTCCTGATTTTAGTAAACCAAGTCTTTTGTTTTCTTAGTCCATCTAGCTAAAGGTTTGTCAATTGTTGATCTTTTCAAAGAAACAACTTTTGGTTTTATTGATTTTCTATTTCTCTATTTTGTTTACCTCTGCTCTAACCTTCATTTCCTTCCTTCTGCTAGTTTTGGGTTTAGCCTGTTCTTCTTTTTCTAGTTCCTTAAGTCGTAAAGTTATTTATACCTATAAATCTCCCCCTTTGCACTTCTTTTGCTGTGTGCTAAGTTTTGGCATGTTATTTCATTTTCGTTTGTCTCTAAGTATTTTCTATTTCCCTTGTGATTTCTCTTGGATCCATTGTTTAACAGTGTGTTATTTAATTTCCACAAATTTGTGAATTTTCTAGTTTTTTTTGTTATTGATTTTTAACTTCATCCTGTTGTGGTCAAACAGATGTTGTATGATATCTACCTTTTAATATCTATTAGAATTTATTTTACGGCCTAACAGATGGTCTTTCCTGGAAAACGTCCCATGTGAACTTGAGAAGAGTGTGTGTTCTGTTATCACTGGGGAGGGCACCCTGTGTGCATCCATTGGATCTGGTTTGTTTACTCTGTTGTTCAAATTCTCTATTTCCTTACTTATCTTCTAGCCATTATTGAGAGTGGGGTGTTGGCGTCTCCAACTGTTGCTGTAGAACTGGCTTTTTATCCCTTCAGTTCTGTCAGTTTTTGCTTCATGTATTTTGATGGTCTCTTATTAGGTACATAAATGTTTGTAATTTTGTGTCTTCTTGCTATATATAACCTTTTATTAATATATAATGTCCTTCTTTGTCTCTTGTAATCTTTTTTTGACTTAAAATCTACTTTGTCTGATATTAGTTTAGCTACCCCTACTCTCTTTTGGTTACTATTTGTATGGCATGCCCTTTCTGTCTTCATTTTCAACCTATTTGTGTCTTTGCATCT
>NW_012139413.1:5196340-5199352 GCF_000956105.1 Propithecus coquereli
ACCTGCAATGTTTTCTTATCCTCACCTACCCCAATCAAATTACTTCCAGACTTAATGTCCTTCCTCAGAAAGTTTCTGGATCGTCTCAGAGGAAGTCCTCTCACCTTCCGCAGAACTTGCACAAAACTACTGAATTGCATGTGCTGTGCACTGTTCAGTTACTAGGTACGTTTTATCTTCACTGCTGGAGTGTGGGTTCTTAGGAAGTAGGGATCTTGTGTACTATCCAATACTTTGCACAGAGCAGGCTCTCAATAATGTACGTGGCATGAAAACTGTGCAAACACAAAGCCAGTCCAGAAACACACTCACTATGCCCATGCAGCACACAATGCAACAAAAGCTCAAGCCTAAGGAGGTTCTGCTAATTCACACAGCACTTACCAATGCTGGGTCTAGTGAGCCCCTGCTCAGACTCACTGGAAGGGCGAAAGAGTTTGAAGTGGGGTTTTAAACCATGGATTAAATTCTGATGACTTCTATAGTGATTAAAATAACCTGGAGAAATTGAGAAGTTCTTTTTTTTTTTTTTTTTTATTTCTTTTGACACAGAGTCTTGCTCTGATGCCCTGGCTAGAGTGCCGTGGCGTCAGCCTAGCTCACAGCAACCTCAAACTCCTGGGCTCAAGCAATCCTCCTGCCTCAGCCTGCCAAGTAGCTGGGACTACAGGTATGCACCACCATGCCTGGCTAATTTTTTCTATGTATATATTTTTAGTTGTCCAGATAATTTCTTTCTAAACTCTTGGTCTGTCCTTGTTCTTCCTGCAGCCTTCCCATTTCAGCTCATGGAAATTCCACCTTCCAGTGGGGCCAAAGATTTGGAGTCTTCTCCTTCTCTCACATCCCATATCTAGGGCATCGGCAAATGTGGTCAGCTTGACCCTCAAAATGTATTCAGTACCTGCAGGGTCACTATTTGCCACCCCGGTCTGCTCTGAAGAATGATCCTGTTGAAATGTAAGTCAGACCTTGTCTGCCCTTTGCTGGAGACCATCTGATGACTTCCTGTCTCACTCAGAGCCAACATTCTTACAATGTCCACAAGACCTCACATAATCCCCCAGGCCCACCTCCCTGAGTCTGCTCCTGTCGCTCTCCCCCAGCCCACTCCGTGGCAGCCACATTTCTGGAACACACAGCCCTCCTGCCTCATGGGCCTTTACACTTGCTAATCCTTCTGTCTGCAACACCCTCCCCCAGACAATTTCTTATTCTCTCTTCCTTTAATCTCTTTCGAAAACTCACCCCATTAGAGAAGCATCCTCTGACCACCCTTTATAAAATAGTAACCCCTCTCCTTTGCCTTCCTCCCTGATCCTGATCTGTTGTTCTCCATGACAATTATCACCACAGGATATATTGTGTTTGACCTTCTGTTTGTGTATACAGTTCCCATCCTTACCCCACAACTAGTTACCTGTGTTTCATCCATTTTGTTCGCTACATGTCTAGCACCTAGAACAGTGATTGGCATATTACAGGAGCTCAATAAATACTTAAATAAATGAATCTTCTACATTTATTTTTGTATCCCTAATTATAGATTTTAAAGGTTGCCGAATTCTATCAGAGGGATTAACCATTCATTGTGTTCTTCACCATTCCCCTACTCATTGACATTTAGGCTGTTTTCTGTCTCTGTCTCTGTCTCTCTAACAGTGCTGTACTAGACACATATACAGTTTATTAGCGAGGGGATTGTGAATAGATGTCAAGGATAGTTTCCATCAACCATACACGGCCGTGTCCTCTGATCACTGTGTATCACCCCCTGAGCCTGATGATGGCCTGAGTTACTTAGCACCTGACTCACGTCTTTTCTACTTGTGCCCAATCCTATTGTCAGCAACACTAACACTCAGCCATAATTCGGACCCCTCAGCTCCATGGGTTGGCAACCTCATTCCTCCATTTCATTTTTAATTTCAATTCTAAGGCAGCAAAGCCACCACACACTAGAATGACAAGGCACCATCTGGACCTGTTTATAACCCTTTACCTTTAATGTCTGCAACTGCATGCACCCTTCACCTCGCTGCCTGGACTTCCCAGAGGTTTCCTGGTTCCCAGGATGGTGAAGCTCTGTTGAGCACAGGAATTACTGGGAATTGTCTCTGAATCCACATATGCAGCAAGTACTAGCTGCGTTCTCAATCGATAAAACGTCTCCTCATATATGTCTTCCATTTTAAAATGTATATCAATGTTGTTATGATTTACAAAATACAGATTTATGTAACAATTACATTAGAGCTTTAGTTTATTATACGTATTAATTAATACACTTTTTAAAACACAGGGTCCCTAGACTAAAGAATTCTGGGAACCACTACTCAAGGTCCAGCTTAATTTGTTAGGTTTATTAGCACCTGTTAGCCACAAGTGACTCACATCCAGGCACGTCAGTTGGGCTCTAACTCCCTTATCTCCTAAATAGTACATGAGAAACTTAGCCTTGGCTTCTAGCCAAAAGGTCATGATACAGTAATCTGTATTTCTCCTAAATCGCAAATCCGATTCACGAGCACTGGGAGACTGAAAAGTTGGAACGTCATTGGGCAAGTCACTTACAATCTCTAACCCTGACTTTCCTCATGTGTAAAAAGGAGATAATATTACTTTCAGGCACTGCAAGTATTCGAGCAATGATAGGCAGAGTCTGTACACCGTAAAAGTTAGCTTATAATTTTACTATAGTTGTTTATTATGGTGATTACGTATTCCTGTATCTGATCAGTTGCCAAATCCTTCTTCATTCCCTCCCTCGTAATTTGGGCTCTGATTAATTCACTCCTCAAGTATCTGGTTCTTCTTACAAAAGGCTTATCAGATTATAATTTCTGAAAACTCACAGAGCATGCATGACACCACCATTCAAAGGACTTCCAGATTTTTAACCAAATAAAGTTCCAACTCCCCAACGTGACTATTGTATAATATATCTTCCTAGTCTTACATCAAAAACTGGGTCTTAGGCTGGGCGTGGTGGCTCATGCCTGTAATTCTAGC
>NW_012139413.1:5199482-5201135 GCF_000956105.1 Propithecus coquereli
TTATTAATATTTTATACTAGGTTCTATTGATTTCTAAAAAAAAAAAAATAAAGCACTTTAAATCCTAAAGGAGATCTCTTTGCTGCTATCAGTGATGAGGGGATGTCACAGGGAGGTCACATCTAAGAGGTTCCAGGATAATCCTAATGAGGAGTGTGAGAACTCAGTAGGGCTCTTGAATATTAAAACAACTGCAAAAACTAGGTTCTTGGCTAAATTGTCGCTTTCAATTATCAGGGGTCAGAGAAACAAAAATGTGACTGCTGACTCCCATCAGTGTAGGGAGTATAAGAAAGTACATTTTGTTTTATTTCTGAGGACTCAATGCTATTTACTCAAACATACATTAGGGAATTCTATAAATTACCACTGTCAGAGCAAAACATATCTGAGAAAGTCTTGCAGAATAATAAAGAAAAAGCACTGGTCACCAGGATTAACCTGAGTACCTTTATGTTGGGGTGTAGACGCACTAAGGTCCTCTTGCTGTATTCGCTATTGATTCCAAGAGCAAGTTCCACCTCTTTGTAGAGCATGATGAAGATCCTCACCCCTTGTTGCTGTCATGTGGAAAACACGTGGAGGAATGAGTATCTCTGGAAGGAAGCTATGATTTTCATTTTCTTTTTCCTTTCTCTGCACTGTACTTTCTAACTTTCTTTTATAAACAAGTATAATAAAGTATTTAATACAAATGGCCATATAAGAAGGGGACACATCAGTGGGCACTGAAACACAAATATCAACAATAAAAACTTACCTCTCTTTCATTCTTACAACTTGTCATACCAAGAAAGAGAGTCAATATTTGACTAATTATAGATCCAGAATGTTGAAATTATAATCTCAGTCACTAAAAATGTCTGATAGTATTATAACTTTTGACATTCCCTGACATTTGTCATTGAGGAAAGTTTTGACCAGATTCATGTTACAGGATTAGAGTTTTTATGTGTGTTTACTCACATTATATCTCAACTAGCTGAAATAACAGTGATATGAAACTTTGATGCAGCAAATTATGTTAAATATCCCTTAAATGTTTCAGGGGGTATTGTTCATAGAATTTTTCTTTATTGAAAAATAATTATTTAAGTGGAAAAAAACATTTCTTAATTTTCAAAGATGAATGTGCCGGTTCATCCTCTTAACCCAAAATGAGATCATTAATGCCTGTTTCACTAGTAAAAGGACCTTTTCAAAAGTAAGCTTGTCTAATATTCAAAAATCCCTGAGTTTTAGCAGTATGCAATGGACACACAAACCAACATTGATCCATCCTTAGATGTTGGACCTAAAAGAAAATACACAAGGCCATTGTGACTCACTTAATGGGGTCAAATTAAATCAAAAGTACCTGGTAGACTCTCACATGCTACACAAAAAACATTATCAATATTCATCATCAAAAAGACAATGCCCAGTAGCTCGTAGTATAGAAAAGCACTAGTATTTTCCATACTAGCTCTGGTTGGTGACATGCTCTCAGCCTTCACTAAACTGTCCCACACAGAATGGTCCTCCCCTTCTCTCTGCTCACTCACATGGATCCCCCCAACATACCAACATACAGTTCAGAGCATATTTCCTCTAGGAAACTGTCTTATTTACCCCCACTCTGTGGATTGCTTTTTTTTTTTTTTTTTTGAGACA
>NW_012139413.1:5201488-5209733 GCF_000956105.1 Propithecus coquereli
GGCCTGTGGATTGCTTTTTTACTTTTTAGTTTGAATCCTCAGTATTTCTGTGCAGCTTGACCCATTTTAGTTTGCATTCATTTTATCCAGCAGCTCTGAAAGCATTCTGAAATGTATAGCATACATATTGGATTATGTATCTAAATTACACCTAGACATTTAATATTCCAGGGATTAAAGACAAGAATTTTTCCATAATAGTTTCTAGATATTACAGATGCAAGTGTATACAATAAACTAAAATGACAAAGAGTATTTTAGTTACAGTTTAAACTAATAATCTATGGTAATTACTCATTGTTCATAATGGAAATTTGAATCAAAATTTAAGAAGTCTTATAGGGTTAAACTGAAAAATTTTGCAATGCTATACAATGTGAAATAACATAGGAGTTAATATTTTTAGGTTTTAGAATCTAGATCACAGGATATAAGATCTTGGAGCAAACCAAACACATCTGTGCAGTTCCTGATACTGTTCTGCTAATACTAAAAAATATGTATTGGCTTTTAAAATCCTTACAATAACACATCACTTCAAAATACTAACACTATCTTTCTTGGTGTTAGTAATATCTGAAAAATGTATACATTTTTGGAGGGACACACAAGATTTACATTCTGGTGTGCATTCAGGGAATTTGAGTAGTTGGAGAAAACCCATTCTTGCTCTGAATAATATAGGATCGAAAAGAAGTTATATGTCATTCTATTTCTCTGGTTAACGTATTACCTATTATAATTATGCCACTACTATTGCAATCAAGTATGTAAGTACAGCTTTGAGTAAAGAAATAAGAAAGTGAAAGTGTAAGTGAGGAATGAAAAGATTAATTTTAATGGTCTGGCCAGTGAGTACTCTAAAATGAACCACTGATGGAGGGTCCTAAAGGAAAACTATTATAGAAGATTCTTTTATTTTTTTGCCTCTATGGTTCAGATCTATTTTGCTATCTGAATATTTTTGGATTCAGCACTGCATAATAGTTACAAAAAAACAGCCTCCCATTAAAAGATTGCGATACAAAATGTAAAACCTAAATTTTCAACCTAAATTATAGAACATTACACCTGACATCTTTCATCATGATTCATTTGTTTTAAATGGATGAAATTCTGCTCCTTAGGCTTAAGACATTGTTACTCATGAAGGGTAGTAGTTGCAAATTAGGAACTTGGCCTGAATCCTACAGTTTTCCATTCACCTGCATAACTAATGGATTTTTGAAATAATAGTGATGTTAACACTAATGGATTATATTATTACTCTCCACTTATTAATACCTGACATATTCCTCTACACTATGTCTTCTCTCATTGAAATAAATTAACTCTAAAGGAAATAGGGTACAGACTTTTAAGTTTTTTTAGTTTAAATACAAATGTTTAATAAGGAAGTAATTAAATATAAAAAGTTCATTTTTATGTGGTTTACAGGTATTATACCTATAGCCAGAATAAATAATTAATGACAAGATTTCTGTGATAATGAAACAATAAATTTCTCTTCTTTCAGTCAAGGTATTACAACACTATTGTAAACTCTAACTATAAGGGGCAAAGGAAAATCATTCCTTAGGAATGAAGGCATTTGCCAGGTTGTAATAGCACAGTTTTATATAAAATGTGGGAAATATTTCTGCAAAATGAAAGCCAAATTTAAAAAAAAAAGGACCAATGTTAATTCTGTAATTTTAAAAATATACTTTTGAAACATCCCATGTTTTACTAATGCCTTCTAGTGTCTCTGGGGAAATTACTTTTTCCTTAGAGAAAGGGAAGTAAAATACCAATAGGAGAAGTAGGAAAACAGATGGCCTGGAGTTGACTGTGCAATGCCATGTCTCTTATCTCTGCTGAACTCAACTGACCCAAAGGTTCCAGACAATAAACTTCATGAAACGTGAGTTTCAAAAGATGAAGTTCTGTCCTCTCTTCTAATTAGTTTCTCATCAAGTAGAGCAGACCTAACACTATCAATGGTAGGAATTTTTAGTTGCCTTAGATATACAAAATACATGGGAAGATAATGAAAAATAAAATTTTTATAGTGGAAATCAAAGAGTCTTTGTTTCTTAGCCAGGTTTTTCTCTGATTGTTCCAAATAGTGTGGTCAAAATATTTTCTAAATGCAGCCAAGTCTGTCCACTGCCTGAGGATAGCTCACCCTCTCCCCCAGGATAACCACTAATTTTATCACTTGCCAAGGACTTCCCCAGAGGGTGCAACATATTAGGAAAATTAAAAGCAAAAGATAAAAAGAAATAGTATCCTTACCATTTAAAATCAGGCACCACATAAGAGCACTAAAGTTCACGCACACAGGGTGTGGTGGCTCACTCCTACGATCCTTGCACCGTGAGAGGCCGAGGATCGCTTGGGGTCAGGAGTTTGAGACTAGCCTGAGCAAGAGCGAGACCCTCTCTCTACAAATAATGGAAAAGTTAGCCTGACATTGTTGGCACACGCCTGTAGTCCCAGCCACTTCGGAGGCTGAGGCAGGAGAATCACTCAAGCCCAGGAGTTTGAGTTGCAGTGAGTTATGATGATGCCACTGCACTCTAGCCGGGGAGACAGAGCAAGACCCTATCAAAACAAAAAAAAAGCTCATCTGCCTTTTTTAAAATATCAATTTTGTTTAAAGCACATTCCTGAAAGATTGAAGATACCTTCTCCTCTTCCCTGAAAGCCATTCTAGCCACCATTTTGATAAGATTCTGTTTGGTTTTCTGTGCAGAGGTGTGATTATTTGTCTTGTTTCTCAAACCTGGACATCTTTCCCTCTTACTGGTCACCAACTGCAAATATAGCGTATGGCTTGTGGTCCAGGACAGAAAGAAATCAGCCTGAAGACAAATCCCCCTGAGGACCTAAACCTTTTTCTGTTAGTCTCCAGATTACTGCACTTGAAGATCCTTTCAGTGTAAATCTCATAAGAAATATCACATATTTCCAGGGTTGAAATATACACAACTGGGGTGCAAAGATACGGTTACCATAACTATGATGCAACTTACCTCACCTCCTAGAATAATAAGTGCAGAACTGTGGAAAACCCTGGGATGCTGATTTCTTTGAGTTGTAAACAATCTGCCTTGAAAACTGGCTTACTATTTTAAATAGTGACATCACATATCAGAAGGTCAAAGAAATAGGAAGACAGAAACATAGTTATCACCAGAGTAACAAAATATTGTATTTTTTCTTAAGAAACAGCCATTATGTATGCCTCTGTGTTGGCTATAAGGCAGAGATGCTTCCTAAACTCCTCTCAAAAAATCTGCACAATCAAAAGGAAAAAAAACATTCATTTTAATCAATCTTGTGGACCTCTGGGGATCCACCAATGCAAAAAATAAATATTATGTTTCAACCTCATACTTTGCGAAGCTAGTGAATGGCTTTCAGGAACGAAATTATTTATGCACTGCACTGCTTATGTGCATATGAAATGTCAATTTGGAATGATCTAAGTGTTAAGAAATTTATGATCAAAGTAATAATATGGTGTAGTGAGCTTAAGGAAGAGCAATTCCGCTAAATGTACCACTGAGAAATTAATCTTTAATAATATTACTATTTCTTTAGGAAATTTTAAAAATCATTACCCACAACCTAAAAATGACAAACTTCAGGAAGTGGATGAAACGGAAAAGAAGCACCGTCATCAGGCAGTAATATCTACTTGGCCATGCTGTTCATCAGGGACCTCGCCAGGGTTTGACATCCATAAAAGCAAACAGAAGCCACGCTAGTGATAGAAAAGGCAGACCAGATAGACATGCCGACAGGAGACAAACACAGCTAACAAGAGGTGGAAGACCCTGCAGGATCTTCCTATACATATTGAGCCCTCCTTGTGCATTTACAAGCTGTCTCAAGTTTACTTATATGACCTGTAGACAACTCATACTCAAGCGATCCAAAATGTAGCTTTCCAAATCTGAGTTCTTCCCACTTGTTCTCACTACCAGATTCAACTTCCCAATGCACCATTTTGATCAGGTCACCCCTCCCTCACCAGATCCCTCCCCCTGCAGTATTTCCCCACTGTCTGCCCTAAAGATCAAACCACTGACTTGACTCACAAAGCCCCCACATCCCAGCTGCAATCAGCTGCTCCAACTTGATCCCTGGTTCTGGCTATGCTCACACTCGGGTGTAATCAATCTTGTCATCTTCCTGTTTCCTCATAACATTTATCACACATAGAAATTTCTTTCTTCCCTTTTAAAAACATTTGCCCATCCTAAAAGCCCTACACCCCTCATGTTGTGAGGGGCTCCCCAACCAGACCTTCCCAATGCTCTCCCTCCTGCCTTTGAATTGTGGCACTGTCTCTGTACCCAGTTGACACTTGTGCAGACTTTTAAGCTCCTTCCACTTATGAATCTTACCAAATGCCCTGAACGTAGTAAACATTCAATATGTACATTTTGATTGAAACCTGAAACAGTGAAGTATTGGCTAAATACTACAACGAGAGAGTTTTCTAGTATGAGTGAAGATTTCTAGGCAAGGCTGGAAAAACTTACCAAAATGGAATGTTGAGGGAAAATGGAAAAGGTACCATTTCACAGAGAGAAACATGGAGAAAGTTAAAGCCCATTCAATAGGTAGAAACAAGTTTGGCAACGTTAGGATTGAGCCCAGGACATGAGTCTTTCAGCAAGCTCTCTATGGGCTGGGCTGGAATCCTAGTCACTGTGGCATTCTTAGTGATTAATGTAGTACTTGGCCCATAAGAGACAGGATTAATCACTGTGTACTCAATTATCTAATGAATATATAAATAATGTTTTCAGAATCAGAATTTCCAATTTTGTAACTGGAATTTCATTGATACAACAAATTAGACTATCTGTCAAAATGATGCTGTTCAGCAGAACATGTGTATGAAATAAAGGTTAGCAACTTCTTTTGCCCTCAATATTAGCAGGGTGTTCTGACTATATCTATGGCCATCCCCAGAAATCCTAAAGTAAAGGCATGGGACAAAGACATTGAAAGAGAAGGGAAAAGTGTGTGGGGAAAGGGGTAGTAGCATGTAGAGGATAGGAAAGAAGAAATGAGTAAAGGATGTGAGAAATAGAAAAATGCTACTACTCCCAATTTTTTGGGATCTACAAGTTCTGCTAACATGTTTAATGACAGAATTAAAAAAGGTTAAGATAGTTTCAAATAATATTAATACTAAAAATTTAGCACTACCTAGTTTGGACATGCTAAATGATAAATCTAGATCTATTTCTAATTTAACCTAATTTAATCTGGTTGATGGCCCATTACATTAGGAAAAATCACTGGAAATATGAATGTAGTCATTGGTGAGCCTATATTGCTCAGTTATTTATTTTTTATCATGAAAAAAGCACACTCAATGCTCACCCAGAATGTACAGGGTCAACTGCACAGGAAATAGTTCCACATTATTACCATGAACTTTCTGAAAACTGGAACCAAAACACCACCAACTGTTATTATCCACCCCTTTTTGATATTCTTCTATACCAGCTTGGCCCCATATGACTGAAATCATTCTCCAGATGACTTTGTCTTTTGCTTAAATGACAAAATAATGAATAAAATGAAATGGTATGTTTAATTTTATCATTTATTATTCACTGATGAAATTTTATTACAACTTTTTTGCCTATAAAATTAATTGTCCATAACTGATTAAGAAAGAAAAATTAGAGATGCTAATATAATCCATGCTGTGAATTAAGTAAAATATTTATGCATTCAAAAGTAATAGGAAAAAAATAGAACCAAATGAACTGGAAAACATTACTTATCCTACTTTTTGTCTAACTGTAAGATAAAAAGTTTCTTTTCAAAATGCTTTAAGAAGAAAAGGTATTTCAAAGGCAACAAGCATTTAAAAAATTATATTAGCATTTGTTGGGAAAGTACATACTGCTTTTCGTTTAAGAATGCAGTCCAACCTCCAACGATTTCCTTCAACCACTGGGCGTTTCAGGAAGATTTCTGGACTCAGCCTGAAATCACAAAACCAAGATTTCAAGTAACTAAAATGGAATATAAAGTTCTGATTGTGTCATAGAAAGCAAAGGCAATTTTTTCCCAAATGCCATTACCTTCCTCCACTCTCCACTGTGGTGGGTGGTCATTCAAAATTTTGCTACAGATCCAAGTACAACTTCATATGGGAAACAGTCTTTATCCATACAAAAAGTCAATCTCGATTTCTCTTCTCTTTCTCGGTCTCTCTGTTCCCCACACATGCACTCATATACACACACATGCAGATACTGTTGACTGCCCACTCAATAGCCATTCCCCATCTTCTCTTCCTTGCTGTCAGAGCCCATCTCCCACCACAGAGTCCGAATATTCTAAATATTTGCTTTCTCCTTTGCAACTAGAGTATAATGTGACACAATCCTGGACAATGAGATACGTGAGGAGGTACACATGAGAGTTAATGGGAAAGCTATTCCTCCTTGATGAAACACACACACACACACACACACACACACACACACACACACACAAACACTCACAAGGAGAAAGCCCTGCCACACTTCCAGC
Source organism: Propithecus coquereli (assembly GCF_000956105.1). NCBI lineage: Eukaryota > Metazoa > Chordata > Mammalia > Primates > Indriidae > Propithecus > Propithecus coquereli. The sequence goes on from NW_012139413.1 coordinate 5,208,044, forward strand.
TTTAGGATGGACATTGTATTGGAGCATGATGCTTAGAGAGGTACAGCAATATTGAAATTCTAAGGAGAAGACCATAAGCCCAGAATCACTAGACCACTCCACCAACCTCAGGATTGCCTGACTTTGTATTTTTCATTAAATGAGACAAACAAATCCTCAGTGTTTAAGCCCTCTTAGTTGAGCATTCTGTTACTCCAAACTGAAAGCATTCTAACTGATACACATATACACTGATTTCCTAAACCAAGGAGCCATGTCCATGGGAACTTAGGGCTTTCTGAGCAGGGAAGAAGGAAGGTATGCTGATATATAAAATTTTTCCAGTGCAAGAATGAACTCCGGGGCTCTTCTCCTTTTAGTAGTGCCATAAGGCAGCTAAGAGTACAGTGAAGTCACTTTTTCCCCTAGGCTTGGCTTCTAAAGTCAGTGTCTGAGTTAAATCTGTATGTGATGTAACTCTCCTGTAATGAAGAAAAATGAATAGTAAGAAAACCTTCCTCTGCTGATCTCCTATACCTGGGGGAGCAGGAGCAGACTGTGTAAGGATTAAAGCCTTACGGGATTCTAGGCTGGAATACCACCTTGCCAGAAAGTCCTCTAGCATGTGAAAACAACAAGGTTTTAGGAGCTAAAGAGATTAAAAGAAATCATGTTTATGCTCTATTTAATTCAGTTTAAAAAAGTAAAAACCAAGAGATTAGGTTTCTAATGGAAACACATATTGGGTAAGATAAATAAGGAAACACACAAATGGAAGAATGTGTACAGTGTAGGTACTTGTATATTTAATTTAGAGTAGGAAACAAACTCAAAGGTAATCTATGTCTAAACAAACAAACAAATAAAACACAGCAATTGATAGGAAAAGTTCAAAGAACAATTAAAAAGAGGTCTATTTTAAGTAGAAAAGCGTATCATTGTACACTGCTAATTCACTGAAGGTGAGGGATATCCAACAACACAGAACACTCAAAATTTTTTGATGTACACACCAATTATAAACTCAGAGAGCCTCAGTTTTGGGGGTACTGTTAATGCTATATTGTGCAATTAAGTCTTTTTCATAATTTATTGTATTTAATCTACAAGCCTTGTGTACCATGTATGCAGAGCATTCTACTAGATACTTTGTAAAATTTTAAGATAGCTCTCAAGGAGTCCTCAATTTTGAGGATAATGACTGATAAAAAAAAGCAATTGATATTCATTCTATAAACAAAGCATAAACAATGGCCACATGGCAAGGAAAAAACAGCTATAACTCACCAAGCATGATATGTCAGGATCTTTACTAAGTAATTATTAATAAAGTACAAAAGAACATTTCACTGACTCTAGGACACGAATGATTATAAGATGCATCATTATTGCATGTACAACTAAGAAAGAAAAAATTATGACAATTAGAACTGTAAGATGTTATTGAGTGTAAGATGCATCTTGATTTCAGAGCTGTTAAAATGCACCTCTAAATAAATGTACTACTTAGAAGATTTTATGACTTCAAGTGCTCATAAGGAAAAGACAAAAATGTTTAAAATGAATGATCAAAGCTTCCATCTTAAAAAGATAGAAAAAGAAGAACAAATTAAACCCAAAGTAAAAAGAAAGAGAATAATAAAGGTAAGAGTGAAAATCAATGAAATGTAAAACTGAAAAACAACAGAAAATTTCAATGAAACCAGAAGTT
>NW_012139413.1:5212533-5213734 GCF_000956105.1 Propithecus coquereli
AAACAAAAAGACAGAGGAATAATATGTGAAGCACTCAGAAGAAAATAACACATTACTTATAGGGGAACAATCATTCAAGCAATGGAGAATTTCTTAACAGAAATCATGGGGACTCAAAAGAAATGGAACAAATACTTTAACTAGAATGTATAAAGATCTCTCACAACTGAGTAAGAGGACAAACAATCCAATAAAGAAAAGAGGGAAAAGATTTGAACACATATGTCCAAAAAAGTTAAACAAATGTCCAAACACCACACGAAAATATGCTCAACATGGAAAGATGCTGCTGATACAAATTAAAATCACAATGAAATTTACTACCGTATACCCTTTGGAATGAAGATAGACAATACCAAGTGCTAGCAATTATGTGGAAGAATTGTAACTCTCATACTGGTGGTGTGGGAATACATTGCTGGTGTGGGAATGAAAAATGGTACAACAACTTTGGAAAACACATTGGCAGTTTCTTAAAAAGTTAAACACACATTTATCTCCTAGCATTGATAAAATATAGTAAATTAAATCTACATTCTAAGATAAGTGCCAGCAAACTATAGTTCACAAGCCAAGCCAAATGTTGCCCATAGACTGTTTTAGTGACCTATGACCTATGACCTATGAACTAAGACTGGTTTTTATATTTTTAAAGGTTTGCAACAAAACAAAGAATGTTTTTCGGAGCCCATTAATGACTTAAAAAGCTTAAAATATTTACTTTCTGGTCCTTTACAAAAAAACTTTTTCAACCTTTTTGAAAGTCAGTGGCTTTCAAACTTTTTGGGCCATAACCCACAGAAAGAAATACATTATATACCCAAACCAGCGCCCTGTCTTATTTATCTATCTATCACTGATATAAAAGTTTCAAAAACTAGTAACCCTTACTCATGCTTACATTGCACCCTTCCTTTCTCTTCCCTTCCCTTCTCTTTTCTATCCTATGCCATTCTTAAAAAAAAAAATGCTGGTCAAAACCCACAAAATTATTTTAATAAATAATTACTAAAGAAGCTTAACCTCCATTTGAAAAACACTAATAACATTAAAATCAATTAAAGTTCCATTTAAAACCAACTTAAATACATTTAGAAGATGTATTCTTTCACCTAGAATTATCTGCTTGTGAGCCAGTCAATAATACAATGCTGATTTTCTCTTTATAATCTTTGTCTCCAGTCCAACCTTTCTGTCTTCT
>NW_012139413.1:5215419-5218284 GCF_000956105.1 Propithecus coquereli
CATGGGCAAATACTAACCACCAATCTGTGATAAAAATCTCTTCTTCTGCCTCTTCCATTGCATCTGCCACATCTTCAAAATATCCTTTGGCATTAACATACCTGAAAGACAAATTTGTTGTTCCATTTTTTTTTTCACAGAGAAAAAGAAAAGAAACATATCCTATGGTAAAGCAGAATGTGGAAGCCACGGCCTAGAGTCTGTACAGAACCATTTACTTTATGTAACTGGTAAACAAGGGTTGAAAATAACAACCTCTCTCTGCTACCTAGGAAGGGCAGTAACTAGATAGATGTACTGATTCTTCTCTGCTTAGAGAACAAGGAATTAATTGAACCCATCATCATAGGGGCCCGATGAATTCTCCTATCCTGTTGAACTCACACATGGTTTTTCTTCTGAGAATGAAAACAGACCACTTTCCAATCCATGGGTAGAAAAAGTTGCTAAGCACGATTGTATTTAAAAGAAATACCTAGTAAGTAAATGCTTTTTCCTAAAATTATGGCTAATAACTTAAATAAAGCTTCCATTTGCATCACTAAGAAAATGTATGAAGTTAGCTTTAAAAATCAAACTTCAAAATCTAAAGCTAGTTAAGCTCACTGTGAAAATAAAAATAAACTTGGAAAACTAACCTATGATCAGGTAGTACCATAACTGTCTCAAAAAGAAAGATTTTTGTTAAGTATAATGCATAGTATCTTTTCACAGTTTTGAAAATTGATTCCAGGTGAATTTAGATCACTATAATATTAGATGCTATGACTACCTTGACAGCTTTAGAGCAAAAATATCTTACCATTTAGCTAAAATGTTCTCTTGGATAGCAGCATATGACCCAAATCGATGATCTTTGAGAAAGTTGGTGCCGTGTTTCTGGATGAATTCTTCCATAGCCCCTGCCCACCACCGAGCATGCCTATAGCTGTTGCATTTTAAAATAAGTGTCCTTTAAAGAAAAGCAAATGTGGAAAAGAATGGTCACTCTGTGTCCTATCTCTCGAAACAAATTTAAGGATTAAATGTTCCTTCTTTTATTTGGTAGTATAGCAAACACAAATTGAAAAATTTAGACAAAGAACATCGAAAAAGCAGGCTTCTAAAAATTTTTGGTAGGATTTCTAAAACAATTCAATATAACAAAAATAAATGTTCAAATTACCTATTTACTCACTCATGCAAACATGTGTAAAGGTACTTACTATAGCCCTAGAGCTGTGCCAGGCGCAAGGAAGACAATGACAGAGGTGTATGGTGAGGTCCTACTTCTAAGTGTTAGTTAGAGAGTTGTTGGCTCCTCCAGAGGACATTTCCCCTTGTGCTGTCTAGTGTGCATTCCCTTGGCTTCCAGAAATATCATCCCGATTGTGCTTTAAGAGAGTCATCCCTTCCCTTCCCTGAGTCCACCAAAGCTAAGCAAAATGGCATATTCCATCCCCCCAGATCCCGGAAAGTGGTTAGGGCATGAGTGCATAAGCCAATTCCACCCAGTGAGTGAGACTGAATGCAAGGACTTGTTCAGGAATGCCAGGAAGAGACTCTCCTCTCCACTGAATTTGGTGGGAGTGTGGGAGGCAGCCATCTTGCTGCCACGAGGGACCAGTCTGAGGATGGAGCAGATCCACAGAAGATAGGGCTGAGAATGGCAGGGAACATGTCTCAATGTCATAGCTTGAGCATCAGAATCAGCTATGCCCAATGTGGCTGATTCACTCTCTTTGGTATAAGCCAGTTTGCATTGGATTTTTCTGTCACTAATGACTAAACTATCCTAAACTGTTACAGATTTACAAATGCTGAAAAAAAAAAAAAAACCTCAGAGTAGATTACAGAAAGTTTTCTTCATGCTCAACGTCAGAATTGGTGACTACCACCAACAGGGGAAAATAAGTTATCCACAGTTGAAGTTCAAAGGAAAATGGGGTGTTGGAGCCAGCTGTATCCCTGCCATGCATGCAGAAATGTACTCCACACCGAGATAAGAAGAAGACTGCAGGTGAGGAGGGAGAGTTTGCTTTTTCGAGGATACCTGCAATGATCCTGTTGAGAAGCAGGGAAGGGGCTGTGTTCACAGATTCTAAAATAATCATTTATAAAGATTAGGGATGTCCAAACTGCTTTCCTCCATATGTCGGAGATAGATACTGGCCTTTGTCCAAAGCTGATGCTGCTGGCGTGTGGAGCCGGGGAAAGTGGGGAGGTGAGACATGTTGGAGCTGAGAGGGGAGAAGTGTCCCCCATCAGGTGTGGTGAAGGATGTACGAATTTCCGGGGCTGAGGCAAGAGGGCATGGAAGGGGCCTGGGCTTAACCCATCTTGCAAACACTACTACGACTGAGTGGAAATGCCTCTGAAAATCAGTTTTGAGAAGAAGACTCTGTGGAGGAGATAAGTGACAAGCAGAGGCCCTATCACAGGATATGAATCAGAGTCAAGGGGAAAAAAAAAGAACTATTCCAAACATGGAGATAGGAAGAGCAAAGGAGAAGAGGCAAGAAAAAAAATACACGAGAAGGGATGGTAAAGAGAGCTGCTTCCAATGGAACCGGAAAGGCTGCATTAGGGAGGGTTTGAAAATAAAGGTAAAGAACTAAATGCCCTTAAATTACAAATGGAGGAGTTTGGGCTTATTTGATAAAATTACAGGGAGCATTTATACCAGTAAGGATGCCGGTGAAACCTGGATTTGAACGGATTCATTTGGTAATGGCGCACAAGTGAGTGAGGGTGGGAAATACAGAGAAGGTGGCCAATAAAGGAATTGTGATAGGGACCAATGAGAAGTGTGGCCTGACTTCTGTGGCTCACTGGAAAATAGGAATGCGGTACCAGGAGGAGAGTTTAATGGCAGTTAAATGGCCA
>NW_012139413.1:5222574-5223790 GCF_000956105.1 Propithecus coquereli
TTTTTTTTTCTATTTCTACAAAGAATGTCATTGGTATTTTGATAGGGATTGCAATGAATATGTAGATAGTATGGTCATTTTAACAACATAAATTCTTCTAATCCATAAGCATATGATGTCTTTCCATTTGTTTATGTTCTCTTCAATTTCTTTCATTAATGTTTTGGAGTTGTCCTTTAAATAGTCATTAGCTACAGGACTAAATTGGCCCCTGGCCTTTATTTAAAGCTCTTCTTAATTATGCCATTCATGAAAACTTCTCTAATTTCTTCCCTTTCTCTCTTTTGTCAATAGTTTTTTTTTCCTTTAACAGGAAGATATGTATCAAGAAAGGAATCTGTCAACCAGTATTCTGGGAGTCAGCATCAGCTGCACAGGGATCAAGCACCTGCCCTCAAGTCAGCCTCCCTGGGCTCCAATTTCAGCTCTGCCACTCTCATGCTTGTGTGTATTTGGGCAATTGAGCCTGATGTCTAAATCTATACCATGAGAATAATATGGGACATATAACGAGAGGACATGACAGGAATGTCCCATTCATATATATAGGATTGTAAAGGATTAACTGAGACTATTCATGCACATTGCTTAGCACAGTGCCTGGCCCGATAAATGCGAGCTATTATGACTACCCTTGTTATAAACCATGTGAGATTACGGTCTATTCTAACAAGATTCTTCTTGCCTGTGCTATTACTTGCCATGGCATTAAAATGCAGATGGGCCCACTGGAACCAACCCTCCCCTTCCTAGGCTCATCTCCTGCTGTTCTCTCCCACCATGTTGGTCTGACTGTTCTTCAGACTTGCCAAGTTCTTTGGGGCTCTACATTTATTGATCTTCTGCTTAGAAACTCTTTCTTCCAGATCCTCAACTGTTCCCCACCCCAACTTTACTCCATCATGTCCTGCTTTAGCTTCTTTGTAGCACATCTGAAAGTATTTATTTGTCTGCTTGTTTATTGTCTGTCTCCTGCACTAGAGGGTAAGATCCACGGGAACAAGGAATGTGGCTGTCATGTCCACCACTATCCACCCAGTGCCTAGAATAATCTTCTAGCAGCCTAGAGCGAATCTTCAGGAAAAACCACCATGCTACCCAAATAATGGTTGCACGAATCACTCTCATAGGGTAAATGAAACCATTTAGACATTGCCACTATCTAAAAATTTTAATTCTTCGTATAGCTCATAGTTCAGTAAAGTAAATTCTAAAT
>NW_012139413.1:5223840-5225269 GCF_000956105.1 Propithecus coquereli
AGAAAACATTCAGAGCTCCAGCTCTTTAGCTCTTTAAATGAGAGCTCTTTAAATTTTGGTGTTCAGAACCTTGAAAATAGATATTACTTTCTTGTGTAAAGCATGAAAATATGGGCTCAATGCAAAAACTATTTTTAGTCTCTCTCACGTCTTCACCAAACTTTCAGAAATATTTTTAAAAGAATATAATACTACATTAAGCCTGAATTTATTCTCATAAGTGTTTACAAAATATGTACCCACAGAAATAGCTCCTAAGTATGAATTTTTTTTCTTCCTGCTGTCTGACTGAAAAGATAGAATTTGGCAAGAGTATAAAGACCAGGATTAAGCTCCTCCACAAACAGGAGCATGCTCACAACCATGTATTTTATCTATTGACTCCAGATCAGTGATTCTCAACCAAGAGAGATTTGGTCCCCAACCCCAGCTCCAACCAGGGGACAGATGCAATGTCTGAAGACATTTTGGTTGTCACACTGGGAGCTTGCTACTGGCATCTAATGGGTAAAGGCCAGAGATGCTGCTAAACATCCTACAATGCACAGGAACCCACCGCCCCCCAACAAATAATTATCTGGCTAAAAATGTCAATTTTGACAAGGTTGAGTAAGCATGCCCTAAAATTACACATTTCCATATCAGTGAAGCAAAACAGTGGAAGAAGACAGGTTCATATTCCTATTACTATCCCCTGCCTCCAAAATCTAGAATTAAAAGAGAATTATGATGATCTATTCACAGTTTATATATATGGTATATAAACTGTGGAAGGACATAGGACAGAAAAAAATAGGGGGCATTTTAGGCAACTGAGCTCCTAGAAGGAAAGCACATTTTAGATATTTTCATTTCCATTGTAGCCAATGTTAGCATCTGCAATGGGTTTTAACTGTCCAAGCAGATGGGTAATTGGAACTGAAGACTACAAAATCTACACCAATTCCAGGATTAAAATTTCCTGAGAGCTAAATGAATTTTAGATACAAGACTTCCAGTAACTTTAATAAGCATCATAACTCTCATGGATGTTTTTTAAGGGGGTCAGAAAGTTGCAACCTGATGTATCTTTAGAAGAAGTGACCAGGCCTAGTCTTTACAGAGAACATTTTAACAGTAAAAGGCAAATGGAACTATTTCAACATCAAAGGGACAATTCAGAAGAAGTAGTCACTAGGTCCGGTGATGGACATACCTAAATGAGAAAAAGATACCCAGGGAAGATGATTTTCCATTACCTGTACAACTATATGTGCATTACAGCATAACCTTTACTAAAGTGAATATTTGAATGTCTGCTTCCAAATGCAAAGGCAAAAACAAAACTGTTCAAGCTAATATTTTAAGAATACATTTGGAGCTCAAGTTTTTTTGAGAAGGCTTTTCATTGAAGGTTATTAGCTAATTGGTTGAGATTTTGGCCAAACCA
>NW_012139413.1:5228366-5232658 GCF_000956105.1 Propithecus coquereli
ACACACACACACACACACACACACACACACACGTATATTAGTAGGGATATATATATATATATATGTCAGTAACATTGTAAAAAGAGAAATGTATGTATATTAATGTACATAAGGGTGAACTATATAGAGTCAAATGGATATATATATAGAGAGAGACAGACAGAGACACACACACACATACAGTCTTCGAGACAGAAACATATATATCAAAACACACACATTACTCACTAAAAAAATTATAGATTAAAAATATCTATAATAAATGTACATGAGTATCTTTTTAGGATATCTTTCTTCAAATCTGTATGTAAACAGAATTTTTGTAAATCAAATCACTTTTTAGGTGTTTGTTAATTAAAGGATACTGATTTATAAGGTAAAATTGTATTTTATTTTTTTAAAATGTGAACTATCACTCTAATTTATTTGTTTGGTAACTCAGCAAATTGAGTAGTAATTTTGCTACAGCAGGTATCCATCTACACATGGGATTGTTTATTCTGACTTCGTTGCACATAGGATATTCTATTTTTGAAAATTTATACAGGGAAAAAGTAGTTTCATCACTTTTGATTGAGGATGAGTTCTAAATTACAATTTTCTAACATTTAAATTATTTTACCCCTTTACTTAAGGTTTAGAGAAAAACTTTGTTTTTAAGTGATTTTTGTAGAAATCCTTCTTAAATGTTTGAAATTTCTACCTTGAAAGATTATCAATTCGCAGTCCATATTTTGTTTCTGTCTCCTTCTTCCCCACCTTAATTCTGAATTCTTTATCCACCAGTAGGACGAAGGCAATGGCACCGCTGTCTGGTTTCATGTAGAGTAAAAAGGAATCTTTCACTATTAACCATCTGTAAGAAAGTAAGAAGTATTTTTAAAATTGTATTGAATAACTGAAACCAAAAGACCTAATTATAATGACAAGTCTTAAGTAATCACTCTAGCAGATCGTAGACATAAATTTGCTTTTTACATAGGGGATTTATTTTGTAAAAATCACTATAAAAAAAAACCAAACCAAAACTTTTCTATTATGTGTTTCTAAGAAGCACTGGCATCACAAACAATTCAAAATAATTCAGTAGTTCTTTAACCACTAACGGCTACACTTGGAAGAATGTCCTTGACACTGGCAAGAGTGCTCGCAGGATATGTAAAGAAGCCCCGGCTACTGGAAGAACAGAATGGGTGGATGTTTGCTAACATAAACTACTGCGAAAGAGGCAAACAAGTCTACGGGTAAGTAAAATCCCCCTTTAAAAAATCCAGTTAGCATCCAACATTTCACATGTCCTGCTGTTCATTTCAAAATTTTGTGGATTTAAGGACCTTTAATTGGACATGAACATCTCTCAAAAGTATTTTCCATTCGATTTAATACATACTTAAGAGCTTCATAATGGAAACGTACAGTGATAAGCTGAGAGTTAGGGTAAAGCTGGGATAACACAAAGACAAATAAGACATGGAATGATGTTTCCAAAGGAGCTTACAAGGCTAGTGAGGGCACAAACAATAATTCCATGTTGAAGGGGACAGGTAGTAAAAGAAAAAAGCAAAAAGTGGTGGGTGTAAGGAAGAAGGAGTCTTTACCTCTGAAAGGATGAGCTAGTGGCATTGTCCTGAAGATGTGGTGTCTGAAGGAGCCCAACAATCAGAGCCCAAAGCAGGGGAGGGTCAAGGTGTCCATACCACATGGAGGGAAGAGTTGGCACAGAACTAAGGTGTGGAAATGCTGCATGTGTCGAGGGAACAGCTCGGTGTGGCCAGGGTCTCAGGCAGTATGGTAAGAGAGGAGAGAGAGGGGTGTAGAGGAGACTTTGTCTGGGAATGTTTCCTTGTTGTTTTTCTCAAGAACATGTCTGTGGCCTTGCACGCAAGTCCAGAGCGTCCTAACCCTGCAAACAGGAGGGGCTAGAGAGTTTAGATGCAAACATCTGCTCGCTGGAGACGAAACAACAAGGAACAGGGACTTGTTGAGTCGGGACAGTGTGAGAACAAAGAAATTGCGGTGGGACAGTTGCCACAGGCTGTGTTATAAATAAAGCAACTACAGCAAGAGCTTTTGCTGCAGTCTTATACCATCTTTGTGTGTCTGTGTTTCTTTGTAGTGGCTGCAGTCGTGTACTGTCTTTATGTGTGTCTGTGTCTTTTTGTCTCTGTGTTCATTCCTCGGCCCTAAGAAACGGGCCATGGCAGAGGGGGAAATTCGCAAAGGCCACGCTGAGGGGTCTGAAAGCCATGCAAAGGAGGCTGATTTTATATCATGGGACCAGTGTTTCCTAAGCTTGCCTAATAATCAGAATCTCTTGAGATGCTTCTTAAAAATAACAGATTTCCAAGCCCCACCCTAGATCCTTCGAAAAGATCTGATTATCTGTGTTTTTAACTAAAACACCAAGGTGCTTATTAAATAAGGGACTCCTCATGCCCTGGCTAGGCAATAGGACAATAATGGTATTGGAACTATGTTTTAGAAAAAAAGGTTCGACAAGAAAGAGGGACAGAGTGTGGCAGGTTGGCAATTTGCTGCAGTAATACACAGCAGCTATGCTCACAGTTTAATGTGCATATACATCACCTGGGGATCCTGTTAAAACGTCGATTCTGATTCAGTGGGGCGGGCCTGAGACTGCATTTCTAACAAGCTCATAGGTGATGGCTAAGCAAGGGCCACACTTTGATTAGTAAGGATGTATTGTAGATGACAGGCATGACACTGACAATGACAAGAGCAAGAGAACAGAGATAGGATCCATTTAAGGTGAACACAAATGGTAACTTTATCATGCTGCATATAACACCATATATTCATATTTACCTGCAATTGTATAGTGATCAAATGAATCAATAGATAACTAAATAACGTAACAATGGGCATAATATCACATGCCAAAGTAGAGCACTCTACGTGCTTCCATATTATGGAACAGTAAGGTTGGAACACCTGAATATAAATTAAGTAATACTGTAACTATAGCATGGGAACTCAGTATTTAAAATAAACCTATGATAAATCTACGAATGAGTGAGATCATGTGATATTTGTCTTTCTGTGCTTGGCTTTTCACTTAACATAATGATCTCCAGTTCCACTCATGTTGCTGCAAATGTCAGGATCTCATTCTTTTTATTGCTGAATAATATTCCATTGTGTATATACACCACATTTTCTCTATCCGTTCATTCATTGATGGACACTTAGGTTGATTCCATATCTTGGCTATTGTGAATAGTGCTGCAGTAAACACAGGGGTGCACGTATCCCTTCGATATACCAACTTCCTTTCCTTTTAATAAATACCCAGTAGTGGCATAGCTGGATGATATGGTATTAACAGTTTAGTTTTACTTTTTGGAGAAACTTCCATTCCATTTTCTATAATGGCTAAACTAGTTTACACTCCCATCAACAGTGTACAAGACCTCCCTTTTCTCTGCATCCTAACCACAATTTGTTATTTTTTGTCTTTTTGATAATAGCCATCCTAACTGGGGTGAGATGATATCTCATTGTGGTTTTGATTTGTATTTTCCTGATGATTAGTGATGTTGAGCATTTTTTTTTATATACCTATTGGCCAATTGTATGTCTTCTTTTCAGAAATGTTTATTCAGATCCTTTGCCCACTTTTTAATGGGATTGTTTTTTGCTGTTGTTTGAGTTCCTTGTATGTTTTGGATATTAGTCCCTTGTTGGATGAATAATTTGCAAATATTTTCTCCTATTCTACAGGTTGTCTCTTCATTCTGTTGATTGTTTCCATTGCTGTTCAGAAGCTTTTTAATTTAAGATAGTCCCATTTTTCTATTTTTGTTTTTTTTTGTCTGTGCTTTTGAAGTCTTAGCCATAAAATCCCTTCCTAGACCAATGTCCTGAAGCATTTCCCCTGTGTTTCTTCTAGCAGTTTTATAGTTTTGGGTCTTATTATTAAGGCTTTAATCCATTTTGAGTTGATTTAAGTATATGGTGAGAGACAGGGGTCTAGTTTTATTTTCTGCAAATGGATATCTAGTTTCCCAGCTAGATGTTGAAAAGAATGTCTTTTCCCCAATGTATGTTCTTGGCTCCTTTGTCAAAAATGAGTTGGCTGTAAATGCATGGATTTAATTCTGGGTTCTACATTCTGTTCCATTGGTCTATGTGTTTGTTTTTATGCCAATACCATGCTGTTTTGTTTACTATAGCTTTGTAGCATATTTCGAAATCAGCTAGTGTGATGCCTCCAGCTTTGTTCTTTTTTCTCTTGATTGCTTTGGCTATTCAGGGTCTTTTGTTGTTCCATG
>NW_012139413.1:5234018-5235732 GCF_000956105.1 Propithecus coquereli
GTACAGAGAATTTTCTCAATAACTGTGCTGTTTCAGCAAATGTTTTACATTTAGGAAGAAATGTTTCCTCTGTGTGTCTTATTTTCTTTTTCCTTCTTTTTACTTATCTCCGAGATAAGGTCATCATGAGACTTGATTGAAAGTTTAATTACTCTGTTTCCCTTATCTCAATTTGTCAAAATAGAATAAATTAAAAAATGATCAGGATGTTTTTTATGGGAACAAAAGAAGAAAAAGGGAGTTATGAACAGTTGTCACCTTTAAAAGTAACTCCCATTTAGACACTAATACAATAGTTGTCTACAGTGAGAAACTTTCTAAACTAGTTTTGTCAGCTACACGTTATCATCTATATGTGATTTCTGATACTTTAAATCCCAAAAATGTGATTCGGGAAATACTTGTCAATATGGAACCAAGGCTTTAATCTTCACAGAAAGATTTACACAATTTAAAATGATGACATGTTTCATTCCAGGGAGGATCATATCTTTTTAGATTATCCTGTTGAAGCATGATTTAATCCAAAGTTAAGAAAGGAGGAAACATATTTCTTTTATGTAACAAAGTTTTCCCCTCATCTTTCCTGGCTGTTGCTGCTTACAGAGGTTAGACTCTAAAGTCAGTTCCTCAGAGAGCCTTTCCTTGACCTCTGGAGCTAAGTCACCTTCTCCAACTCCATATCCCTTATGATTCCATTTTCTTCTTCAAAGCTCTTATTGCTACCTGAATTTAATAACTTACATTGCTTGTCTGCTTAGTGCCTGCCTTTCCCCTCTAATAGTATTCTATGAGGGCAGGGACTGTCTTTACAGTACCTGGGACGTAACCTGGCATACATTAGACAATAAATGACTGAATGAACCAGACCAAGGCTTCCATTCCTTGAGTACTTGCCTTAGGTTGGGTTGTCCCAGAATAAACTCTCAGATAAGGAAGTATGTGTATAAAGTAGTTTACAAAGGATCTTAATAAGGAGATGGTGCCAAGAAGCACCAGGAGGGATCAGAAGAAAGACAGGAATAAAAAGCAAGCAAGGGAGCAACAAATGGAGTTTTTTCATGCATTTTATTATAGGCAACTGGGCTATAAGCCAGCTGGGGAGCTCTGGGAGACAGTGCCGAACATGCTGCAGAATCCTCTCAGCTGAGGGGGCAGGGGGCTGGGCTCCTGTCAGCTCTTGGCTGAGAGCTGCTGTCCTGGGGTTGTTGACATTTCCAGTCTGCTCTGCACACATGCAGGAGGGCTCTGGCAGCCCAGAGAGTCTTTGGTCAAAGAACGACAGGTGCTTAAAGTCTGAAACTGTGGTTGGCACATCACAGCTACCTTGGGCAGTTAATGACTGGGGAGCGGTGGTCAGAAGGAATCTGCACCAGGGCCCCAGTGGGCTGGGACGACCAGCCTCCAAGACAGGCACCGTGTGGGGCAAGAACCAGTGGCAGGAGCAGGCTGGCTTATACTCCATCCTCTCCCTGCTTGGCATTGGTTTGTGTATTCCCAGGGCTCTGTACAATTTGTGGTGAGAAGATGCCTCAAGGGGGACTCTCTGGATTTCCTGTGATGTTGCTTATAGCCAGAGTTTATACAAGTTAGAGAAGTTTATCTGAAAGCAAATACTTCTTCTAGTATATCATTTCCCTTTTTATTTTAGTAAAACTGTTTTTTGTAAAAAAAATTTTCATTTTCTTGAGCTTAATCTTCTGATCTTTTCCTT
>NW_012139413.1:5236464-5239468 GCF_000956105.1 Propithecus coquereli
AGACAATCCAATGGTTTTTAGCATATTCACAGAGATGTACAACCATCACTACCAGCTAATTTCACAACCCTTTCATCACCACAAAAAGAAACCCCACCCATCAGTAGTCTTCATTCCTTTTTATGGACGAATAATATTCCATTGTATGGAAGTGACACATTTTGTTTATCCATTGATTGATGAACATTTTAGTTGTTTCCTCTTTTTTTTTTTTTTTGGCTATTAAGAATAATTCTGCTATGAACAAGTTTTGGTGTGGACATATTTTTTTCAATTCTCTTGGATGAGTACCTAGGAGTGGAATTGCTGGGATACATGGTAACTCCATGTTTAACGTTTTAAAGAACTGCTAGACTGTTTTCCAAAGAGGCTACATCATTTTATATTTCCCCATCAATCTGAGGTTCCAACTTCCAACATTTGTTATTGTCCATCTTTTTTATTATAGTCATCCTAGTGGGTGTAAAATTGTATCTTACTGTGGATTTGATTTACATTTTCCTAATGACTACTGATGTTGAGCATCTTTTCATGTGCTTATTGGCCATTTGTACATCTTTTAGGCTGACCAGTTTTTGAGTTCTATGTCCATTGGGTTTTTATGTAAATAATTTGTACACTCTACCTATAAGTCCAGTTTTAGATAGAATATTTAAATGAATACTGGAACTTAGATTTTAAAATATAATTAAAAATTTGCTCACCATGGATTTCAAAGGATTTATAACTTAGAACTGGTACATAAAACTCTCCCAAATACCCAGTTTATCAAAACAAACACACAAACTCATTAAGTCCTACCTTTTTGACCATCTGTAGCAGGCTCTTCTCTGGCCACAGCAATTCAAACCTGGTATTCTGTGTCCCCCGGATCTTTTCATTATCATACCTTCTCTGAAAGAGACATCAAATTAACCTATCATCTTCAAATTTCCAACTCTCCCTTTGCTTGTTCAGCCTCACGACTTGTGACTAAATAAACCATCTCATTCTTGCATGACTTTTATCCCCACAATGTCCTCCTTCACCATCAGCTAACTTAGTGTCATATCTATTAGGCTGGTACTCTAGCAACTAATCTTGAAACATCTTGGTCAAAAATAGCTTTTTTGGCATTTGGGGCAGCATAATTCTGTTGTGCACAATGCAGGACCTTAAGCATCCTGGCTCATGGCTCTAAATGCTGTGTTCCCTCCAGTCACTATGGCAACCTGAAGAAGATCCCATGCCTTCCACATGTCTGCACAGGCATGATTCAGCTGCTGTTGAGTCCATGGCGGGGCATTGCTGCATCCCTTCACATATAGTTTTAGCAACTGGGCCACGCCAAAGGAAGTAGAACAAAGTTACTAGCCTTGAAGGTAGTAACATCTTGATTTCGAAAGATGTGAGAAGGAAAAGCAATAACAATGGCTAAACAAAGGAAAAATTTTTTTGAAACAACTACTAACAATGCTCTTAAAGAACAAAAAGAACAAAATTGTAAAAGTTGAGCTCTTTATATTATCAAGCTCTAATATTGTGAAAGAAAATAATTATTAAGTATGTTTCCATCTGGTTACTCAACATATATTTTACACAGTATTATTTTTAAATAGTCATCAAAGTGAGTGATAAACAGTTAATTTTCATAGTGATTAGAAGAGAGATCTTACATATTCTATTTTTAATGCATTCTCCCACATACCACACTTGCTATGGGTTATTGGGTTAGAGGGAATCTGTGCTGTAAGCCCACAAGAAAGATGGTGAAGCAGTTGCTACCCTTGTTTATTGTAGAAGATGCTCTATTTTATATGAACAGATCTGCTTAGTTGCTCTAACTCTATTGGGGAGAA
The DNA here is from genome assembly GCF_000956105.1 of Propithecus coquereli. Lineage (NCBI taxonomy): Eukaryota > Metazoa > Chordata > Mammalia > Primates > Indriidae > Propithecus > Propithecus coquereli. The sequence continues at coordinate 5,238,303 of NW_012139413.1, forward strand.
AAGAAGCTGGCAGTAAAGCCAGGGAGGCCCCATCACCATGGATGCCGCCAAATCACATGCTAATGCTGATCAGCTTTTCACATTTCTTTTTAAAGATCTCTTGGAACTTACATGCCCTTTGGTCCCAAATCACGGATAAAAGACAGCTGGCTTATATCAAGGAATTCTGTCTGAAAAGAGGAAAAAATCCAACTTGAGAAAGCAAAAAAATACAATATATGCATAAAAAAAATCTATTAGGTACTGTTATGTATCGACACAGTTTGGTGTACTCTACAGACTACACTTACCAGTAATAATGGTATTGCCCTGAAAGAGTGCATATTAGAAGTATATAAATGATTAAGACATCAAAGAAAGTGATGTGTGCCCTAAGATATAGAGATAAGATTGTGGAGAGAGAGTTTATTCCCAATATTCTTTTGTGTCTGTTTTTGTTGTGAGTGGAGGGGGTTGTGTGGCATAGTGTGCCCACACATTGTAAAAGAATTCAAGGAGGGAGTGACATTGGTGCAGGCTGTGGAAGATGGACTGAACTTGGGCATGTGGAAATGGGAGATGAAAGGAGGAATAGAACAGAAGGTCTAAGAAGGCAGTAGAGTGTACAGTTGGGCTACAGTGAACAAGATGAAGGAGAGTAATGGAAAATTAAGCAGCAATGCAGGTTGAAAAGAGACTGGGAAGATCTTTGAACAACAAGTGTAACCAAAAGAATTATTTTTAATGAGTTGAAAATGAAGAGAATTTTAGGCCAACCTTCACTGTATAAACCAGTAGAAGATAAAAAACTGTAAATCTTATAATAACAACAGCTATGGCTATATTTACTGAGTGCTTATTATGTATTGGCACTGTGCTAAGTATTTTTCATGCATTATCTCAAACCCCTTTGAAGCATGTGCTATTTTATTTATTGTACAGAAGAGGAAACTGAGGTTTAGAGCAGGAGTAGGCAAATTTTTTTCTGCAAAGAGTTAGACTGTAAATATTTTGGGCTTTGTAGGCCATACAGTCTCTGTTGCAACTACTCTCAACCCTGCCATTGTAGTGAAAGCAGCCATAGACAATATATATATGAATGAGTGTGGCTGAGCTCCAATGAAACTGCATTTATACATACAAAACATGAATATATTTGGCTTATGGCCTATATTTTGACAACCTCT
>NW_012139413.1:5240808-5259218 GCF_000956105.1 Propithecus coquereli
ATCAAGGAAACCACTTATCTAATATCTGGATATTTTCTTATTCACATAGCTCTTATCATCAAATAGTTGACAACAGAAATAGTCTCTGAAATCATAACTTTAGAATACCATAACAAAATTGCTAAATGTAAAGAATTTCATCTCCATAAAAAATCATACATTAGTAATATAGAAAATTAAAAATTACACATTAATATGAAAGTTAATTTATCCTAATGTCTTAGTAAAGTTTGACTAAAAAGAGATTTCAAGAAGGAACTAGCCCTATTATAGAAAAAAAAAATCTCTGGCAATAAATGTTGTTCTAAAACAAATTCATCAAATTGAAAGTAAATGTGTCAAAGTCAACTGAGAGGCAAAACCAATTTAAAATTTTGAAATCTGATGAAGATCGTGTTGTCGAAACTACTGAGTGATAAGAGTTCCATTCTCCATTTGGGCAGGTGATTCTCAGGAATAAGAATTTAAAGATCAATTTAGTCTAAGAGTATTTCACAGGGCTTATTCCATTGATGTCTTGAGTAATGTGCTAATAAATACCTTTTTGTCTTTGTTTTTTGGCAAAGGAATTTGTGAAAAATCAATTTAATAATGTTCTTGGCACTAGGTGGAAAGTGGTCTCAAGTAAAAAGTTACAATGTGACTTACCAATTGGATGCTAAAAAAGTTAGAGAAATAGAGAAGCAAAAAAGTTTCCATGCCAAGAGACAAGCAACGCACTGCAGTAATTTCTTGGTAATCCTGTACACACTGCCCTTCCACTCATCTTTGTACTATAAAGGGAGAGTGACTTTCAAAAGCTCCTTTTATTTGTCAGGTAGCTAAAATTCAAGCGAGTGGCCAAGTTGGAAGTTATCCAAATTATCTTCCAATGAGGAAGACAAGAGTATTGGGTTGGGCAATTCCCTGGTAGTAAGGGTGGAAGGTGGACTTTGGTATTCCAGGAAAGGCAGGGAACGAAGAAGGTATCTAATCTATGGAGGAAACTGGGAGGCTGGACAAAGGCCCAGGGTCTCTCCCTACAGCTTTTCTCTGCTGGAATGGAAACACTGTGTGCATCTTTATTCTTTACCTACTCTTTCCTTCGTTAAAGTTATTCATCCTACAAAACAAGGGTGAGGTGAACTCAATATTATTGATCTGTGGGATGTTGTATTAAGATTTCAAGCTAATCACCATTTTGGAAATAAGGAATCTGAGTATAGGAGGGAGTTAAATTATTTATTTCAAGTTAGGGATATGGCCTATCTGTTTAGGGCCCTTCTCTTGGAAATTGTGCATTTTGTTCCATTTCTAGATTTTAATCTTAAGTAAGAAAAAAAGCATATTTTCTATTTCTTATTCCTCCTCCTTTTAATTCCCTGGAAGATAGCATTTTCCAGTCACTAATTAAGATGCCTAGCTAGTGGGCTCTTGACTGCGGACACCACTCGTACAATTTCAGAACACAAAAGGAATTCCTGTTTGAGATTTCTTTTTATGTTATTGTACAACTCAGATATTGCTATATAATTTTTTTACATATTTATGCTTAGGGAAAAGGTGAAATATATTTTTCCCAATTTTACAAATGAGCAAAGAAAACTGAATGAATTACCAATAATCACTGGGGAAACTGATGCTCAACACACTAAAACTCCTGGATACTCTCACAAGAAGGAAAAAAAGGAATTAAAAACAAAGGAAGTCCTCATAATCCTGGAAGAAAAGGTAGTTGTCTGGGTACAAACCAAACCAATGACTATATAAAAGTGAGAGGAAAAAAACTGTTCATGTCTAATTTCAAAAGACATTAAGAAAAATAAACGGTCAGTGCTTTGAAGTCTAAACCCAATTCCTTTTGAGAAAATCCTATTATACAAATACTGTAATAATAAATCTATCTCTACTTCTTAAAGTGGTCCAACTTTACCAAGACATTTCTAAGCTGACCATAACATTTTATTTTAATTTTCGAACTCTCCTGATGATAAGAATCACGTGAGCTATTTGGTAAATGCACATATTCCAAGCACAGATCTGGGTGGTCCCATAGAGATTAAGGACATATCCTATCCAGGCCCTTGACCTGTGATCAATGATTCTATCTGTTTAAGGACCTGAATGAATTTAAAATAGGTTTGTTTTATACTTATAAAGTATAAATTTATTATATATGTATATGTAAAAATAACTTTTTAATGTGCTTTTTGCCGATGGGATTTTTAATAGTTCTCACAATTATTGAAGAAAATACACAGATGCCAATCTAATTTCACAAATATGAGGTCAGGTTACATGGAGTGTGAAAGGAAAATGTTAGAGAAATAAAATATATCAAATTGTATCCTATGCTTGAATCATTTGGAGAATTCAGCTCTGGAGAGAATAATCTCCGTAGGCATCGAAAATGAGGGGAAAATCTATTCAGCCAGTTGCCAGAGAGGCCATTTCCTGTCCAAAGGAAATGTCTATAAAGCACTCAAGGATTTCTAAATACAATACGGCTTCACTCTGAAAAGATTTTTATGACTGGAAAAGTAATTAAAATGAACATTTTAACAATGTAAACATCCTTTGGTCAACATTAGAATCCAAAATGTAGTAACATACATGGAAAGAGAAGAGTGAACTCACCAAGTACTGTTCTAAAGCCAAAAGAAATAGTAAAAGTAAAGTCACAGGAAGGCAGAAAAGTAAAAGAAAAGGAAAATTATTGCATATGGGTATTAGACCACATTTTAATAATTCTCTATTAGAGAAAACAGCATGTCGGATTTCAGAGAATGCAATGGGAGGCAGCATTTTTAAAAACAATAGCAGTAGTATCCTTATTCATTGTATTATTTCAATGATACGAGTTCCCTGAGAGTTTCCGTGTTCTATTAATAGAAGGGGAGAAACCCCTCCTATTGTCCTTCTCTTGAGATCCTCTGGTTGAACTCAAATTCCTATTTTTCTGAGAAAACTCATTTCTAGGATCAAGAAGCTCCTTGAAGTCCATCGAACATTCCAGCCAAGCTGCTACAGAAGGCAGGCCATGGTTGGACCAAGGTCAGCTGTGTATGAAGGGAGCCAGCTGGATGCATATTTGGACCAGCCTCCGAATAATACGCTGCAGGAGGGCAGCTCCTGCTCCAGAAACTCTGCAGAGCCAGGGCACTCTCCCTTTCTCTCCAAAATACACCAAGGTCTTCCCTCTTTCTGTTTATGTGTTCATGTGGTGCCATTCTCTACATTAGAGGCCAAATACACTCTACCAACTCCTGAGTTCTGCACATACACAGTATGCATACATACAACCCCCACGGCAACACGGGTTATATATATGCAGACACAAATATAATAATCTAGTGTATTCTCAGTTATCCAGACCTCTGGATAATTGAAGACTAACCCTTTAGAAACATTCCCTCCGCCCCCCACCCCCCCTTCAAGGGCCTCTAAGAGGGCAGAGCTCATTGTTTGCTGACACTGCAAACTCCACTCCCTCCTGCTTGCCCGCTGTGTGCCTCCCAAGCTTAATCTCTGTGGCTCTTCTAAGCCCCACCACCTCTTTTCTCTCTTCTCGGATTTCTCAGAAATTTTTCCTTTCCCCAGCTTTTCCCATGCTTCTCACTTTCACATGAAAAGACAGGCCTTAGGAGGATGGCTGGAGCCCAGGAATTTGAGGTTGCAGTGAGCTGTGATGATGCCTCTGCACTCTAGCCCCAGGCAACAGAGCAAGACCCTGTCTCAAAAATAAAAAAAAAGAAAAAAGGAAAAAAGAAAAAAAAGACAGGCCTTTCACAGGCATCACAGGCCAATCAGATGGTGACCGCCCTGTGCCACATAATCTTTGGGCATTCAACTCTGCCCAACTGTTTTCATCACTTACTGCTCAACATTTGTTCTTTGGAGCTAGAAATGCTTTTTGGCATTATTCTTGAAGCCTGAGGAGAGAAGAGGGTTGATTTCTAGATAATCTAGCCTACAGTAGCATTTCAAGTTCATTTAAATTTACCGTTATAGACATATTAAGTTCTATTCAAAATTTTTAAAATAGCATCATATCACCGTAGACTGAATCCTTGCTGTCAAACCAATTTTGTATTCATTTAATTTATTTTAATTCAAGGAATAATGTACATGTGGATACAAGCACTTCTGTTAAAAAAATGATCCGAAATTTTGCTGTCAATTTACTACCTTACAAATTACTTCAAAGTTAAATCACTCACTAGTACTTACTGTGGCATGATAGTTTTTGTACATGGGCATTTTTAGTATCTTTGTCAAGTAATCTTCCAGTTGTTTCTGTAATGCAAATATTTTAGGTAATGGTTAACAGGGTCATATTTATTAAAAAACCAAACAGCAGTGACAATATGAGATCATCATTTCATCTTAACTTCTGTAAGTTATTCAATTATTGATTAATATAATCATTGGAAAAGGAATCCTGAATACCTTAAGGTGTGACTTCCATAGTTCTCTTGAACTATTATTTAAATCTCTTCTCGCTATTTAACTTTCTGCATGCTTAGGTTTTCTATGAACTGCTGACCAGCCCTGAGCTATATATTCTTTTAATCCTCCATAGCTATTAGAACAGGACTTGCCCATAGTAGGTAGTTTTAAATCATTTGTTGATTTTACCAAAAACTTGTATTTTTTTCTACTCTAACATTAAATTTACTGGAGGATATACTATATACTGCCTTTCAGGAAAAAAGGGAAGAAGTTAAAAGAAAAAACTTTTCCAGCAAAATGTACTTAATTTTATGTATTTTTAAATATGTTAAAATGTGTTTGTGTCTGTGTGTGTGTATGGGGAGGGGAGAAATAAAGCTTGGGGCTGTAGAGCAATATCTGTCAATCATATTGACCATGATACAAAATCCAACATCTTTTTGCTGAGTCACTAAGTGTTAACAGCCATAGTCATTTTCAGTTGAACTCACATACGTGCACATACTAACCCCAAACTGTGTAATTTTATATGTCTAGGTACCTTGGAAAATACTTGGTCCAGACTCCTGAAAAGATTTTAAACAAGATGACAACCACAAAGGAGAAATCAAACATTCTCTTTGAAACATGAAAGTTTCAGATTACAAAACAGAGCTAACAAAAATTAACAGATTACTTGTTAATTTTCTAGTAAAAAAAAGAAAATCTTCCACCCTATACAGAGCCAGTCACTGAAGCGGAGCGGGCAGAAGTGTCCCTCCTCCTGTGCCTTCTGTCCTGGTGCTCCGTATGTCCGTGCTCCCTCCCGCCCTCCTCAGACCCAGACTGTCCCATCCACAGTTCAGGAATGAGGTTTTACATATATTTCAGATGAGTTACTACAGATACTGAAGCAAATGTATGGAATTATATGATTTTAAAAGGTAGATCTCAAAACCCACAACAATGAGTTCAATCTTTGACTCACAACAAGCCCAGGAGGTTCCTGCAAGGAGGGCAGCTTCTTCACAACTTAAGCTCTAACAAAGAACACTCTTCCTCTTCTAGAAAAATGCAGTCTCTCCATGACTTAGGGAAGAAGGGGATGTCTAAGCAGTTCCAGAAAAACCAAACCAGGCTGAGTGATTGAGCAGTGAGTGGGAGAAGTTGCAGCCAGACCTACTCCACCTCTCGGTAGATGATGTGTTTCTACAGCGCTGCATACAGTGCTGCAAAATTATGTTCAAAACAACAGAACAGTGAAAGGACTTACCCTTCTACCAGAGAATTGTTCTTCTCTAATCTGGTTTTCAGATGAACGGGGCAAACTGGGCATCTCTCGGGGCTCCTCCCCCTTTAACATTTTAACATTTTGTCTTCTAAATGTGTGTCTAAAACACGCACATACAATGCAAATATTTATTAGATTATTTTTGGACTGCGATTTTTGTAATATTTTTCATGATATGGCTTATTTTTAAAAGAGCCTATTTAATTAAAAATATCTACCAACAATGGACTAGTTAGATTATAATATGAATGAAACACACTTTCCATCCAACTTATATACCAGGATAACTTTATAATTAATTCTGAAACAGTTACCTTCTGGTGGGAATGGGGATTCGGATAAAGGCTTTGTACTTAAGCAGCTCTCTGTGAAATTCTTGAAAGTGCTTGAATTTCCTCTTAACTTGCCATTTAAATTCTCCATGTGTTAATTCAATAGTATAAAGATTGATACTTGGTAGCTACAGTGATAAATAAAAATCGTTGGTATTTTAGATAACAACAAAAATTCCAAAGCTCTCAATGAACAACAGTTAATTAATAAGTAACATGGAAGTATACTTAAGTCTAGCTTACTTATTTTATGTAAGTACTTAAGCAATTTTTTTCAAAAACAACTGATTACATAAATAATATTCTCTTAAATGTTCACCCGATTAATTACCTAAGACAAATTTTGAATCACAACAAAGACAAAGACAAACTACTACAAATCCTATCCCTCTAACATACATGCACATACCTGAAACCAGAAACCAGGTAAAGGAGACAATGAGTGAAGACCCTAGTTAGCCTTCAGGGGTCTAGTCCACAAACATAAGGCGTGAACAGGCAATTGGTGGGGGTGACAGAGAAGCAGGAGGCAATGGATGCTAGGAACACTATATTGGCCCTTTTTGTCCTTCACAAATGGCATGACATGCCTCTTCCCCTTCTACTTCTGAAACACATTTCAAGGTCCAGCCTTGCCCCCCTACCTTGAGGCAGCACTGTGTTCAGGAAGGGTAGGTGGAGGAACGTGCCGTAGTAATGAGTATATATGGCATACTTGTATAATATAATATTACATATTATTATTAAATCCTTATAACAAACCTATAAGATAAGCACTACTATACCCATTATTCAGATGAGGAAACTGAGAAACAAAGGTTGAATAACTTTCTCGAGATCACAAAGCAAAGACTGGAATTAAACCATGCAGTCATGCTCTAGAGTCTGTGCCTTTAACCCCACACATTATTGCCTCTCAATCTAAAAGCTGGTCGGCAAAGTAAGAAGACAAAGGTCATTTTAGAGAACTTCCAGGCTAGGTTGTGCTCAGTGGTGTATCAGGGAGACATGGACACAACTCATAAGAAAAGCCCAAGGCAAAGGCTGGACATCACCGTGGGAGTAATTGGGAGTCAGCACACGTACAGGTAAGTCAGGACAGTATCCGGCAAAACTATCAGGAAAACAGGGCAGCACAAGCCACCTTCCAAATTGCAAGGAGGCAGGGAAGGCAAAGCCTGCCCGACAGGAGGTTATTATTATTATTGGCTGAGGCAGCAGACAATAGTGGCCTTACTCTACCAGGGTTAGAGCTTAACCTGAAGGGACAAAGGCCACCACCCTGCAGCAACGTTGACAACGCCTTCAGACTTGACAAGTGTGAAATCCAGGCAGGAACTGAGCAAACATAACTACCCAATAGCTTCTCCGACTCCAGTCCATTTCAAAGGGCATAGCTGTGCCTGTTGGAGACGTTTTACTCCAGCACCTTTTCAGTGTCCAGTGAAAAAACATTTGAACGAGGACTAAGGGCTGGGGTTCTAGGAGCAAGTCACAGAGGCAGCGTATGCCAGCAGAATTCTCTTAGCAGTACTTCTGGGTAACGGCACTGGCCGATCCAGCATCCTGGCTTTTTTTTTTCTTTTAAGAGCCAGGTAACACCAACATTTTCTTGCTAAACACGCATTAGCAACACTAAACTTTTCCTTGACTTATACCTGCCGTTCTAGGTGGAATGAACATGCCTCAGGTATCCAAATGAAACAGAAAATTGGGGAGAGAAGAGGATTAGGAGAGGCACTTTGCAACTTATTAAACCGATAAGTTGCCTTAAATGTCTTTTAAAAACAAAGAGTATTGTCCAGAATGAAAGAAGAGGAGTATGAGAATAAAGATAAAATGGGAAGGAAGCAAAACTTGGGAGGTGATAAGGACTTAGAAGTGATAGAAAAACAAACAAAAACCTAAAAAATATGGTCATAGCTAGGAAGAAGGAAAATGAAGGCAATTTACTAATCCACATATACTGACAAATAAAAAGGGAGACCATAAACGCTGACCCTTGTTGTAGATGTCAAGCGTTCCACTTCCAGAACTTGTGCTTTTATTGGACAGCCGGAGAGATACGTCTGTATATTAGGCTCCTTAAATCCTTGAGTGTTATAGATAGCAGAGAAAGGGATATACACTAAAAAATAAGTAAATAAAGTTATTGCAATATGTGATATCAGCATAACTTGCCTTTTAGAGGCATTCTTTTAACAATCATAATGTGTTAAAACAAGTAAGCCTCTTATAAAACTATCTCACCCCAGTGTTATGATATGATACCTGCAAGGAATACCAATCATTTGCTGGTTATTTCAAATTTGTGCTCTGCCAGCCAACCCCAATGAACTCTTTTCTTCCTCCTCAGATCATCAGTCTTTACCTTCCTGTGTCTTGGGATCGCCGGGAGACACATCATATTCCACCTCCTCTCCCTCAAAGTGGAGTTCCCGCGTGTCCAGATTTTCTATCAGATTACTCATGTCGGCAGCAATTTTCTGCAGTGCAGAGGTATTTACCCTTGGCTCATTTTTCAGCGACATGTTAACTTTGGATAGAGTAAAAGCAGAGGGACTAGGAAAGAAGAAAAGGGTTACAAAGGCTTTTTATTTTGGTCAAATAAACCCCTACTACCCAATTTGAATCTAGGCTTAGGTACAGCAGAGGGAAGCAAGTCAACTAGCTCTGGGTGAGCCTCAGTTATCCCAATCTTTTTTTTTTAAGACAGGGTCTTGTTCTGCCACCCAGGCTAGAGTGCAGTGGCATCATAATAGGTCACTGCAACCTCAAACTCCTGGGCTCAAGCGATCCTCCTGCCTCAGCCTCCTAAGTAGCTTGGACTATAAGCGTGTGACACCCACCTGGCTAATTTTTCTATTTTTCATAGAGACAGCGTCTCACTCTTGCTCAGGCTGGTCTCAAACTCCCAGCCTCAAGCAATCCTCCTGCCTCGACCTCCCAAAGTGCCAGGATTACAGGCGTGAGCCACCATGCCCAGCCCAATCTTTTAATTGATGTTCCTGTTCAACATTTAAAGGATTCATAGCTTGTACATTAAAATGGAATAAAGCACTTAACTTCAAACAAGAAAGGAAAAGAAACACCATAGTGAATAAATGCCAACATTTCTCTCATCCAATTTTATTAACTTGGGTAAGTGAGGAGAGATTCCAGGGAGATTGGTTTGGGAATGCTTATTCAGAGAAAGAAATTGATCCTTACCTGTAATAAATACAGATAAAGACAAAGTATCGTGTAAAATAAGCAACTCTAAATATTTCCTAAAAAAAATTTAGGGTATTTCATATATCTCAACATGCAGATTTAGAAATATTTTTATGACAGCATAACCTTTCTACATTTTCTCTGTAGGTAATATTCCAAGCAAAGTGTATATTACCTCTTTGAGATGTGAGATTTTGGCCACGACTTTGCATGAGGTATACTGACGTACATGTCTTGAAAAGAAAATGATTAATACACCTGTTCTGAAAAATACCTGAGGTGCTAGAATTATACTTCTCTCCTATTTTAAGGAAAACTGGTTCTATTTCATTCTGACATTTAATAACACAAGTCGTTGCACATCAGTACTCAAGGCAGAAGAGTTCATATAGATTTTATTTTTCATGTAAAATAATGAGACTTAAGCTTTGCATGCTGTCATCAGAGTTGGATGAAAAGTCTATATTGCCTGATGTAGAAATAATCTCTCTATTACAGCCAGGCCGTAAAACGAAAGGACTCTCAGACCAATAACTCTTTGGCACATGTTCATCTATGACTACGAATCACAGATATTTACTGAGCGTCCACCATGTGTGAGATGCAATGGACGAAAATGTGAAGACGAATGAGGAGGGTGGGACCCTGTGATTGAGGAGCGCCTGATGTGGGTGAGGGAAATAAGCTACATAACCCCACGTTCATCCCTGGCCTCTTCCCAGGTCTTGAGCTTCCTGAGAATGGAATATGCTGAGGGAGAACACTTAGCTGGGTTCTCTCCCACAGGTGCTATGGAAAAGCTGGGTGGCTATGTGGGAAATGCTAACTAAGAAAGAGTCTTAGGCAAACGTGGGCAGCCCTTACCATAACTCAACAGGTCTGTATAACCTGTCCTGCTATGTCTGCTAGGAGAAGACCTTGTTTGCAAATTCAAAGATAGAAGTGAAGGAGGCCGGTCCTGGTTGGCCAGATATATGTATATTGCACAAAAACAAGTATTGTTGCCTTGCTGTCAACATTGGTAGACTCGTCAACCTGGATCTCGTACCATGGTGACTCATTAATCCTCTCTAACAATTGTGCCTCAATATCCTCTATTTCATCAATTCATTTAGTTACAGTGCTAGCCAAAAGAGGAACATGTGCCACCTTTTGAACTGCAGCCTCTCCTAAAAGTTCATAGTAAATGTCCTTAGCAGCAGGCAGGATCAACTCTTCACCAATAGTAAAGGGCTTCTTAGCTTCAGCAATGCGGTTAGCCACTAAGCATGATGCTCTCAGTGCAGACACAGTTGATGAAGTGGTGGCCTTCAATAATTGCTTCTGTTCTTCGTGTTCACTTTTTTCCTTTTGAAAAACTTGAAAGACTTGTATTTTAATGCAGGGTGCTTGGTATCCATGTGGCAAAGCAGTTTTAAAGGTTTCATGGCTTCATTGGACAGTTGGCCACCACATATTATAAAAATCGGACTTAGAGAATGTGAATCACCTGTTGCAATGAACCCATAATTTAAGTAGGACTCTTGGTATTTTCTTTTAAATGCAGCATCATTTTGTTGGCAGTCTTAGAGTCTTCTGCTGTCTCATCGTTGGGTCTTTCCCCCTTTTCAAAGAAGCTCTCAAGCGATGTTTGTTTTTTACTCATTTTTGCTAGGGTTAGCTTGTGGGCTTACCAAAACTGTAACTGAGGCAAGTACGCAGTGCAGGAGAGAGGCGTGGGTGGAATAGGTAAATAAAATATTGGGCGGGCCATGCATGGACTAAAATAAGTGTTAAGTTCTGACTTAAAGCCTGCCACCAGATGCAGATATACAATTACAGTACATCAACTCACTTGCCACCATAAAGCCTGCCACCAGATGCAGCTTGTCACTTGCCACTCACTGATAGGGTTTTGATATGAGCCCGCAAGCAATTTTATATGGTCTCTGCACAGTCAAACCTCTCTGCTAATGATAATCTGTATTTGCAGCCACTCCCCAGTACTAGGGTCATGCCTTGGCTCTACCTCAGATCATCAGGCATTTGATTCTGACATAGAACGCACAACCTAGCTCCCTCGCATATGCAGTGTACAGTAGGGTTCGTGCTCCTATGAGAATCTAATGCCACCAGTGACGTGACAGGAGGCGGAGCTCAGGCCGTGATGCCAGCAATCGGGAGTGGCTGTAAATACAGGTGAAGCTTCCGCTAGCTGCTCACCTCCACTGCTCACCTCCTGCTGTGTGATCCAGTTCCTAACAGGCCACGGATTGGTACCTGTCCGTGGCCAGGGGGCTGGGGACCACAGCTGTACAAGGTCACACAGTTAGTAAATGGTAGAGAAGAGATTTGAATTCAGGTTTCTCTGACCCAAAGGCCAGTGTTCTCAACCACAGGCTTTATCTTACTGTCTATTTTTTGTAGATACATAAGTACCCTGGAATAGACAGAAGTATTAAGATAAACAAGTACCCTGGGGCAAGACCCTTTAGGAGCTAACTCTAATGCAAAGAAATGGACTCCTGCAGCTCAGACATCACAGGATGAAGCCATGGAAACTCCCAAGGTCTTGGTTTCCTCATCTGTAAATTAAGGAGTCTGTGCCATTTCATCTTCAAGGTCCCTTTAACACTAAAATCCTAATTGTAGATAAAAGATGCCATAAAATTGTTCAGCCTCCCCTTATAATTTAATTTCCTTAACTCTTCCCCTATCCCAAGAAATTAATCCAAATAATTTTGCATTCTTGTAAGAAAAGCAAGCGGCGGAATATTTTTCTAACCTGGGCAATTTAATTAAGGTCTCTTTTCAGCCTCCATGGAGAAGCCATTGACTTTGGTCACAATTAAAATATTTATTTCTTTTCCTCTTATTCAACAAACACTTATTAGATGCCAACCATGAGTCAGATTTTGCTTTATTTAAAATATAAGGTAATGAAAAATTTAGAGGAAATGAGACAAGGAAAAACAAGTATGAAATTACATCATATCATTGTTGCTTGTTAATTTTTAAAGACTTTAGGTATTTTTGTATTGATTAAATAGACTATGGTTAACCTTGCCAACCTTCTTAGGTTAGTGATGAAAAACGAGGGTTACTTGAAATGACGTTCCTTTTGGACAAAGTGCTAATGTTAAAAATGCGTGTTAATTTTAAGATATACAGAGACCAACCTAAACATTGTAAGATAAATTAGGATAAATAGTACAGAGCCAGTGGATCAAGCTTAAATAAATATCTTATTTCAGATAGAGAGAAAAGAACTATGTTAAATTTAAAGAAGAAAAGAAACAAAGAAAGATTCTTATCATTTATCAACAAGTGTTTGTCATGTGCTAAATACAATTTTAGTACCATTATGTTGTTTAGTACTCACCATGACCCTATCTGGTAGGTGTGATTATTCTGAGAGATTTAGCTAAGTAACTTATCCGAGGTCACTCAGCTTGCATCGGTGTGGAGTTTATAATGCAGATTTGTCTGGCTCTAAAATCTTATGGCCTTGGTTATAGAGTTTCATAATTATTGATTTTCTTTGATGGGCTTGTATGTCTATAAATTTAAATTAATCTTTTATATAAAGTTTAGGTTCTGTAACAACAAAAGATTTAATCACCTCGATTATCTAATCACCATACCTTGGAAGGGATCATATTAATCGCACAGTTATTACAATTATGAAAACAACATATCTCAATAGTGTCCTGAATTTCTTCTTAGCCTTTTTTTATGGTTCATAATATTGTATAAGATCACATGAAACTTCATGGACCCAAAGGGTTTGCAGATTTGTTCATGCTTTTGTGAAGACTTTACCATTTAATTATAGAAAACGAATCAAGTGATTTGCCCATCTCTGCCTTCACTCGCATCCCTGGCTGTTTTGTGCTGACTTTTCATCCAACAATTGAATTGCTGGTTTCATTCTTGAGTATCAAGCTGTAAGACCATCTACACTCCTACATTGTCAAATCTTCATTTATTAGTCAATGTTTTCTTTCATCTAAAATAATCTATAATGGGAGTGAGCAGCTGCCACAGTTATAGCCTATCTTAACCAGCAATGGGATAAGGCCTGCAGTGTTTACACTTGAGTAATGTAATTGATTTTGTTACCTCCTTATAAAATTACACTGCAAGATCATTATCTCTCTCGGTATCAAGAAGAGATGGTGCCATGGAGAGATAAGAGCAGCTGTGTTTTATTTCCGTTTGCATCTGTATCTGGGAAGAAAATAATGGTTTTTTTTTCTGATTTTGAATACTAGAATTAAAAATCTTTGCAGGGAACATTTAATGACCTCTAGTTATTCAGTGATGAAATCAGAGAAATCTAGAGTTTTCTTCTGATATCAATTTTCAACAAGATTGGGAAGTAGAACATCAAAGAGAAGCAGATATTTTCCTTTTTAGATAGCAAATACATAAACATTGCCTTAGCCAAAATACAATAATAATATTATCAGCTGTAATTATTGGTATTAAATATTAACGTTAGCTAATATTTGCTAAATATATACTACATGCCAGGCACTATATAAAGAGGTTAATTTCATGATCTCATTTAATCTTCACAATAACCTTAGGAGCTGAGCCCCATTGTAACCCACATTTTTAAGATGAATAGCTTAGAGAAGGTAGGAAACTTGCTCAGGGCTACAGGGCTGGGAAGTGATGGAGCTGGTGATCAACTTTGTTGATCTGACTTCAAAGTCCAGCTATTTAACAAACCAGAGGTGGGATGGTGTGGGAGGAGGGATGGTCACTGGGAGACTTTTACTCCTTACTTTATGTATTCTTAAAGTAAAGCAATTTAAAAAGGAACAACAGCAACAACAAAAACCAACATTCATTCTGTGAAAACAATTGTGATTTACTTCCTGCTTCCTTTCTAACATAGCATGCAAAGTTCCTTCATTTTTTTCTATCTGCTATTTGTACTTACCAAGAGAAATAAATGCAATGGATTCCTAACCCAAAAATCATCATAATATATGAATGTGAAATGAATTATGATTACATTGTTTAAAACCAAACTGAGTCATTGAGATATCTTGTTTTCTCATTTTTCATTATGATGAAATTAGAAGATCCATAATCTATAACCCTCCAAGACATATCATATGCCAATTATTTATCTGGAAATGACTCGATACTCCTTGAAATACAAAAATCATAAATGCGTATTCAAGTACTAAACTGCATCCCTTAGTGATATAGTGAACCTTAGGTAAATATTTTTTGAGTTTAGCTGACTTTAAATAAAGTAAATGTGTATTACCATATTTTGCATGCCAGGCTATATGTTTTGAGAAAATACACTTGAAAAAAATCCTCTTGATGTTTACTTTGATCTTTGAATTTTTTTAAAAAAGAACATCATTTCCACAATTATCAACGGAGGGCCTATTATGTACCTTCGACAGAAAATTAAATGTCAGTGGTGTAAGGGAAAGGTCAGATGACCCACAACCATTCTACCCTCAGTGTAACCTGGGCAAGTGCCAGCCCCAGGGTTTCAGTGTCCCATGTGCAAAATGGAAACAGTGCCGTGTTCCCTCCCTCAGGATGCTGTGAGAAGCAAATGTCACCATCAATATACACCTAAAGGCAAAAATAATTTTGGTTGCTAGTATCTTCTTTAATTCTATTAAAAGGTGACCCCTCAAAAAATAATCTCAGGAGAATTTCTTTTATTTTAGTATTTTTCAGGGACGACAGACTAGCAAGTATGCTGCCTTTCACCAGGATTAATATCCTATCCAGAAGCCGACATTCTGGCGAGGCTACTCTAAGAATGGGTCTCTCTCATTCGACCAATTCTGATATTTCTGGATTATACTACTAATTGTAGAAACCGGTAAGCCTTCCCCTGCAAAAATAATCACAGAAGGCATTAACCAGTCAAATCCAGTTAATGCCCTTCCTTTTCCTTGCAAGTCTCCCTGGCCTCAGCCCGCCTGCTCTCCCCAACTAGTTGTGCAATTCTTACTTTGCACCTCCATAGTATTGTCCACTTGTTTCCACTACAGTGGCTTCTGCTCCCTTTGGGGTCCAGCCCCCTTTGTGACGTTGATGAAACCTATGAACCCACAACCCCAGAAAAAAATGAACATGAGCTCACAAACATCATTTTGCATATATTTTCATAGGTTTGTGGATGTCCCCTCAAGACCCTTAGGATAAGAAGCCATGTCCACTGAGCTGCAATTAGGTGCTCATGTGCTGATAAGCCCATCTTCCCACTAGACAGAGCCACTCCTGGGGGGCTAGAGCCATGACTGTTCACCACATACACCTAGCTGAGCACCTGCTCTGCAGAGATTTGTTGACGAAGTGACTTAATCAGTGAGCTGTCCACAGAGAAACCCGCCAGCTCCAGGTACCCAGTGAATGCCACAAAAAGATACTATTTCTCTCATATATCACGGATACTCTCAAATGTGAGAGCCTTCTGGTTGAGACAACCCCCGAGAGGAGTGCAACACATAAGAAACAGGCTGCCGAAGTAATCACAACTCTCAGCAAGCTGCTACCGACTCTTCTTGTGTACCAGGCTTTTGCTGAGAGCTTTTCGTGCACCATCGCAAGTCATCCCCACGACAACTTCATGAGGAGGCACTACCATTATTCCCACCTTACAGATAACGAGACAGTCGGTGCGAGGCAACAGTCAGAAAGTCAGTAAGCCAGCTCTCAGCCCAGCTCTGGCAGACCATAAAGCCACACACCTGTTCTGCCTCTGTCTTCCACCTGTGCCAAGAAAAGGCCCTACTATGATGTGAAATCACACAACCCCTCTTACTGTCCATAGCCTATGAGTCCAGCCTGCCATTATGTCTGTGGTTCTAAGACAGAAGTTTTCTTCCCAACACTGTCTTCCCTCTGAGCGCCACATCGGTCTGATCTCAAGACCCCCAAAGCCCAGCAATCTTCCACTTATCCTTCTCTCCTGGTTTCTTATCAAACGCTCCATTTGGCCTAACACTAAAGCTGCTTTTCTCCTTGAGGTATCCAGATCGGTGCTAAATAATCTGGACTCACTGTGCCCGCAGAACAGGAGTTGAAAGCCATGTCCTCCTTTTTCCCAGCTAAAAACCAAATCTTAAATGATATAAAGCAAAATGTTTACATGGTTCCTAAAATTTCTGTAATCTCTGCCATTAGCTAATCTTGTCAACTGGTATCATATTAATATGTTATTAGGATACTTCTGATAATGATCCCTCACAGCCACTTTTAATATTAACCCAAGAAAACCAGGGCTGCTTTCTGACACGGAGCAACAAACAAATTCCACAAGATGTCGTTGTTTCCAGAAAAGACCACCTTGCAGACGGCTGTTTCATTACCCCAGTACTGAATTAGGATATAACTCACATCTTTTTAGCATGAAAATCATTTCCTGATTCTCTTGATTTTCTCTAAATCCTTTGACCTCCTTGGATGGCCTCTTAAAAACATCCAAGGCATCTGTTCTCTGCCATGAGCTTTCTTAGTCATTTCCTTTGATATGTCCTAAATTTAAATATTATCCTCTTTGCAGTGGTACTGGCTTCTTTTAGTCTATCTTAGTTATATCTTGGAATCCAAACTTTGTTTCCAGAGGCAAATACAAGTATTAAGGGAAATTGACATCTATTTCAAGTATCGGTGGTTAGGAAAATATTATCTGTCATTCATTGAGTGCCCACACTGAAAAGCACATTGCATGTATTACTTCTAGTCCTCCCAACAATCTCATTTTTAGAATCGAGGGTATGGGGCCACAGGAGCTTATGGAGGCTGCATAGTTGTGAGTGGCAGGACAGGACCCAGTGCGTGGGCTCCCTGGGTGCGCTTCGTCCCGCCTGCCTCCCTGGCCTCTGCTCAAGATCTCTGTCACCACCATTCTCACCTCTTCTCCTAACACCACCAGCCCCATCCCAGCCTCTCAGCCTCCTCCGGGGTGAGGGCAGGGCTTCAGCGCAGCCTTCAAGGCAGGCAGACTTCACTCACCTCCGACCAGACCCTCAAAGGCACTGGCTCATCCTAACATGCCGTGCCGGGAGTGCGTAATCTCGCTTCCTCGGGAGTCGTGTGTGTCGGGGGTGTGGGGAGTTGTAGGGAGAGCACAGGCAATCAAGTCACACAACCTGTGAGACTGCAGCTAGCTAAGTTGCTGGCAGATGCATGCCTCTCTCCTCTCTTCCTCGCCCTGACTGTGATGAGCACACTGGTACCACACATAGCCTGTGTGGAAGACGCCCTGTGTGATGGAGCAACAGGCTGCTTTTCTTGTGAAGCTATGGCCAGCCAGACAACCCACCGCCTTGCATTCTCCCCTGCCTCTCTCCTCTTCACCTCTCACTTTTGCTACTCCCAGGAAAGCCTACCACGCAACCTTCGCTCAGGCTCTATGCAGGAAACTTGGGCTAGGAAGGAGTTGGAACAGGATTCCAAGGATCACAGTTTTTTTGCTTTTTTTTCACTGAATCATCCTGCCTCCAGAAGAAATCGATTTTGTGTTGAAGTTAACGGTAATGACATAAAGTAAATTTGCATCTTTCTTACTATGTGCCAGGCAGTGACCCAGGTGCTTTGCATGCGTTAACTTAATCTGTCCTTACAACAGACCTATGAAGTAGCTGGTATTATTATCCCCTTTTTATAGGCAAGGAAGCTGAAGGCACGGACAGGTTAAATGACTTGCTCAATCTCACAACCATCTGATGGGAGTTAACTATCTAATTTGCTCCTATTTTTGCCTTAACTAACCTGGGCAAAATCACTGTAGTTAGTGGTCAGCTTCCTCATCTAAAAACTGAAAATAAAAATATCTTAATTAGGACTTTATAATACTATAAGAAAAACTCCTCTCTCAGCATCACTAAATGTTGGAAAAAAACAACACAGTCTAAACGACCCCACCCAGAAGATAAAAACTCAGCCCAACTGTCAAAGGCATTTAGGTGAGGATCTGAGCCAACACCTAAGAAGATTTATTCCTTCCTCTATTAATGACAATGTACATTATAAACATCTGTATTTGCAGAGAAAACATGAGACAACCATTCCTAATTTCAGAACCTGTTAATAAATTCATTAGATGTGAGTGAGATACTTTGTATAATCACTGGATTAAATTAAGAAGGCTCTCAAAGGGAAAATTCTTCTTTATAAAAAGAAAGGTGGTTAAG
>NW_012139413.1:5260453-5261772 GCF_000956105.1 Propithecus coquereli
CTCCCGAGCAGCTAGGTCTGCAGGCACATGCCACCATGCTCAGCTAATTTTTCTTTTTGTAGAGATGGGAATCTCACTCTTGCTCAGGCTGGTCTCAAACTCCTGACCACAAGGGATCCTCCCGCCTCGGCCTCACAAAGCGCTAGGATTACAGGCTTGAGCCACCATGCCCGGCCTTACACTATCTATTTAAAGGAAGGTAAAAGAACCATATCCAGCAGCCATGAGAAGAAACAACATGGAATTGTGGTAACATCAAAAGTGAAAAACTTTATATAAAAGTTATCCAAGATCACAACTTCTGGTTTTCAGTAATAGAGGTGGAGCTCCTATTAGATCAACCATTCCACAGATAACAACTATAAATTATGGACAAAATATAAAAAATAACTGCTTGAAGAACAAACAAAATCAAGCAGAAACTAGAGGGTATTCTACATTTGGAAGAAATAAATGACATTGTTTTTGTCTAAGGACTGGCCCCAGACTATGCCAACTTCAGTGACTAAAACTCAGAAAAATCCATACATAGTCTTACTGGCTTGAAGAACCAAAGAACAAACTTCACAGCAATCATAGCAGCTGAAAAGTGAGGTCATAAGTCCTGGAAAGGAGAGAGCTGGAGAGAGTTAGCCTCAAATTCTGCATTGGCTGAACCTTAATTACATAGGCACTGGGGTACATTACAAAGCAACTCAGCTAGTACTAAAATGACTTTAACAGATATTTCGGCTGCTGCCCACCATGGGAGAGACAGAGTTTAGAGTTCGAATCCAGACAAGTTAAATACCTGCTTTAAAACAAAAACCAAAACCAAAAAAAACCTCACTCTTGAAAGAAACGTAACTGAATCGAGTCTCTGCAACATATCAGTCACAATGATACCTAAAATGATTAGACATAGAAGAAACAAAAAAAAATGTAATCCATTCTGAAATGGAGGCTGACTCTAACATGTTGAAATTAGCTGACAAGCAACTATTATAATAATGCTTAAGAAACTAAAGGACAATATGTTTTTGATGAATAAATAAATAGAAAATCCCACCAGAAAAAAAGGAAAAAAAATGCTAGATGGGCAGAATGGCAAGGACAGAAGAGTCAGTGAGCTTGAAGGTAGACCAATAGAAATTATCCCATCTTAAAAACAAACAGAAGGGGAAAAGATTATTAAAAAATGAACAGAGTCTTAGTGCCCTATGTAATAATAGTTTTTTAAAAACCTAACATACATATAATTTGAATCCCAGAAGGACAAGGTAGAGAGAAAATGGGGCAGAAAAGAAAATGTTTGATGAGATAATGGACAAAAAATTCAT
>NW_012139413.1:5261822-5263213 GCF_000956105.1 Propithecus coquereli
AAGAAAAACTCCTCTCTCAGCATCACTAAATGTTAGAAAAAAACAACACAGTCTAAACGACCCCACCCAGAAGATAAAAACCCAGCCCAACTGTCAAAGGCATTTAGGTGAGGATCTGAGCCAACATCTAAGAAGATTTATTCCTTCCTCTATTAATGACAATGTACATTATAAACAGAGAAAACATGAGACAACCATTCCTAATTTCAGAACCTGTTAATAAATTCATTAGGTGTGAGTGAGATACTTTGTATAATCACTGGATTAAATTAAGAAGGCTCTCAAAGGGAAAATTCTTCTTTATAAAAAGAAAGGTGATTAAGATTGCTAAAAACTGTGGTCAGACTTCTAAACATGTTCAATGTTAAATGAATACTCAATTTCTTTATGTCCAAGAATAGAATATTCATGCATTCCTTTCTTTTACTTGCCTCCAAAGCAACAGGCAAACGGCCTCTGTTAGTGTGAGTTTTGGCAGTGCAGAGAGTGTTTTCAGCGATAACTCATGTATTTCACCTATGAGAAGAATGAATCTGGCAAACACACATGTGTGATCTCGTCTAAACTTGGTCCAGTGCTAATTAGCTCTCAAATTTTGTCACAACTGCTGGTAGACATAACACAATCTCAATTTTTTTTCCCATCCATATAATTACAAAAAATGTTTGTTGAGGCAGTACAATACCATGGTAGATATGTGATTTTGAGTGAAATAACTTGAAATCTGATTCTCCTTATGCTAAAACAAGTTATCTACAACTCTCTGAGTCTCAGCCTGAGAAAAAATGGAAGTATTATTGAGTGTCTTAGTGCTTGGGCTGTACTAGATGCTAAAATAATGTTAACTGTTCCTATGTCTCCAGCTATTTAAAAAGCTATAAATAAGACCTCTGTCCAAAGTCCATATATTCACACCAGAATCACTTCCCTTCTAAGCACAGGAACTAGCAGCAAGAGTTGGATCCTGGGGATGGTCTGATGTTGTCAACTTTAGAAAACACAGCTGCAGACTTCTGGAAACAAAATAGATTAGGCTAATACATATACTCCCTTTTTACTGAAAACAACATAGAATTGCTGAATGAATTACAGTCATTTTTAGACAATATTTACTCAAGAATAACAGCAGTGGCAGCAGCAATAAAAACAATATGATGGAAAACCTGCAGTGTCCAAGAATGAAGAAACGAAGTCTGATGAGTACACTGGAACTGAAGCTGCAGGGGCCCAAAGGATTTTGATCTTGGATAAAAGGTCTGTGATTACAGTTCTGTTCCCCAACATGACTGTTAGGAGATATAACCCTAGGACTATGGAAGGCAGGGCCTGGAAGTAAAACTTCTACCAAAAACCTAGAGCCTCAAAGAGCTACACTATTTATTTATTTAAAT
>NW_012139413.1:5265013-5294896 GCF_000956105.1 Propithecus coquereli
ATAAGTGTGGTATTGAATGAACAAATAAATGTTGCTTTTCCCCAAACTAACCTACTAATTCAAATTGCAAAGAATTTCTCACAGAACTTGACAATGATCTTAAAATTCACAACAGGAAAATTATAAGAATAAGCAAATAAGACTTGCCCTATCAGATAGATCAAGAATTATTATATACCCAGAAAAATTAAAATTGTACAGTATTGGGACAGAAATAGATAGACAAATAGAACCAAACAGAGACCCCAAAACAAACCCATGCAAACATTGAGTTCTTGGTATATGACAGAGTGGCATGAAAAAATCAGTGGGGAAGAATGGACTCTTTAATAAATGATATTGAGACTACTGGAAATTCATAAAGAAATATGAAATAAAAGTATTTCTCCACCTTACAGTTCCCATAAGAATAGTTTCCATATTACAGTCCTAAATGCGAAAAAATTTTTTTAGTATTAAAGACCTAAATGTGAATAACAAAATTTTAAACATTTGAAATAAAACATAGAAGAATGTCCTTAAGACCTGAGAGTCAGGAAGGAATATTAACACCACATAGAAAGTACAAATCATAAAGGAAAAGCTGATAAATTCAACTACACTGAAGTTTAAAACTTCTATTAGACAAATGGCAAAATTAAACAAAAAAAAATTTAAAGAAGCCCAGATTGGGAGAAGACATAAGTAGAATATACAAAGAACTTTTGTAAATACATAAGAAAAAGATCCAAAAATACAATAGAAAATAGGGCAGGGGTATAATAGACACCTCACAGAAGATCAATTCTAAATTGCCAATAACACTTTAAATATGCTCAATATTTCCAGTAATCAGGGAAGTCATACTGAAACAACAATGACATGCCAATTTATATCCATTGGATTGGTAAAGTCTTTGCAAGTCTGAAGTGACAATGTTTTGGCGAGGAAATGGAACTCTCATGCACTGCTAGTAGGAGTGTGAATGGAAATTAACCACTGAGAAGGCAATTTCATGATATCTCATGAACTTGGAAAATGGCAGAATCCACCACCCAGCAATTCTTCATCTAAGTATATTCACAAAACAACTAACCATGGGGGTATAAAAGACATACTCAAATGGGCAGTAAAGCACTATTCACAATAAAGAAAACTGGACAACTGAATGGACAAATGACTGATATTTTTTAATGAAATTCTATACAGCAGAGAAAACAAATGCATCAGAACTACATGTATCAGCATGAATAAATCTCAACCCAAAGTTTGGCAAAAAAAAAAGCCAGCTTAAAGTTTTCGTTTAGGATTAAAAAACACAGAGCAATACTGCACGTTGTCTATGGATAAACAGATATAGAAGTATTACATAAAAAGCAACTGATTAAATGATATATAACAACTTCAGAAGAGTGGTGACCTCTATGGAGGGAAGGTGGGAAGAGAATGCAATTAGCAAACAATTAGCAAGGAGTACAAAGAGGACTTGATGGTTTGTCGTTCCTTCGGTCTCCCTCACACAAATCTGACATGTATCTGTTTGCAGCTCTTTCCTTCTTACTGAGCTAGTTGTGAGCTCCTTGAGAACCCAGAATACCAATAAATTAAACTTGTGTCCAGATGTCCCAGTTCCACCCCCTTAACAAACATTGCTGTGTGATCCCAGCCTACTTTCTCTGAGCCTACACAGGTCCCCTAACTCTTCCTACCCTACACTTTGGAGGCTTTAAGATTCTTGCAATCTCTTAAAGAAATCTAGTCTGTTCTATCTCATATCTTTAGTATTTGTTGAGAAGAAATAAATAAAGGAATGGAATTACATAATCAGTGAGCACTATTTTACTTTGTGTGCATCTGTGTGGGTATGTGGGTGTGTGTGTTAGAAGGAATAGAAATTAATGCAATTCAATTCAATAAACCTGTATGGCTCACGTATTTAGTGGCAAACACTGGGTGAGACTGAAGAAACCAATTGATACAAAGCCCGGTCACTAACGCCAAGTACACATGATGATGTAGGCATTCATCTGGTCCAACTCCCTTCAATGCACTCACAAGACAGAGGCCCAGAGCCACACAGACAAAGCAGAGGCAACACTAGAACCTGCTACTCATTTGCGCTCTGCTTGCCTATACAAGTTTGTTTCAGGGCTGAATTCTTTCCACATAATGCAGTTTTGAACCCTTTCCAAAATGTGTAAGAAAGACAACCAGACAGGCAGGATAAACTGCTCTTGTCTAAGCTGCACCCAGACTCTGCTTAGTGGGTGCGGACAGGCTGTCAGCCTCGCTGGGAAAGAACTCAGTTTGGTCCTTGCTCAAGAAACCGCCGTTCCCATGCATGCTGTTAAGGAACAGAGCTATTTTCAAGACACCTGCCTCCTGTGACACTCCCGAAGGTCAGAAGCACACAGGTTGCATCAATGCTAACAGGAAATGGCAAGGCACAAGGCAGGCTTGGAGGAACTGGAAAGAGTCAATGTGCGCCAGCCGACCGACAAGCCATCTTGCTTTCCAGTCGCTCTGTTTTGCGGGGCTTCTCGAGAGCCTCTCAGGACGGTGGTAACTCACTCAGTGGGTATTTACTGCGCACCCCCTAGGTGCTGAGCACCATGCTAGGCACTGGGGATATAAAATGACCTTATGCATTTCACTTCGCCCTGAAAAAGGAGGTTAAAAAGTGAAACTCTTTCAATATCCCTCACCTTACTCGTGTATTTGGATCTTTCCCCACCAAAACCTTGGGAGAGGCCCCTCCTGCGCCTCTCCTGTCTCCCCACTGTGCTTGTTTCTGACCCTCCTCTCATTACTCCTTCAATCAACTCCCTCAACTTTTCCTGCTTCTGTTGCTTTCCCTCATCACCACTTAAAATATTCTCAAGCATCTCAATTACACGTATGTTCCCTTCTACCTGTCACTTCTCTCTCGCTGTGACTCATAGGCAAGCTTTTGAAAGTATTATGTTTCCCTGCTCAGCTGGACTGAACCGGACATGCTCCACACCCTCCAATCGCTCAGAAAGCCTGCTCCCTCTGCAGCTTCACCTTCCTCCAACCCCTTCCTTCACTGATTGACTCCTATCGTCCATTCAGACTCATCTCACCACCACCTCCAGGGAGCCTCCTCCCCTGACCTCCCAGCCTGGTTTAGATGCCCTTTCTCAGTGCTTCTGTGGCATCCAAGCAAGTCTATTGAGCATATTCCTTTCCACTTGGCCTCTGTCTCCTCTGGAAGACTCTGAGTTCTCTGAGTGCACGTCTCAGGGAGAGGCCATCTCTACATCTTGAATGACTCTGGTCTAATGGGCTCTCAGTCACTGTTTGTGGACCAAATGCGGAATGAAGGAATATCAATAAGAATTAGAACCGCTCACAATTTGGGCAGAGCAGAAAACAACGTGTGCATAATGCTTTCTGATTACCAAGCATTTTTTATGTATAAACCTCATTGAATTTTCCTAATAATCCTATAGAGCAAACAGTATTATTTTTAACCCTCTTTTCATCTGAAGAAGCAATGACTCAAAATGATTAAGGTTATACTGTGTACACGGTAGGTCTGAGACTCATGTCTCAGGGAATTTCACGTTCCCTGCTTTCTCCACTGCCTTTCTGTTCAGAGGTATACAATTCTCTATAAACTCTCCTCATTGAAACCTGGTGTTTGGAAACCAGTCCTCTTGCCTTGTGCCTAACTAAACTACTTATTAGAATGAACACAAATCAATTCTGGTTAATTTTAACAAAAGAAATAAAGCTAGAAAAGGAAATAATACAGCCAGAATGATAGAGATATCTCTTCCATTCCCCTCTGGTGTGATGAATGAGCATGAATATTAGTGGTGTTACATACTGCCCCCAAGCCAGCAAAACATCTCAAATGTAGGGTTTATGACAAAATGGCCAGAGATCCGCGTATGACTCACTCGTTATTAAAATTAAGAAATCACTGTGCTATCTGGTGGACAGCTGTGCAGGCGACTTTCATCCAAGAACACCCTGATACCCAGCAACCACTGTTTCTCCAACAAGCTGTTAAGTCTCTGTCGGCCCCTTCTGCACCTCATGCCCCTGCTCATCTGGCTGAGTGCATGGCCCAACACTCTCTTCTCTTCCCCCAAATCTCCATTTGTATGTCCCATAGTCCTTCTGTTGTAGTCATCTGGAAAAATTCAATCCTGAGCCAGTCCAACTATCTGCCTTCTTGGTATCTACCTCAAGGCTTCTAAACATGGCTGGAGAAAAAGCACTTGACTGCAAAGACTGGTATTTACATGACTTTCCTGCAATGTCTCTCACCCTCCTTTCAAGGCCAGCTTCCTAAGAAAGTTATTTACTGTTCCTGTTTCATCACTCCTCCTTTACTCTTTTACCTGCTGTAACTGGCTTCTACCTCCACACTCCACCAAACAGCCCTCATCAAAGTTTATATCCACCTGCACATTTCAAAATCTGAAGGACACCTCCCCATTCTTGCCTCACTTAAACTTTCTGTTGTATAACCCTCGACTCTGTCTTCTTAAGGGTCTCTTCCCTTGGCTGCCATGTTCCTATACTCTTCTAGTTTTCCTTCTCCCTCTCTGCTGACTGAGATGGAGTCTTCTTTGATGCTATTCTCCTTGTGCTCAACATATATGTGCTAATAATCTTCAGGGTCCTGGAATTATTCTTTTTCTACACATTTCTCAGGGAGATCTCACCCACTCTAATGGTTAAAATATTAATACATGCTTATGTTTCCATTCCTTGGTGCTTCTATGGCTCCCAGGTGACACCAGCATTGAGTACATTCCTTTCCACTTGGCATCTGTCTCCCCTGGAAGACTGGGAGCCCTCTGAAGACAGAGGCCATTTCTATATTGCCAGCCACTGGTGTCTACTGGGCTCTCAGGAACTGTTTCCAACAGTGTTCTTTTTACTGAGCTTCAGACCTATATATCTAACTGCCTATGAACATCCCCACTGGGTGATCCCATAAATAATCTCAACTTAATATGCTCAAAACGGAATTCATCATCTTCTAACCACAAAACATTTCCTAGTCTTATGATTCCTTCCTGAATAAATTGGAAATATCATCTACCCAGCTGCATAAACCAGAATCCTGGAACTCATCCTTAGCAATTCTCTTTCCCTAACTCCCTTTATCCAATCAACTAATAAATCCTGCCAAATTCTAAATGTCTCTTCCATCTGACCACTATATTTTATCTCCATAACCAAGACAGGTTTGAGGAAACAAAAAAAAAGGTGCAATGTACCTGGACATAGAGTACAAGGCAAGTGATGTTAAGACATTTAGACTTTACCTCCCCCCAGAGTGGTCTTGATTCTCTGATACTAGAGCTAAAGTTTTTAGTAAAAATAATTTTGGGCTGCCCAAAATAGGATTTTGTAGGATAAATAACATCACTTTCACTTGCTTGTATTTTTTTTATTACCCACCCAAACAATAATGTTCTCTCACAAATATAAAGATACTCTGCTAAACAGAAAACCAGCTCTTCTCTTCTTATAAAGTTGCTACAGTGAATGATGATTTCCAGATGAGTTTCAGCTGTGTGAAGTAATGCCTTAATGGAACCATCAGAGTTCAGTTCTGTCACATTTGAGAAACAACTCAATATTTAAGGTAAACAAGCTAACCTGGATGTGTGTGGAGGTTGAAGTTTAGGGGGAAGAAAAGATAGGAGAAGTGATGAAGAATATGCCAGGCTTCGTAATACATGGGCATCATTTATAGATTATTAATTCATTGTTAAACTGGCATTGATATAAATTAATAAAAAGCCACGATGTAATCAGGAAGTGCCTTAAGTTACTAGTTTTAAAAAAATAATTGTTATGTTACCTATATCTGCCCAAAATATAAGTAGTAGCAAAATTCATTAAAGTAATGGTAATAGGGAGGGTCTTAGGCATATACAGTAGAAAGAGAAGAGAAAAATGTGCTAGCAAAAATATGGAAGGACAACGCTGTCAATATACTAAAAACCATTGAACTGTTCACTTTAAATGGGTGAATTTTATGATTTGTGAATTATATCACAATAGAGTGTTTTTTAAAAATCAGCAAAAGCAGGCAGGGCATGGTGGCTCACACCTGTAATCCCAGTACTTTGGGAGGCTGAGGCGGGAGGATCACTTGAGGCCAGGAATTCCTGAGACCAGCCTGATCAACGTAGTGAGACCCTGTCTCTACAAAAAATACAAAAATTAGCTGGGTGGGGTGGCCCATGTCTATAGTCCCAACTACTCGGGAGGCTGAGCCAGGAGGATCACTTGAGCCTAGGAGTGGGAGGCTACAGTCAGCTGAGATGATGCCACTGCACTCTAATCTGGGCAACAGAATGAGACCCTGTCTCAAAAAAAAAAAAAAAAAAAATCAGCAAAGGCATAGGAGGAATAAGCAGAGTTATAAAAATAAATCAATATATATCAACATTTGAAGGAAGAGCAGGTAATTTTCCTTGATCCTACAGAGGGATAACCAAAGGCAAAAATCACTTTTACATTTCTTGCAACAAAAATGGACAAATTGCTACTTATAATAAAAAAGAAAAGGGAAAAAGACATGGTTAAAGCACTTAAAGAAAGTTATCTGTCAATGTCTGTATTGAATATTACTTTAATTCCACTGTTTCCACTGTCTGAAGACCTTGCTCAGTGAATTAATTACAAAAGTCACACTGGGGGAGTTTCTCCCAAACTAGTATCTTTTTAAAAAATTACAAAAGTATGTATAACAAAGAGAACTATTGTTAAATTCAGAACACGCATGTGAGTTTCAGTAACTTGAAAAAAAATTAGATAAATAAAAGAGAAATCCTGGGTCAGTGATCATTTCTTTTTCAAGACAGGCTTCCAAAAAAGGCACAAAAGGTGGATAAAAAGCAGGAATATCCAGCTTTTCGAAGGCACACATGCCTTTGTGCTGAGTGACTGTTGGAAAGAGGCAAGGTGCAAATATTTCGGTCTCTTATTAGAAAAACAAGTTAGTTTGTGCAAAGACAGAATCCTTTTAAAGGCACTTTAAGAGATAGATACCAGAAGAGGAAGGCAAGTATATGCTCAGAATTTGATCTACCAGAGTAGAAATTGATTGTGCCTGTTTGATATCACTCAGTTCTAGTTGCTCAAGCAAAACAGTTCAGCTGATAAAGAAACGAAGCAAAATGAAAACTTGCCCTTTAATTTCCATTCGCAGAGATAACTCACTGGAACAGAAGGGACCAAATATAAGTCACTCCGTTTTAAAAGTTAAAACATGTTAAACTCACTATGACTCAGTGCATGGGTTTCACTTAAAGCTGGTTTGCTTTAATATGTCTACTCAGCGTAAGAAATAGCCAATGAGCATGTAAACGGAAGTAGGCAGAAAGGCCTCTGACCTTGGAGTCAATAGTTTTAGACCTTATCTCAACTCTAGGGACTCCCAAATAAACCAGTTAAATATTCACTGAAATTAAAGAAATGCCTTTTAACCTTTACATACCTACCTTAATATGCCAGGCATGCAATAGGTGTTCAATAAATGTTTCCTAGATTATTACTAGCGATAGCTAATATTTAGCAAGCACTAAGTATTTTACATACATTATATAATTTAATCATTGCAATAACCTGTCAAGCAGGTTTTCATGTTACTAGCGTGTCACAGATTCAGAACCAGAGGTTTAGAGAGATGAGTAGCATGCCCATGTGACTCGGCAACTGGGTGGCAGGAAGAGGACTGCAGGGCCCAAGTTCTTAAACGATGTGCACTGCTGCTTATCTGAACTTGACTGGAAACTGGCCAAAGTAATCACAGTGATCAATGAACATTCGAGGCTCCTCCATTTCATGTTTGTTTTATTGCCCACCTTTTTCCACCATCTGTCTGTCTGACAGATGCATTAACAGTAGAAACTTAGAGAGCTTTGCTACTTCAAGTGTGGTCCATGGACTAGCAGCATAGATATCACCCAGGAGCTCATTGGAAATGCAGACTCTTGACCACGCTCCAGCAACCAAGCTATCCAGGTGATTCATACGCACATCAGCTCAAGAGATACTGGTTTAGACTACCTCCAAAATGATGCATTTCCTTTATGACAGGAAAGAAAATCTGAGAAGGAAAATATGACAGAAGCGTCGTACTCAGAGAGAACAAAGCCAGCTTTCTGTGGCTGTATCAGGACTTTCCATCTCCTGGATAGTGGAGATAAGAATATTTATAAAGGATCTATAAGATTTCCAGATAACTGATGATAGAAGCAATAGCTGAATCTATAGCGAGTGTACCAATGGTTCCACCCTCTTCTAAAATTTCCAAACCCATGTCTTTAGAAGCACGTATCATGTAGCAAATAAAAATATATTAAGTCTTCGGCAAATACTGAATCATTCATCAGGCAGAGTAGAGCTGCCCTAAGGATTAATAAAACTCAACATCTCTATGATATCACCATCTTCCTTCACAATCCAGGAATTACTTCTTTTCAAGGTTGCTTTTTTCTTTTGCATATTTACACATTTTTTGAGCACATATACAACACTAAAGTTAACTTAAACTTGAGTTTAAACTGGATTTAAACTTGAGTTTTTTCAATAAGGTTTATGGTTTTCGTTTTAAGTGGCACACATTATTCAGACAGAAAGTGGCCTACATGTTTGGCTGAGAAGTGCAGGACAGTAGCCATCCTCTCACAAGAGATATGAGTTATGTTGGATTATTTGTCAGAATCTAAGGAAGCATCTGATGAAGTTCATTTTTCTCAATATTTCTTACCTGTGTAAACAGAGTTATAAAGCCCTAATAACTCCACCTGTAAAAGTCATGCATAACCCAAGGCAGCCTTAGTAGAAGGTAAGATGTATATTTGACTTTTTTCTTTGTTCCCATTTTAAAAATGAAAAATAAATTACATTTATTTTCTATTTCCAACCCTAAACTTCCCAGAACTAAGAGAATGACGCAGGGCATACAGTTTAAAATTCTTTCTCTTCTTTGAGTTTTATCCTTTTTGTCACTTGAAGTCTACTAGGCAGTTTCTTTTCCTTAAAGCCTTCAATGACATATTCTTAGCACTTTCTACTGTCACTCTCCGAGTCTTCATCTAGGGGGAACTAGAACAATTTGAATAGATTTCTTGCTAATTAATCATCCAGGTATCTGCTAAAAAGTTTGCAAGATATCCCTCCTTCAACAACCGTGGAACTATAAAAAGAATTGCTTTTAATCCTCAACACTCTTAGTCTGTTACTGTCATGAATCGTCCTTTGGTTTCAGAGATTTTCTACAAACTGCATCAAATAACCCAGGGGTTTACAATAAAGGAAACGGAAAGAAGTGAGCATGCTCAAAGTCAGAAAGCAAGTGGGAAGCAGGGCAAAGTTTAAGGCATTTCAGCCCCAACGATCTGACTCAAAGTGAAGGCCAGAGGCCACTATAACCTGGAGTCACATATTAACTACCAAAGGAGTACTGGCTGGGAAGCCACAGGCCAGAGTCAGCCTAGGATGGGGACTTCCAGGGGCATGAGGAATCCCAGGAGAGAATCACATGCATGAGCTTCCCACAACAGACCCAAATTCCCAGTCCACATGAGACTAGTAATGGTCGTATTAAAAACTAGTAACAATTATGCTAAACCAACCTCATTTCTGGTGGCATTGTTCATGGATACACCATTCTCATGCAAAATTTAACAGTAGGTTTGTAAAGCCACAAAAACATTTATACTTTTGAACTGGTGTCACATTTTAGAAATATGGGGATAGAGATATACACAAAGTTGTTCACTGCTAAACAAAAAGACAAAATTTAACAGGATAAATGTGTACATCTATGCTGCATCTACAGTTAAGCTTAAACACACACACACACACACACACACGCACACACACACACGCACACACAAGCAAAGGCTGGTGGTTACCTAGACTGGCTGCTCTTCTTATGAGAAAGCCCTGGGAATTTAGGGTCAGCCAACATCACATTAGGGCTACTTGGGAGGGAGCACAGCGAGTGGCTGGAGCAAGTGCTACAGTTAGAGCTGGCTCTGAGTCCCATACTGTGGCAATCACACGAATTCCTTAAGTCTTGGTTTTCTCATCCAGAAAATGGAGATAGCCTATTTCTTTGATTGTAAGATGTGCTTTCTGTCCCCCTTTGCCCAGCACACACATATTTTAACTTTTCTGAAATTGGCATGATTATTGCATTTTACATCTACATTTAATGTGATGGAATTTTCTTTGCTCTACTTTTCCCTAAAAAGTTCAACTTTAGTTAACGGTGTATCTTATCTTTAATAATGTCCTAGAATCAAGGAAATACAATAGTAGTGCCAATCATAGCACTGTTGTGAAAATGAAATGGCATAACATATATAAGGCACTTTGACACATTGCCTTGAAAATAATAACTGTCCAAAAAAGAGCACATGTTAATATTATTATTAATATCTGATGAACTCATTATTAGAAAAGTGGTATCCCAGGAAGTAGCTGATAATTCCAGCCTACTATTCAGTCTACATTTGGAGCACTGTATTCAGTCTGAAGACCACAGAACAACAACAAGGGCAAACCATAGATGGTCAGAGAATAGGGACTGGGTTGAGGAAGAGTCTGAAAATCAGGATACTGTGGCGAATGGCTGAATAAATCTGGAGCTTCTAGGCTGAACAAAAACGAGAGGCCTTTCAAATGTACCAAGATCTATGGGTGTAAGGAGATATTTCTTCCATAGCTCCAAAGGGTAGAGCTGGAATACAGGATTGGATATTCTAAAGAGGCCCATGTCACTTCAGCATAAAGGAGAACCTTCTAACACACTGAACCATCCAACAGTAAAAAAGCCTTTGGAAATGCAGAGCTTCCTAAAACAAGAGGTTCCCCATCAGCCCCCGGGTCACCCCTGTCAGCACTCTCCAGAACAGCCTCCTTCCTCGTCTCAGAATACACACCCTTGTATCTACTTCAACTTTAAAATTCCACACCTGGCTCTTCCTCCATCAGATCTAGACAGACCTTTGGGGACTACTCGGAGCAGAAGCAGCCCCCCAGGCCTCCACCAGAGCAAAACCAGGGAAAAGGAAGGAGCAGAAGGTGGCTTTACTGAGGTTTCTAGTGTCGTAACAATGCAGATGGGAGGAAAAGACTCACAGTGGATGGAGAAGACGGGCAAAATCAAACTCAGGTGTCAAGAAGCAGTGTTTCTTAGGATCCACAGAGTGGGGAGGTATTTAGTCTAGCTCTCAGAGTAGGCACATGGTGAGTCCTGAGACTCCCAGATAATACCACCAGTACCTGGGCTCATTCCACGTAGAATGTTCCAGTTCGGCCCTAATTAATCCATTCAAGATGTGGACCAGTTTTTATGAATTACAGTAAATCCTTGGTGAGATCCACATTCTTTCCTTCAGATATAGGTTGGCTCCTTTGTTGTTCCAGTTAATATACTTTTCCTTAAATTAACCCTCTGTCCATGCTTTAAAGGAAAAATCTCTATACATACTCCATGAAAAACTGCTAAGGTCTCAGATTAAAACAAAAGTGTAACTTTGGACTGTTATCTTCTTATCAGCATTTATTTGAACACAGGTAATAAGTTTCCTGTGGACTTTGCCATTCAACCACATTGTCAAATGTTACAATTATTTTATCTAAATTTCTCTGAGCAAAGGTGGTAGGTATCAACCTTGCCCAACAGACAAGCACTTTACTTACATCGGGATATTAGTGGGCACTTTTTCATTTACAAGCCAAAATGAATGATGCAAAAACCAAATGAAAGACCTTCACAATCTTATTCCCCAAGATGATGTTTACTTTTGGTCTAGGAGAGGCCATAGGCTTTTTGTTTATCTGCTTTAGCTCTCAGGTAATCAAGGTTTGCCTACACAGTTGGTATCCAAAAACACTTCTAGTTTCTACCTTTCTAAAATCAGATATAGTTAGGTATCTACATAAAGTAAGATCAACATTCTCTCTTCCACTTTATTGAGCAGTTACCATGTGTTGGGTGCTGAGATGGGGTTTAGGAGCACAAAGGTAAACAGAGCACACCCTCAGGGCTCACAGTCCAGGGGAGGACACAGCAAATTCTCAGAGTGTGAACAGAAGAGTAGCAGGAACCGAGAGAAGTTTGTCGCTGGTGAGGCACATTGAAAAGAAATCTTGAAGATCATTTAGAAGTTCACTGACCACACCTGATTGGAAAGCCTATTCCAGGAAAAAAGACGAGGTGCAATGGGTTGGAGTATCTAAAGAACAATAAATGTGACACTGGGTGTTTGAGCAAGAAAGTGAGGGCCATGATAACTGTTTTCAGATATCTGAAGGACCATCTAATTAGGTGTTTGGTTCTCCATGTAGAAGCTACTGTGATTCTTGGGGTGGGAGGTTGGGAGCCTTCAATAGTGTACATTTCAGTTTAATATGTGTAAGACCATTCTATAAAACAGAGCTATTAACAAGGAAACTGATTGCCTTGAGTAGGCAATTTTACATCCTAATTATATAGTTTGGAGTTAGCTTGGGTTCTAATTCTAGCTTAGCTAATAGCAGGTGCCTACAATACGTATAAATGGTACCTATCCATATTGCGAGATGGTGAACTCACCCTTCACTCTGAGTTCCAATGGCACACCACATCCAGCTGTCATCTGTGGCAAGGTCTTATGCACAGGTGTGAGGGTGGACTAGAGACCATCAAAGGTCCCTGCCAGCCTGCGGCTCTCATTTGGTGGTCTCCACCCATTTCTGATTTGTCATTATTGCCTCAACTCACAAGGACAGACACTAAAAGAAATGTTCATTAAAAACCTGCCATGTAAATATTGGCTAGTATTACTATTGTTATTATTTCCACGAATATTATATTTCTACTAAAACTATCATTCCTGATTCCTGGTTTTTATATTTTATTCCTCTGTGTGTGTACGTATGTGTATATGTTGAATGGTATGCAAATATTCTTAAAAGCCAATTCAAATCTTTAGCAGAGCATAAATAAACTCATAAAAAATGAAATAAAATAACATTCTTTATTTTCAATGACACATAACAATAACAGCTAACATTCATTCAACACCTAATGCATCAGGAACTGTGGCAGGCCTTTTATATACATTATTTCATTTAATTTTTACAAGAACCCTCTAAGGTGAGTACTATTATCATCTCCATTTTATAGGTAAGGAAATTGAGTCTTACAGAAGTCAAGTAATTTGCTCAAAGTCGCAACTAATAATCAATGGTCTAACCCAACAATTTTGCAATATAGCCTACACAAGTCTTAACGGGTATGCATTCCTTTTTTTTTTTTAACTTTTAATAGTTAAAAAATTAGGGACTCCAGAAAACAAAAACAAGTCATTTTAATCTAATAAAATACGTAGCAACACCGACTGAGTTTGTTTGGTCTTAATCTCATACTTCAGGACGCTGTTGGGAAGGGGGGCTACACAGGAACCAGGTCATGTTTGCCTAAGTGATCTTTGAGCGTCAAATTAAAATTTCCAGGATTCTCGCTTATTGTATGATTCCATTTCCATTCATATGTGATGTTCAGAATGGGTGGATCTAGAGAGGTGGAAAGTAAAACAAGGGCTGCTTAGGGCTGGGGGAAAGAAAAGAAGTGGGAAGGGAGAGTGGGTATAGTTTCTTTTTGGAATGATGAAAACATTCAAAAAATGGATTATGGTGATGGTCTGTAAATATTCTAAAAGTATCGAAGTGTACACTTTAAAAAGTTTAACTTTATGATCTGTAAATTATATAATATCAATAAAGCTGCTAAAAAGTGATCTCCAGGGCTCAGTATCAAGTGTTCTCTAGTCTCTCCATGTGGCTTCTGCCTTCCAGAATAAACATTGTGTTAAGCAAACCTATACCCGAGGACAAAATGTTCAGACAACAATGGTGAGAACAATGGCCATGCATGTGAAGTTGGGAGGTTTTCCTTAGAAGCAGGAATCAGCCTTTTCTGCCTCTTTCTCAAACATCATTAGGTAAGTGCTGAATGGTATTAGCTTTTAATTTTTACCAACCTAAAATAAATGGAAATATAATTTCATTCATCCTCACTAAAATCTATTAAAATGGGCAGAATAGGATATTATAAACAGCAGTGATGGGGAAATCAAAGGACGCCAAAAGGCTCCAATCAAGTCTACCAGAACCTTGTGGCCTTGGGGACTCAATCACTCTGGGCTTCAATGCCTTCATCTATAAAATGAGGAGGAGGAAGATGGAAGTCTGCTACTCCAAGGTTTTCTTCCATCTTCTTTATTCCAGTCAAATCATCTCTTCTAAGGATTGTCTTAGTATGTTGACTTGTCCCTTGTTACATATCATCAACTGCTTTTTGAACAAAAAAGTGTTGTCCTTCATCTGGATACGTTGAAAATCCCTCAAAGTATGTTTCCTGTACTGACATTTCAAGTATTTAAGTGAGCTTCCTCCCACATCCCTTGTTAAATAAATTATATACCTTATACTTTGATTAGCTGTAACATCTAAAATTTAAGCCTGATGCAGACAAATAAAAAAGGCAGTTTCCTAACACAATGTATAAGTGCAGGAAAATAATTGTTCTCCAAAGTAAAATTATCCTGTCCTTTATAAAAATTGATCTTGCCTCAACTCTAACCTGTCACTCCTAATCTATTTTAATCTTTGTTATAAAATAATGAATTTTTATTAAAGGAAACCTTAAACTTACAAAAATTTTAGGAAATTAAAACCATTCTTAGAGCCACTATCTTAAATAGATTAAGAATAATGTAAGTCTACTATTAAATTTTGGTCTATCTTATTCTCATTTTTTTCTCCATGAATATTTCCTTTTATTTTTTCTAAATATAAAGTAATCATGTTTAAAAATACAGACATGCAGAAAAGTATAATAAGAAAATACAAACCATCAGAAATCCCACCTTCAAAATAACCCCTAGACCTCTGTTAAATTAAGGTGGCCACGCTTTCTGTGGTCTCTCTAAGCATAACACATACATAGCTAGATACATTTTAAACACATTCGGGTATGTGATGTACAAATTATTTAATATCCAGCATTTTAACTTAAAGATCTATCATCACTGGCTGGGCATGATGGCTCAGGCCTATAATCCCAGCAGTTAGGGAGACCAAGGCAGGAGGATTGATTGCTTGAGGCCAGGAGTTCAAGACCAGCCTAGACAACATAGTGAGACCCTGTCTCCACAAAAAGAAAAAAAAAAAAAAAAAATTAGCGGGGTGTGGTGGCGCATGCCTGGAGTCCCAGCTACTTGGAAGGCTGAGATGGGAGGGTTGCTGGAGCCCAGGAGTTCAAAGCTGTAGTGAGCTATGATTTCAGCACTGCACTCCAGCCTAGGCAACAGAGTGAGACTCAGTCTCTGGGAAAAAACAAGGATCCCTCATCACCATTTCCTCCTATTATAATTTATTCATAAATAAAATTATAATGGCCCATCATGCAATTTTCTTCTTCTACTGTATGTTTTCATTATTTCCAGCTTTTCATGGTAATAAATAATGCTTCAATGAGCATTTTTGTATTTAAAGTTTTTACACCTCTACCTAGAAAATTAAAATCTATTGACCTTTTCCTTTTGTGATTTTCTGTATTGATTTTGGGAAGAGAAAGTTCTTCCCCATCCAAAGATCAGAATTTTTATTGTTTGGTTTCTTTTCTTTCCTCTTTTTTTTTTTCATGTCTTAGTTCCTTAATCTATCTGGGCTACATTGTTATATATTTTTAAAGATTCCAAGCTTATTTGTCACATGTTTAAATTTTAGCCAAATCTAGTAGTGTAAGTTATTGGCCCAACATTTTGGAAATGCACATTTATGTTTTTAAAGGAAATACATGTCTCATAATGTTGGCTTTCCACTAAACTTCAGAGAGCCTACAAGACTGACAAAATAACCAGAGCTTTGATTATCAGCAGGAAGTCATACTGAACAGGAATAAAGAGGCCACTCATACAGGCCACATTAAAACTAAACAATCAGAAGGTACAAATTCTTAGCTTTAGTGGCTTTATTATTTTAGATTTAAAAAGTCTAAAAGGTTCCAAGATGAGTTTAAGCAGTGGGCTTATTCTCCACGTGGACTGATCACCACTGGTCTCATTTACTGACCAGGAGCAACCTCTGTTACCACTAGTCACCATGTTCTTGCTATCGGTCACCGGTAGAACAGGTAAGAAAGCAGAGAACAAGCTCTCCCACCCCCTCCCAACAGAAAAAGGACACAAATGGCTTGCCTTGCTGGTTGGCAATAGATTAACAGAGCATCTTCGATATGAAGAGCAGCATGAATGTCAGTATTTATATGGTAGCTTCTTGATCATAAATATTGCATTATATTATCTGAAAATATTAATTTACCAGTTTTTCCCCACCACAGCCCCTGAGGCACAATACTCTCACTGCTACTTACTAGCTTCTCTGACTTGGGGCAACTTACTTAACCTTTCTGGGATGGTTTCCTCAACCGTAAAATGAGGACATAAAGACAATCGACTTCTCAGGGTTGTTTCGAGGAGTTAACAGGAGACATAGAACAGCAGTTGCACTTCAGAAATGCCTTTTGAGTATTCGTTATTATTACTTTTACCACTACTCTGCTACTCCTGCTATGACTCCTACTACCGCGCCACCCTCCAGAAATTCCAGGTCAAACTTAAATTGGGTTCTTCAGAATGAAACAGAGAACTGGGGAGGTCTGTGGTCAAATAAACTCCAGGAGTATAACCTGTCCTCAGCTTCTGCAATCCCTCTGGGAAGTTAGTATTTACTGTCATTACTAAAATAGTGAATTTCTAAGGTGGGCAGCATCAGAATCTCCTGCACTTTCTCATACAGAAGCACAAGACTCATGCACACCAGCACCAGGGGGCGGCAGGGGTCAGGGGGTGAAGGGCAAGAACCAGGAGGTTTGGCATGGAACAGGCAGGGTGGCACTGTTCATTGTAGTCACTGCATGAATCTGAGCAGGCCATAAACTGCAGAGCAAGAGCCTACACCTCCCAAACCAGGTGCTGCAAAGATCAAGACCATGAGTGGGAATAGGGAGTGATCTGGGGTGTGAATGGAACTGGAGGATCAGGTGAAAAATCTATCCAGGCTCAGCAGTCAGAAAATCCATCTCTAATATCACAACTATTAATACTTTCAGTTATTCATTTCGTTCCTCAGAGTTTTGATCTTCTAATGCCATTCAATTTTTCCAATGTTTTTGATGTGAGCCAATTCAAGTTGAAAAGTTTACCTAAGGATTTGTCTCCAACTTTGAAACTCGGATTCATTTTAACAACTAAAGCATACTTAAAATAACAAGAGCAAAAGAAGCTACCACTCATAAAGGGTTGCAAACTTTAAGACATCATTAAATTGAACTACTCTTATGGAATACTTTCATGCCAGACTGCTTCGGTGGCAGATTAACAAAGGTAAAATTGCTCTCTAGATCTTTAAATTAGTGAAATTAATTGGTATCACATACTACTGGGTCATGGGCTAGGTTCATAAACCGTCTGAGATGCATAAGACATCTAGAGCACTTTGGATATCAACAAGAAAGCATATTGGATAAAAATTAATCAGCACAAAGATAAACTTAGATGGCAAGGAATAGGAAATATGCCTGTCTCTACTTGATTTTAGCCAAAAGGCAGAGAAGTAACAAAACCAAACCAGTCCAGCAAGATGAGAACAAGAATTGCAATGTGTGTTCCATATCTGAAATCACGAATAACCTAAGATTTGCTTAGAGACTTTATCCCAAGTTTACAGATTTTGAACACCCTACAATCCTTGATTTTTTTCTCCTCACTTTTGGAGAAAACTTATTTTAATGCGTATATGCTCTGGGAAAACCCCAAAATTTGGATTTTAGGGAGTTTCCCTCTTATCCTATCCTTTGCCACATTGTTTATCTCTGTTTCTAATCGGTAGTATTCTGCTTTGTTATCATCTCTAGATGAAAAGGCTATGAAGCACTTGGGAACACAGAAACTGAGATCTACAAGATACAAATGAGTTTTGTATAAGCTTTTTAAAGACTTTTACCCATACCCATTAAGCACAAACAAGTAATCGATGAGTAAAATGTCTTAACACTTCTCTTTAAAATCATCAGGCAGCTTCAAACAGGTTGACAAAAGTTTCCCCTTAAAACTTAAATTAACAGCATTTAATAATTAATAATTGCATAATAGCATGTATATGCAATTGTGTGTGTGTATATACATATAGCACATATATAAAGCATGATGAAGTCATAGCAATCTTTGTACTTTTTGGAAAGCTAAAATGACCTAATGGATTTGTTGTTAAAGAAAATATCTGCAGAGGCGGGGGCAATAATATAGCTGTATAATTGTGTCATAGGGATATAAAAGACAGTTGATTCTGTAACCCTGAAATGGCATGCAGATATAACTTTACAACTTCAGTCTCAGCATACATGGGAAACAGGATCCTTAAACTTTAGCATATCACCTCAAAGATTTTTTTAAATACCTATTTCTATCTCCCTTTTCCCTTAATTTTTTTTAAACAGAGAATATGAAAGAACAGACCCTTTCTGATACATTAAACTTTTCAGGGGGAGAATAAAAGAGGAGAATAAAATGGCAATCAGAGAAGCATATTAGCATATTTTAAAACATTAGTACATTACCCTGAACCAAAGCATACTTAAAATAACATAAAAGCAAAAGAAGATACCATTCATAAAGTGTTGCAAACTTTAAGACATCATGAAATTGAACTACTCTTATGGAACAATTTCACGTCAGACTGCTTCGGTGCAGATTAACAAAGGTAGAATTGCTTTCTAGATCTTTAAATTAATCAGATTAAGGAAGATATTTTCCTGGTACTTAATTTTATTGACTTAATTTCTTAATTACTATTAACAATACTTTTGTGTTTTACAAGTCACACCCCATTTTTACAGTTATTTACTCCTAGGATAATCTCACATTCTGAAGAGTCCTTTAAGAATAAAAACAGTGACAACTAACAAAGGGTTTCAATTGGGCTTAATCTACCTGCACACTCTGCCCAAATCAATTGAGGCATTCTAGAAAAGTGCCAGACTTTTCAAAGAGAAAATTAAAATGATATTCTGGTTCATTGTAACTCCACGGAGTAGGCCCAAGGGACAACCGTGCACCAGACAAGTGTGGTGAGGAATGGCATCGCTAGCTGGGGCGTGACACACTGCTGCTTAATGTTCAAAAAAATAAAAACAACTGAGTATAGAATCATAGTTACACCTAGAAGATTTAATGGGAGGACACAAAATAATTACAAAAAAAGGGAACTGAAATGCTTACAAACAAGTACAAACTTCTAGACTGCAAATCCAACACATATATGTCATTTCTTCTTGGCTTCTATTTGCACCTAATACTATCAAACTATGCATACAGTATAAGGAGAAACATAAAGCCCCAAACCTTCGTGGGATCAACAAACTCACATTATTTTCTAAAAGAATGCAGCAGCAGCAAAACTGCTATCCTGCCTGTCAAATCATCTCCCCATGAGCACAGAAAGAAAATCTGACACATGCAGCAGAAAGTTCAAAACGTTATTTACTAACCTGGTGTCCCCGTGAAAGTAGTTGCTCCATGTTACCTTAAAGAAGGAATCCTTACTACGAACTAACCTCCAAAGCAACTGATAGCTGAGAGGGGAAAAAACTGACTACCCTAAGAACCTACATGAACAGGGAAAGCTGTCCTGTTCCCAAGCCCAGTTTTGGCGACTCCCTAAAGGCAACTTAAGTTGTAGCCGAGCCCACAAAGCACTTTAGCCTATAAGCTTCAGTAATGAACTTGAAACCACTCCCCATATGTTAAATAGACACTAGGCTGCTAGAAATAAAACCCACGTACAGAATGAGCTAAGGCTTCAGGCTTCATTTTTGCTGCCCAAGAAAACCGAAGCACAAACTCAAACAAAGAGAACTCTCACTACCTTCTTTTTCCTCAGATGCTGTATTAAAGAGACTGATTTATTTTTAAACAAGGGGAACATAGTCTGCTGTCCATTAGGGCCATGAAATGACTTTTATATTGTCCAAGCTGGGTGGTAGTTATGGAACATATAGCACTGTAATTTCACATTGCATAAGAGGGACACATAAAGTTGTTGTTTCTGAGAATCAAACTTGCATACTATCACTATTTTCAGATTTTTATAGCATTAAATAAGCCTAAAACCTCAACAATCACTGAAGTCCAAAAACTGATACACGTTCAAGAGGAAACTTTGTCAAAGAATTTTCTAACTTCTGATTCTGACTTGGTGTCCGTAAATTTTAAAAGCATTCTTATAATTCAGTTTCACCACCCACATTTAGGATACATTATAACCTAAGACATATCTTTGAAAAATGGATCTTTTGTTGCCTTTTAAAATGGAACTTAAATAATTAGACTCCTCTGAATATCTTAATGTTTATACGTTTGAAGGCCATAATATACATGTGCATTGTGTAGCATGACATACCAAAAATTGTTGTTTTAAATGTCATTACTGCCAGCCTAGAAGATAAAAAGCTGCAAAGCATAGCTAAATGTATGTTCTTGCCATGTAGCAGGCATTGGCTCCTATTCCTTTTTCTCAATACACAATAAAATAAATGTCTAAAAGCAAAATAAATAAACAAATAAAATGGAACTTAGTATCACTCACTATGGTTTTTAAAGTAAGCAATTTGAATTTACTTTTCATTCTAGAAAAATGTAACTGAAAATTTCCTTAAGGCGGTTAAATCTTAAAAACACAGTCAATAATGTTCCAGTTTAAGAAATAATAAGAATCTATGTTCAGCTTTTTAACACAATGTGTTTACAGTATACATAATTTTCCCCTAGTTTGCAACTCCAACAACAGTTTCAACTGTAATGACTTGATTCCATGATTTCTACTATAAATAAGACCTGTTTTAACATAATGGTCAAGGTTTCCTAACTTCAATTATTGTTTTTTCTAAACCATAAGACTAGACCAAATATGGCAAGAAAAACTTGATTCACTTGTTACCAAATAGATTTACGTGTATTTCTGGTAAAATTCAAGTTGCTCAAAACCTATGAAACATAAGCCATTGTTTCAAGAAGGTCAGTCACGTACATCCTAGAGACTATTTCAGACTTGACACTCACTCACCTTACACCTCCCCTTCCCACTCTCAGGTCAGGGCTCAACAGCATCTCCGGGGGGCCCTTTAGAACAAGGTTGCGGGGCGGGGTAAGACAATCCCCTTTGTGGGAAAGTTGGCCCTGAGGCGCAGGGATGATGACTTAAAAAGGAGCTAGTACCCCACCTGCTGGCGAAACCAAGAGAAGGCCGGGAGAGTTGAACAAGCCTCAGGTGGAAATATAATTACTTTGGTGTTGGAAGAAAAAAAAGAGAGAGAGAGAGAGAGAGAAAGAGAGAGAGAGAGTGGA
Organism: Propithecus coquereli; assembly: GCF_000956105.1. NCBI lineage: Eukaryota > Metazoa > Chordata > Mammalia > Primates > Indriidae > Propithecus > Propithecus coquereli. The sequence continues at coordinate 5,286,457 of NW_012139413.1, forward strand.
GAGCAGAAGTCACATACAATGTGTGATTAAATTTTTTTCCCCTACAGAGTGTAATATTTTTAGAAGATATGAAAATGCTCATGCAAAAAATGTAATTATATTCAAAACCATCTCTTTTATGTGGATCTGGTTTACAAACATATATGCCCAGGGAAATCCTCTGATAAATAATACTGATCTCTCCTCTGCTCAAAGAGCTGCAAGAAATAGTCCTGTGAAATCAACACAATGTTTGAAATGGAAGAAATATAGATAAATCCCTAACTCAGCTAGATAAACTGCTATGGGACTATGTCTCCAACAGTCTGTTAAAAATCTATACCCCCAGGATTGATCTTCTCTTTCTGCCAAAAATTATTTCCTTTAGTCTCATATAAATCAATTCTGCTAATATCAGTATCTGATACTAACCTCAATGAAGATGAAAAACAGTTAAATAGTGGGCCCCAAATTACACTACAGTCTTTAATAAAGTGACTATGCTCTTTAACAAAATCCCAGCAAAAATAAAAGTATACTAGGATTCGGTTTTGAATGAGCCCAAGCCACATTACTAAAACTAAAACAAATAAGGATAGGTATTATTTAAGCTTGCTCTTTGTGCCAAGCTTGGTTCTTAAGTGCTTTATAAGCATCACCTCACTTAAACCTCACCATCCTATTATTATACCAGTTTTACAGAGGAGAAAACTGAGGCATCCAAAGGGTAAGTACCTTGCCCAGATCTCACAGTTAGTGGCGGAGCTGGTATTAGAAGCCAAGTCAGTGCTCCTAACTGTACACTTTAATAACTGTCTTCCTGAGTGCGTACCACTCGCGAAACCCTGCCAGCCCCGGACAAATGCAAGGCAGGGGGCAAACGGACGAGGACTGCATGTGCACAGTCCTCAGGGAGGCTTTCCAGAGAAGCCGCCGCGAACTGAGACCTGAGGGCGATATGGAAGGGCCCCAGGCACTTGCTCAGCCCCCAAGGGGGAATCGAGGAGGGGGCTGGAAGGGACTGCTTCTAGGGAGCTTGGTGAGGCTGAAGGCCTGGCAGGGAAAAAATGCTGTGAAGAAGGAAGGAGTCCTCTGGTGTCACATCATGGAGACAAAGAATCGCCATTGAGGGACTTTAAACCAGAAAATTACCAGATGTGTAGGTTGAAAAGGTAAGTGGGAGGAACTAGGCCTTGTTGGGCAAGAAAAAAATTAGAAGACATTCCAGGTGAAGGGAAGGACAGACCAGTGCTTTAAAATGTATAGGTTCACACTTTCACAAGCTTTAACAAGGAGACTGGTACAGTAGCCCGGACAGCAGCGTGCCCACTCGCTCCCCTGGGGCTGAGCCGTGTGGTGGTTGTTAATGCTGTTCACAGAGCTGGAGAAGGTGGGGTGGGATGGCCAAGCCAAAGAGTTTGCTTCAGGAGGCTGGGCTGGAGGTCCTGTGGGCCATCCAGGGTGCATGTCCAGAAGCCCCAGGAGATGCAGGCCTGTGCTCCCGTCCTCTAACAGGGGAGGCGCACGTGTAGGAGTCACGGGCACAGAAAGGGCAGGTGCAGCTGGGGGCCAGTGGGGTGCAGAGCTTGCCCCTGGGGAAAGCAGGGCATATGAGGAAAGGGTGAAGTTTTAAGGCAAGAGGTTCTGATAATATCAGACAGAATTCAGGGTGTGGGTAGAAAAAAATTTGATTTTCATTTCTACTAACCTACCACTGAAATTTAGCATATCCTTCTATTAGAAATGTAGGCCAAAAATCCACAGTAAAATTAGCCATTCCTGTGACTCCTCATTAATAGAAGTAAAATATATTTTCATATCACATCGTGGTTATTGCAAATATCTCAAAGTATCAATTTACTCATCACTACTTTGAAATTACAGTAGTTATTAGACCTACCATTAGATATAGGTAAGTAATGCATTTTAATAAAGGGCATGTATTGCACTATTACATATTAGTATGTTGACAACTTTGTCGGCATAATTGGTTTCTTTTATAATTCTATGCATTCTAATTTTATGCATTTAATTTTATGTGGTAAACATTATTCTGTAGAGTGATTCACTAGCTTCATTAGAATGTCAAAGAGGTCCCCATGGCATACACACAAGAAAAGTAAGGAACATCTGATTTAAAAGGGAGAAGAAAAAGCCACACTTAAAAATGGCATTTCAAAAAGTGGACCCTAGTATGAGATGAAGCCAGCATTCAAATCCAGGATGTAAACCCAGGACTTCTGATTTTGTGTTTTTTCCACCACCTGATCCACACCCTAAAATAATAAAAGCAGAATCCTTCATTTGTGTAAGTAAAGTGCTTTCCCGCTCATTAGCTAATTAGCTCATCACAGTAACCCCGAGTAGGAAAACGCAGGCAAACCAAACCCGCCTTGAACTCTGCAGAAGTTACCATCTAAGAAGACACCACTTCCTGGGCCCCAGCACTGTGCCAGCCCGGGGTAGATGGTGGCATCTGTCACCCCACTCTATGGAGCTGTGGTCCTGGGCACAGAAGAGTGCGATGAAGAGCCTCTCCCTCATACCACACCAGCTAGAACCCGACCGGGAGTGGAAGGCACAGTGGGCGCAGAAGCAAATGACTGAGTCGTGCTTCTCTTGAGGCTTCCATTTCCAGGCAAGGCTAACAATTTAATTCGTTTCTTTGCTCAAAGCTCTTTTATTTAGTTCTGATTGGTGATCCAGGGTGAATGACAAGATTTACAGCATTTCAGCTGTTTAATTTTCCATTGGCTATAACCAAAACAGAAGCCTTTACTTAAACAATTAGTTCGAAATTAGACGGATGAGCTGAAACAATGGGCTCTCTGTCCTCTCCTCTCTGTGCCCACCAACTGGCATTCATTATTTAATCTGTGACGCGTGTTGCCAGGGCTGCAGTAATGACAACGCGTTCATTGTCTTCACATCTATTCCCTATTCTGGGACATCTGTCATGGCTCCTGTCTATATTTCGTTTTATTTTGTTTTATTTTGCTTCTCTTACTTTCACAGGGTCATTTTCTTAATTACTACAAATTGCTTTGAAATCTATTCTAATCTTCTAAAATGTCACAACATTTTGTAACTTAATAATAAAAAAACCTAAGGTACATGCACTGGCACCCTTTTAGGTTACTTTAATTTTACACAAAACTGTATAATTTCAAATAAATTTTATCTCAAAGTTGACTAGGCAACCAATCTTTTTTAATAACCTGATCAGTTCACAGACTACCTTGGCCTCGCCCATAGAATGCAAGCCCTCTTTTTATACAATAATGAGAACGTGGCTTTATGACTACTCTGACACAATACAGTATATTTTGCTGAAAAACAAGCTATTTCTTAATATGCATGTTAAAATGTAAGTTATTACGGTCATTGATGGATCTTTGCTTTCCCCTATTCTTTTCTTTCTTTCTTTTTTTTCAATAGGGAGCCATAGTATACATTGTCATTCGCCTTCTAGTTGGTCAACTAAAAAGTAGAGTGAGAATTCTTGTGGGTAAAAAGAGAGCTCAAAATTGGTTTGCGGGCCCCAGCAACAGAAGAGCTGGCCCTCCTGCCGCTGCCTGTCTCTGGATACAGCGCATCACCCACTGCACACCAGGCAGAGGCGACACCCGGGGCCATCTGCACTGTCGGGGAGGAGGGGACTCAACCTGGCAGCAACAGACTTTGATAATTCACCTTCTTTCCTAATTGCCCAGAAGCACTTCCTTCCTTGCTTACCCAATCTGTGCAAGGAAGGGCTTCCTATTGCCCTGGCTGGTTAGCCTGCAGCCACTTGCTTTAGTTCCTACCCTGTTTTCTTTGCATTGCTCTCAAACTGCCTTCTCACAAGACCTCTCCTTCCAGCCAAACTGGTTCGTTTAATTTTTCAAACTGATTAGCTCGTCCTGCCCTTTGGGTTTGTGCCCTAATCCCCAGTGGTGCCCTTCCCCCCAACCCCCCCCCACAGCAAAGAGTTCGAATCCCTCCAACTTAAAAGAAATCACTGAACACCTACAGCGATTATAATCAGCAGCAGCAAATTCATCAGACAACTAATCATGCCTTGTGGCTTTTTTTCTATTTTGTCTGGATTGGTTATGGAATCTAACTTTTCATGTACTTATATCTGCTCCTTCCGACCTAGTTATCAATAACTATGGGTCACTAATTATATCTCTAAATCAATCATTGTAAAAAGCATATAACAGACAGATTCCACCTTACATATATATATGTATGTTTTTTGATTGACTATAAGAGATTTAAATCATTTATATTACTTAATGATAATTATAACAGCAACACTATTGCCATAATATCTTATTATACCCAACATCTTAGGTGACATTCATATCTGCTCCATGAGGTAAATAACATTATTTTCCCCATTTCTCAAATGATGAAAATGTAGCCAGGAAGTTTAAATTGCCCAAGGTCATTCAGTCAATATTTATTTATTGAGCATCTACTATGTGACAGGCATGGCTATTAGTATTAATGATGCAAAGCAGACAGTCCCTATCTTCAGGGACCTTATATTCTATTAGAGGAGATGAACTATCAAAAATTAAAACAAATAAATATAAAACCAGATAATGCTAAGTGCTGTGAAGAAACCCCAAGCACAGCAAGGGCCTGGAGAGTGACGGGGAGGGGGAGGTGACACACTCCTTAGACAGGGCGGCCAGAGAGGCCTTTCTGGGCAGATGACACTTCAGCAGAGACCTGAATGAAGTAAGGTAGCAAGCCATATAATTATCTGGGGAAAAGGTTCCAGGCAGAAGAAACACAAACTGCAAAGGCCCAGAGGCCTAAACAAACTTGACATGTTCAAGAACAACAAAAAGGCCAGTGTAGTCAGAGTGTTGTGAAAGAAAGGGCAACAGTAGAGGATGTAGTAAGAGAGGACAGGGAGGTCTGATCTTGTAAGGCTTTGTAAACCATTGCCCCATTTTTTTCCCCTAAATATAATGGGAAGGCCCTGGAAGGTTTTAAGCAGGGGAGTGAAACAGTGTGACATTTTATAAGATTACTCAGCTGGGTAGGTAAAGAATAGACAGAGAGAAAGCAGACTGCTTAGGAGAACACCGCAGTAGTCCAGGGGGAGATGATGGTAGTCAGATCTCAGATAGACCATCAAGATAAAGCCAACAAGATTTTCTGATGGGGGTTGTGATGATGAGCATAAAAGAAAGAGAGGTATCAAGGAAGGCTCTAAGATTAGTGTGTGAGCAACAGGGAGAAAAGTCCAATTACTGAGCTGAGGAGCATGGTGGGTTGTCGGGAGTGAGGAGAAGCAGTATGTGTTAGCGGCAAATCAAGAACACATTTTGGGTGGGTTAAGTTTGAGAGAACTTTGAGATAACCAAACAAAGAGCAATAGGAAGTTGGATATTTAAGTCTGGGTTTTGGGTACGTAAGTCTGAGATTTAGGACTGGGATACGAAATTGGGGGTCAGATGGCTTTAAACATGGTAGTTGGTTTTAAATAATACATTTTCACCACAAAACTGACTGATGGTGGATAAAGGAGAGATGTCTGAGGACTGAGGCTCAGGGCTCTCCAACATTTAAATATAGGGAAGAGGAGAAGGATCCAGCAAAGGAGGCCAAAAAAGAGCTGCCAATGAGGTGGGAAGAAAGCCAGGAGAGTGTGGTGAGACAGAAGCCAGTTGAACAAAGTGCTTCAAGAAGAGAGTGATCAGTTATGTCAAAGGAGCTGAGAGATGCAGAAAGAGGAAGACTGAGAACTGACCACTGGATACAGAAATGTGGAGGTTGCCAGTGACCTAACATGTGGATTCAGGGGAATCGTAGACACAAATGCCTAAAAAAATGGGTTCAAATAAGAATGTGACTACAAGACATTGCTGAAAGAAATTAAAGACCTAAATAAGTGTATATACCATGTTCACGGATTAAAAGACTATTGTTAAATTGTCTGTTCTCCACAAATTTCTCTATAGATTCAACACAATCCCAATTATTATCTCATTGAGCTTTTTTGTAGAAATTAACAAGCTCGTTCTAAAAGTGTATAGAAATACAAAGAACTTAGAATATCAAAAGCAACCATAAAAAATTAAACCAAAGTTGAAGGAATTACAGTACCTGAGTTCAAAACTTCATAGTAAGTCTACAGTAATCAAGACAGGATGGTACTGGTATAGGATCAACAATAGATCAATGGGACAGAATAGAGAGCTCAGAAATAGACCTACACTTATACATTTATTTGATTTTCACAAAGGTGACACAGAAACCCGATAGAGAAAGAAAAGGCTTTTCAACAAGTGTTGCTAAAACAATTAAATATCTATATGGTAAAAATAAATAAATCTTAACCCTGACCTCATATCATACACAAAAATTAATTGAGATAAATCATAGACATAAATGTAAAAGCTAAAACTATAAAGCTTTTAGATATGGTACAGAAAGCAATAAAGGAAAATTAGACTTAACTGAAATTAAAAATTTCTCAGCTGGGCACACAGTGGCTCACACCTGTAGTCCTAGCACGCTGGGAGGCTAAGGCGGGAGAATCACTTAAGGCCAGAGTTCGAGACCAGCCTGGGCAAGAACAAGATCCCATCTCTACAAAAAAATAGAAAAATTAGCCAGGCATGGTGGTGCGTGACTAGTCCCAGCTACTCGGGGGGCTGAGGCAGGAGGATCGTTGAGCTTAGAAGTTTGAGATTGCTGTGAGATATGATGCCGCCACTGTACTCTAGACAGAGCAAGACCCTGTCTCAAAAAAAAAAAAAAAAAATTCTGCTCACCAAAAGACACTATTAAAAAAAATGAGTAAGTAAGCCACAGCCTAGGAGAAAATATATGCAAATTTTATATCTGACAAAGGACTAGGCTATATCATGAATGCCTACAATTCAGTAAAAAATAAGCAAAAGATTTGACTGGACAGTCCACAAAGGATAATAAACTAGTGATCAATGAGCACCTGAAAAAGTGCTCAGTGTTACTATTAATGAGGGAAATTAAATAAAAAACAAAATGAGATACTTCTGCATCCCTACCTGAATGGGTAAGCATTAAAAAGACCGTCAAACCTAAATTCTGGCAAGGACGCAGAACAAGCTCAACTCTCACACACTGTTGGTTGGAGTGTAAAACTACAACCATTTTTTAAAAAGTTATAATGGTTTCTTATAAAACTAAACACACACCTACCCTATGATCCAGTAATTTCATCCCTTAAGTATTTACCAAGAGAAAAAAAACATATCCACAAAAAGACTTTTGTGCTTGTTCATGGAAAGTTTATGCGTAATAGTGAAAACATGGAAACAACCCAGGTATCCATCAATAGAAAAATGATGTATAGTCAACAATGGAATAATACTCAGCAATGGAAAGAAATGAATTACTGACACATATGATATGAATGAATCTCAAAAACATTATGCTGAGTGAAAGAAGCCTACACAAAAGAGTACATACTTATGATTCAATTTTGATAAACTTCTACAAAGGCAAAAATAATATATGGTGGGAAAAAGTCAAAACGGTGATTGCCTCTGGCAGGGTATGGGAGAGTTGGCTGGAGATTGATTGGGAAGGGGCAGGAGGGAACTTTCCATAGCAATGGTCATGTTCTGTACCTTGACCAGGGTTTGGACAGCAGAAGTGATATATGCATTTGGCAGAATTCAATGATACACTTAAGATTTGTGCTTTCCAATGTGTATGAATTTTACTTCAAAAGAGAACTATAAACAAATATTGAACCAAATTAATAATTGCACACTGAAATGTTTAGAAGTGTGCTAATGCCTGCAACTTACTCTAAGATGAATCTAAAACGTAATATGGGTTGATGAAAGGATGGAGGGGTGAAAGGATGACAAGAAGTGTGTCCAAGCAATAAAGCAAAACATTAATTATAAAATCCAGGTGGTGGTTTGTGGGTGTTCACTTTGAAACTCTTTCAATTTTCCTGCATGTTTGAAATGTTCCTAACTAGATGCTGTTGGGGGAGAGTGTATGGAAAGGAATCAGAGACAGTGAGAACAGACAACTTGTTCAGAGTTTTGTTTTAAAGAGGACCAGAGATATGAGGCAAATCTAGGATGAGATAAAAGATTAAGGGGGGGTATTTTTAAAGAGGGAAGATATAAAACGTCTGAAAAAATGAGAAGGATCCAGTAAAAAGAGGAACATTAATAAAGCTAGTGGACAGAAACTGAAGAAGCAGAGTCCTAATCAGGCAAGGGCAGCAGATCGGGTGCATTGGGGTGGGATGGACTCAACCAGGGGAACACACAGTTTGTCCGTGGTAAAGAGCAGGGGGTGAGAACAGAGTGACGGGTGGATGTGGGAGGATTTGGTGGTGGGGAGATGAGGTAGTTTTCTCGATTTCTTCTAATTTCCCACTGAAATAAACAGCAATATCTGTAGCTGAGAATCTGGGAGGGGATGTCAGAGATTTGAAAGAGGGAAAGGT
>NW_012139413.1:5296526-5304363 GCF_000956105.1 Propithecus coquereli
GGCAAGCCAGTGACTACACTCCTCCGGAACCACCAAACCTCTTTACCTGTGACATGTAAGACATCTACAACTTCGAATCTGGCATCGTACCTACTAGAAATCTATAGAATGTCCTCCTCTAGAGATAATCATCTAATATTTGAATCTGAAACTCCATATGATTTATCTTTGTACCGGATGCCTCACATAGTGCCTGGCATATTACAGTCAGTAAACAGCTGTTGACAATACAAGTACATATTTTAGAGAGAATCACAAGGGAAAATTAAATGCAATGTTAGGTGCACCTATATTAAGCTCAGTTTTGTGTCTAATACTAAGGACCTCCTATAGAGGTCCAGATTTTATGATTGTGGGATATTGACAAATTATCCTTCAGAACACTTACCCCAATTTAAATGCTCATCCTAAGATTGGAAGAGAGCCTAGATGCTAGCAATTCATGTTTGTATCTTACCTCCATAGCAGTACTGTCCAACAGAATACAGTCTGAGTTACAAATGTGAGCTGCATATGTAATTTTAAATTTTCCAGTAGCCATATTAAAAAGTAAAATGAAACAGGTGAAAATAGTTTTAGTGATATTTTAACCTAATCTATGTAATTTCAACATGTGACCTATATAAAAACTATTAATGAGATATTTTACGTTTCTTTTGTACCAAGTCTTAGAAATCCAGTGTCTATTTTACACTCAGAGCACATTTTGAGTGCCCCATAGCCTCCTGTGGGTGGTGGACAGCACAGGTCTAGAATGTCTTTTAGGGCAGAGGCTGCTTCTTTCAGCCCTACACTCTCAACGGTAATTTACCCATTAAATGAAATTAAATGCAACAAGCATGTGAAAACAAGAGTGTCAAAGCACTAAGCACAGTGTTCACCACATAAAAAGGGTGCATCAACTGCCAGCTTCTTTCCTTTTACATACAGCAGGCACTCAATAAATGCTTCTGGGATTGAATTTCCAAGTTGGAAATGGTACTTTAGGATTAAGACCACCAGCCTCCCTTTATTCTGTTCTGTTCTCTCCAAGCCATCTTGTGACCTTAATGTAGTTTTATGGCAGATTTTCCTGGTAAAAGAATATTTTACCACCAATAAATGATCCCAGGCTATGCAGAAATTATAATTTCTGAGGACAAATAAAATGTTATCCCAGTTATTAACAATCCCCAATGAATTTGATTTTAAGCAAATGTATAGGGTTCATTCATCCCTGGCTGAATTAAGAAAAGTAAATTTCTGAGTCTACAAAGCTGAAGAAAAGACCCAGTAAGCTTGTCTTTCTGAACTAAGGAGCAGCCAACCACCCCTGAGTCCATCTGGAAATGTCTGGTCAGACCAATTCTACATCACAGAATCCTGTCTACCCAGAGTTGGGAGTAAAGGCAGCATCTGAGCCGCCTAAGCAGTTACTTGCATATCCAAAGTATTAACATTAAAATCAGTTAATTGGATTAGAATTATTCTAATCTCAAGGAATTACAACAGGATAATTAGCAACACTAAAAATATTTTTAACATAATTGAATATTATTTGAGGATTCAAACAGCATTTCGGAATTTCTTACACCTCGAAGCAACATCATAATCCCAAATGTGTACAGGATGGTACCATAAAATTTGTAATTTGAGCTTCCATGTTGTTTGAGCTTCATGTTGCCCGATTACTCATTCAAATTACAAATCAACAAGTCTTCGCATATACCCTATATAATAGAAATAACCAAATATCTCAACCTGACAAAATTTGAACTTGAATAGGTAACATGAGAATTCCCGTACAATTTTTATCTCTCATGCAAACACTATCCAATCAAATATATCTTTCAATACATGCAATGCCTCGTAGTTATGCCTCATGCTAACTAACTCCCTTCATTGACAGTTTATCATGGCTTTTAACCTTCCAGTGTCTGTCCACTCATTCCTTGTTAGATGCCGTGTACCTTCACTCAATTCATCTACTCGGCCGTTCATTAAACAATATTGAGTGCACGTCTCTTCAGCAGAATGCTAGGCACCCAGCATACAACAGAGAGTAAAATAGACATGGTCACTGCCCTGGGGAAGCTTACAGCTGAACTCTCTTGCCAATTACTACTGCTCATTCTGCTTTTCCACCTCTGGCCTCCTCTGAGTCTCCAAGGCTGCATGCCTGTGAGAAGAACCCACTAACAGGGACCTGGCCAGGGTTTCGCTGATGTCCATAAGATGTGGTCATCTGTCTTCAACACAGGCCTACTTTCTGGATCAGTTATGCTGGACTAGACTGTCTGTCCTGAGTATTTTTCCCCTTCTTTTTTGAGATCAAATTCCTTTCCCTTGGCAATTTCTTCATTTTTTTTTCATCAAATAAATACCTGGGTGCCCCCAAGTGGCTGATGCTTCTCTTACACTGCAAGAGCTGGTTGTACAGGTTGTACAAAATGCAGTACCCAAGAAAAACCATGACCATATTATTAACCTAAGAGAAAATGTTATGGATTTATGCACCAACAGGAAAGGAATCTACAATACATTTGCATATGTTTTAACTCATTTAGATGTCTCCATCCCCAGAAAATAAAATTAAGGCTATTTTTCCCTTGTCAGCGTTCATATGTGGTGTGTATATGTGTGTTTTGGCAGGAGGATGGTACAAATAAGGAAGGCTGATACAAGTTAAAGGTCAGACACCTCCTATGGAGCACCAAGTATGTTATCCCTCGATTCTCATTTGGGAAAAGAAAATATTTTTTCCCTGATAACTTAATGAAGTTTAGATAATACTAGAACCAACTTTTTTTTGTTTTAAAAAAAAAGGAAGAAAAACATTTTTAAAAAGCTATTACAATTGTCAGCCTCAAGAACAAAATGAACCTTTGTGTTTGTGAGTACATCCTCATTTTCTTTTTGTAAGGACTGAAGGATTTGAGGGCCTGTGAACTGATGAGAAGGGTGATAGAGGGAGACACGGGATTATCAGTTTACCAAGTGCTGAGAAAAACAGGCCAGGTTCAGAGGGTAACAACAGCAACAGGTGGGAGGGATGAATTTTTCCTTAATACACAGGATTCCTGGATCACTCATACAACTGAATCCGCTCAGTTAGTATTTCAGAAAACCAAGCAGTTTGCCTCTGGCTTGCTAACTGCCTGTCTCTCTATTACCTTCCCAAACAAAACCCAAAACCAACAGACAATATAACAACAAAAACAAACAAACAAAAAAACACACAAAATAACAAACTTTATTATACATTTGTTGAACTGTTCTAAAAACTGATCCAGGAAAGTACTATCGAGATGATGACGAAACTCAGTTTATTGCTGGACACAAGCATTCCGACACATCTGCCTGTGGTTCCACACATTTATAAAAACACACCACTGTCAGAAATGGCTTAAGGAGACAAAGAAGAGCGTTTATTAAGGTCTATCTATATATAGTACTTTGCCTGCCAACTCTGATGATTTGTTTGAGCTTAAATTCTCTGCTGTCATTAGAGGGGTTAGTTTGAAGGTGCTAATGAAATTGTTTATTTGAATTTTATTCCTTTACTCCAATATCTACTTGATACCTACCATGTGCAATGCACTCTGCTAGGCACTGAGGATTCAAGAATGAATAAGACAGACACTATCCTCAAAAAGCTGGCAAACCCATGGAGGAGGCAGTCTGCACAGCCCAAGCAACAGAAGTGCACTGTGCACAAACAGAGCTGTGCAAACGTGGAGGGGAACAGAGATGATTCAGCACACAGGGAAAACAGTGGTCAGGGCAGACTGCACCAAGGTATGGGATGTTTCTATCCATAAGCAGAGAGGGAGGAAGGGCATCCTATTCAAAGACCCCTAAGCAAGAGAGCACATGGCACGTTCTGGCACTGAAAGCCCTGCAGAGAGACAGAGATAGAGATAGAGACAGAGATAGAGACAGAGATAGAGACAGAGATAGAGATAGAGATGGGGGGAGGATGTGTTTATGTATATTGGAAAGCTGAAAATAAGGTTAAAAATTGCAAGTCAGCCACATTGAGAAGGGGCTTGAAGGCCATCCTAGGTAGTCTTAGATCCAGTCTTAGGTGATGGGGAGCATAGAAGGATTTAAGCTATAGAATAGTATAACCTGACCTGTGTTTCAGAAAGATCACGCAGCAAAGCTGGAGGTACAGAAGCAGCAGTGTTGCTGAGGCAAGCACCTCCCTGAGCAGCGGCCACAGCAGCAATGGAAAGAAGGCACTGAGGAAAGATTTAGTAACGGGGCCGAGCAGCGGGGGGGCAGGGAGGCAGGAAGGTCAAAGACCACATTTCTTACTTAAGCAAGGAGGTGTTGGCCAGATGTGTGGAAAGCCAAAGGGGGTGTGTGACATGGTGCCAACCTCGAGAGGATGGGGGTGGGCAGTGGAGTAGCTGGACACTGAGACAAGATCACGGGGTTGGCTAATTCCAAGCCCATAGGGGTCTTCCTGGGGAAGTTTCAAGGGTACTAGAGGAGGGAGGAAGAGAGCTCGACATACACCAGGAGACCGCAGCCCCTGGAACCTCTTTCAAACAGGCTGGCCAAAAAAGGAAGGAAAGCCAGAGGAGGTCTGGGCATTGGGAGAGACTGGGGCATTCTGCAAGCCGAAGGGAACTATTTAAGAGTGGTTAAATGGCTTCATGTCTGAAAGTGGGAGGGTCCCACAGGAAGTCCTATAAAAGAAAGAAAAACATATAGAAGCACTTTCAAGAGGTCTGAGAGAAGACAAAGGGCAGATGGAAATGTTTGGAGGCTAAGGGGATGCTGAGGGAGCTCACTCTGTGGCTTGTTTTCTTGGAGAAGAAAGAAGCAAGGCTGAGAGAGAGGGAGTAAGATGAGAGAGAGAGAGAGAGAGAGAGAGAGAGAGAGAGGTGTGGACGTTTATTTGTTGCCTTCTGTGTGCCAGGTATTGTTCTAGACACTGCAAACACAAAAGTGAACAGACAATTCCTTTGCTCCCGTGAAGCTTACATTCTAATTGAGGCTGGAAATCATCCATTTTAAATTGGGCCAGTGAGCACATTCCCCGCTATTTTCAGCTTCATACTGAGGTTTAGGAATGGAAAAGGTAAGATGGATTCAACTTTCAGTGTGTTGTTTTGCAATGAGAAGCCAGACTCACCAAATATCTTCCATAAATAAATAAACACCTACAGATCTGGAGTGCTTTTTATGAAAATTAATTACTGCTTGCATAAGGGAGCCATATAAACAGAATTCTATAATTTGTACCTTTTCTAGAACCCTCATTCATGCAGGCAACAATGTGCCAGACATTGTGCTAGACATTGTAGTTGAGAGAGTGCAGCAAACAAAACAAAATATCTGCTCTCACGGGGCTTTCATTTTAATGAGGTTGGCGGGAGAGGGGGAGCTGCAATAACAAAACATAGAAATATATATATCAGAGCTCAGAAAACACAGAAAGTAGAACAAAATGATGCAGCAGGACAGGATCCTACTTCAGATACGTGATCAAAGAAGGTGATACCGAAGTGGAGAGCTGCAGGTACTGAAGATGCAACCTGCGCGGCAGTTGGAACCCTTCAGTTCATGTGTCACTGTACTGCAGTGACATCCGCCGCACTTCTGAGAATCCACGTCCACTTCCAGAGCTTAGCACTGTCTCCCATTATCTGCTATAAAAGCAACCCCCAAGAAAACCTGGGTCTCTCACGGCATGTTCAGATGTGTTCTCAGCATCTCCTTTACCAATGCAGTCATTTCCCTCCTCCAAATCCTCAGATACGGGATCCTGGCGCAGTGTGCGCTAACTCCTGGTGGCTTCTTGCCTCCCGGGTATGCAGTCGAGGTGGCATTATAAAGGCCAAAACAGCTTTACCAATCTCTCCACCCACCTGAGCGCAAGGTTTCTGAGAAAGTCTTGCTTGACTTGGGACTGCCAGTGCCTAGTACAGAATAAAGGTCCAGTAAAATACTTGCTGAACAAACAAAAAAAAGCCCTGATTGTGAATTACATCTGAAGGAAGAATATACTTAAACGTGGTTTAAAATCCTGTAACAAAGGCCCTATATGTATTCTCCTCACAAAATTAAGGCCAAATGTTTGCAACTCTACCTTTACCAAAAGTCACCAATTTCTGTTTTCAAGAGAATTTAAATCTGAGACAACAGGATTGAGTTTTTCAAATTCTTCACTTGCCTAAAAACACCCACATGCATATTTAACATAAAAGAATGTAGAAGTCCTACAATTAGGTAGTGGTGATCAATTTTTTGAATGTACTAAAAACCACTGAATTGTACACTCTAAAACAGCAAACTTTATGGTATGTGAATTATATCTCAATAAAGCTATAATTATTTTTTTAAAAAGACTACAGAGAGCTCTTTCAATAAAAGATTAATGAGCATTTGAGTCTCATCAGTAAAAACAGATTTGCAATGCTACTGGTTTTTGCTTTAATTATAGAAGTTATTATTGGTTTAATAAAAAAGAAAAGGTCCATTAGTATTTCTGTATCCAGAAGACAAAAAAGGTACAAATGAGAAAAAAAAATCTGTGCTATTAAAAATTTGGACATCTTTCCATCAGTTTTAGAAGCAGATTTTAAGCATTGTTAATTGTGATGAGTTCACAATGGCTGCTGATCCTCAAAACTCTCCACTTACATAATGAAAACACCAAAAATAAAGTCTTAACTATCTATGATAAACGGAGGAGAACAAAGCAGAAAAATAAATAAGATGCACAATTAATACCAGATCCTCATTTTAGCCAATAACGATAGCATCATCCACTTCTGCCAGATATCAGAATGAAGAAATACTGGCTTGTTTCTACCTACGTCTCTCTCTGCATGACGACTAAACAACAGTGTGTGATGAGTCAACTAGGCTGGGCTGAACTACATTGCCCAGAATTCCCTTTCTTATGTGTTTCCAGTTGGGTCAGCTACAAGGGCCATGTTCTCTTGAGAGATGCGGAAAAGAAGGGAGGCAGCACACACACACCTTGTCCTAGTTATTCCATCAAGTACTAATCCAGTGCTGCTGTGAAAGGATTCTGCAGATGTAAGGTATCTAATCGGCTGGCTTTAATTAGCCAAAAGGGAGATTACCCCGAGAAGTACTGTTGAAATCAGCTGAAAGTCCTTTAAAAGAGAGCTTATGCCCTCCCTGAATTCAGACACTCCAAGCCTCAGCTCCTACTCTTGGGGTTCCAGCGTGCTCGTGGTTTTCTGGCCTGACTGCTCGCCCTGTGGATTCCAGGCTCTTAGCCAGCCCTGCAACTGAGTAAGCCAATTCCTGGTAATAAATCCCTTAACACACATAACCTACTAATTCTGCCTTTCTCGTAAACCCTGACTGGTTGGTTCATGATGTTACAGTTAGTGCTGTTGGGAGGACACAGAGGAAGACCTCTTAGCCTGGAATAATCCAGAAAGACACTAAAGAATCTCACTCTAGCACTAGCTCTCCCCCAATCTCTTGCAATAATGGCCAAGAAAAGAGAAGATTATGAGTTACTTTTTTCAAAAAATGAGATTTATTATAATTTAGAGATGTGGAATGAAGTAAATACACCTGCAGTGAGGTGTGGCTAGGTGACTAAGCTCTGGCCAATGAGATGCAAGTGGGAGTGTTGGAATTATGAGGCAGGTCCCACAGAGGGAGGTGGCACACCCTTCTTCCCCTCTTCTTCCATTCTCTGCTGGTAATGTAAACATAACATCGGCAGCTGTAGCAGCCATCTCAGGCGAGGGCCACACCCTGGAGATGGCAGATTGGAGAGCCACAGAGAGGCTAATGATTCCTGGGGCCACAATGCCAGCTCTCAACTGACTTCCAGACTGGCTTTTTTTTTTTTTTT
>NW_012139413.1:5304788-5329036 GCF_000956105.1 Propithecus coquereli
AGACTTCTACATCTAAGTTGTTACATTATCAGGAATAGCTATATTTAATTTCACTGCTTTGTGCATGTGGACACATTAAGTGTTTAAAAGTATTACACGAGACAAACAGCCACAAAGCCCATCCTTATTTCTCCATGCTTCTGTACTTTGGCAAAAGGATATGAGAACAGTTTTCACAATCTGCAATAAATGCCTTCATAAAGCCACAAACTTTAATTCCCATGGAATAGAATTTTGTATGGCAAGCCTGTGGTTACATCCAAACCCACTTATTCGACAGATTTGTGCTGTAAAAAAAAAAAAAAAAAAACTCACTATCTTTTTAGATAGGCTGTGTCGTTTCATGTTGGAGTCATCTAATTTTACCCAAACCTACAACCCTTGAACATGTATAGGGTATATTTTTTGCTGAATGCAAACTGCCTGGTCATTTTAAAGCCTGTAATTCAGTTGAGCAGCACTGGGCTTTCTGGATGCTTGTGAACATAACCACCAAGAGTGACACACGCTTTTGGCAGCAACCTTGCCAGCTTGAGCTCTATTGTGTCTCTGTATCACAGTGAAAAACTGCCTGACACATGAGGCAGCTGACAAGTGTTGGGGGAAAAATATCAGCCCGTGACCAAGGGGAAACTGAAGTGATTCAAATGGAAAACACAGCGAGAAATATCAACCAGGAAAAAGCTGACATTTCCCGTACCTTCAGTCTCAGGTCAGCTTGTTTTCTCCTCACACTGACTGTAAAAGGCTGGATCCAGGTATTGACTTGGTACAAAAGTGTCGAATGTCTTTCTGACCCTGGGTCATTCATGATACTGCTAAGTCTTTTAACTCCTTGTTTTAGAGGCAGGAAGGGAGGTGAGGTTAACATAATCACAACCCTGAGTAGATAAAGTTGGGAAACTGAGCATAAACACAATGGGTCAAACCTGTCTCAGCATGAGCTGCACTGCAATCAATCCTTGTGCCTCAGCCCCTTTGTGCCATTTCCTTCCTTTCAGAGTTTCCTGAACATTCCTCTCTGGTTCCGGGCTCCTTTTCCCAGCACCATCCCTTGAACCCTGGTGTTCCTTGGGGTTCTGAGCTCTACCTAGTCTACCTGCCAACTAAGTCTCTTCTCATTCTACATCCTCCTGGGGACGGGAGTCTCATATCTATTAATTGACTCTGCTACTCCCAATGCCACCATTCCTTTCTTCTTTCTCCCGAATGCCCAGGACCACTGAACTGTCCCACAGGCATCTATTTTATCAAGTGCACATCTGAACATGATCAAGCTTCTTCACCTCACCTCCCAATTCCATCCTCTGTCCCTGTCCCACAGCCACATATGCCCCGACCCCCATATTCTGTACTTCGTTACTGGCCCCGCCATGCTCCCGGGCCACTTCCATCGTTTCATCTACTCCATTTTATTTCATCTCCTAAGAGTAGCGGAGGCTGGATGGCTCTGAAATGAGATTCTTACACTCTGGGAGTGCAGATGGAAGAGGGGGCTCCTGCCTTCAGGCATTCAACTGCACCCGCTAAGCAAGGGCCACAGGGGCTTTCAGGCAGAAAAGTCTTTCTGAGCTTCCAGGGGGCAAGCCAGGAGAGGGAAGAGGGGCTGCTTTCCCGCCCAGCCCCAGAATGGCTGAGGCCACTGCAGCCAGTTGCTGCAGGAAAAAGTGGAGAGGGCTGTCTTTCCCCTTGCCTCTGTGAGTCATGGAAAAACAGTTTCAGCAACTTCAGGCTCCTGGTGACAAAGAAAGCCAGAGACATTTCTGAGGGCACACAGCAAGTCCCAGCACCCACAGTCACAACCTTGGGAAAACGAGGCCTGGCACGTGACTTCCTTGGCACAAATCCCATTCTCCAGGAGGACACTAGCTATGGCTGGGCTGGGGTCTCACCCACAAAGCCTTTTGGTCCACAGTCATCAATAAGGAAGCCAAAGCAAAAGACCGCCAAGGGAGCTAGGCTCTGAAAACACAGGTGAGATGTCCCCAAGATATCACCAAGGATACCTGGAGAAGACTTTTATTAAAGGTCCTACATATTCACGTGGGGACACAAACCAGTGAAAGTTGTAGGATCTCGATTAACATGACTTCATTTGCGCTCTCATGCTGGCAGGGTCTGAAGACATTTCTTACATCTGTCTCCTATTTTCGGCCCTGCTATAGCTCTAGCTCAAGTACTCTTTCCCCACTTCAAAATATTTCTACAGATTGCTACCAAAGGGACCTTCTAAAAATATAACTCCAGTGGTGTCCTGGGCTGGCTCATACAGGCCCCTGAGAGCTGATCGGTGAGTCAGTTGTTAAATGTAGAAATTATTAAAAAATAAATCATATAAGCTTACAATGAAATAAATTATACTCAATTCAAAGGTAATATACACTCAAAATGTATCGCTTCTTTATTACTTTATTACATTTTACTAATACATACGGAGGTTACTTACGTCTATTTTACTATTACTATTTTACTATTACGTCTATTTTATCTTTAGAGTAGTCCCCCCTTAGTGGAGGTGTCATTTTCTGAGGGTTCAGTTTCTTGCAGTCAACTGTGGTTTGAAAATATTACATCACTATTCTTACACTTTGGGGACGTTATTAAGTAAAATGAGGTTTACTTGAACGCAAGCACTGTGATATCACGGCGATCAATCTGATAACCAAGGCGGCTACTGAGTGACTAAGGACCACCAGGCGGGACAGAGCAGGACAGCACAAGATTTCATCATGCTACTCAAAACAATACACAATTTAAAACTCATGAATTGCTTATTTCTGGAATTTGCCATTTATATCACAATGCCTAGGTCATTCACCTCACTGCATGTCATCACACAGACATTTTATCATCACAAGAAGAAGAAGGATGAATACAGTACAAAAAGATATTTTGAGATTGAGAGAGACCACATTCACATACCTTCTATTATAGTATATTGTTATAATTGCTCTATTTTATTATTTATTGTTAATCTCTTATTGTACCTAATTGATAAATTAAAATTTATCATAGTTTGTGTGTATATGAAAAAACGTGTATATATAGGGTTCAGTACTATTGAGGTTTCAGGCATCTCCTGGGGGTCCTGGAATGTATCCCCCTTGCATAAGAAAGGACTACTGTATTTGGAAATACTATATAATGTGATGCTACTGCACATCTCTTCTCAATTTCCCGAAACTTGAAATTGTCCATTATGGGAGTATTTTTGCACTGAAATTGATAAACACTATAAATCACAGGTTGATATCCGTTTTATTGATTGTCTAGGCTTAAGAAAGTGATGGAGAAAATGTTAATAAAAGGTGTGGTGCTTGCAGTAGTTACACCGAATAAAACAAAAAAATTGAGGAGACATTCTTCTAGTATTAAAAAGTGCTAACCAATTCATAAAGAAGATGTTTAATGAACAAGTAATAGTCTGGGATACACCTTTTTCACTTCGCTTTCATCTTAGACAATAATGTAAAAGGAAAACATCAATACCCTCTTTCATCAATGGCAACCATAGGTTTGCTACGGATATAAGAGTTCAGCAAAAACTAACAGAAACCTGTCAGAATCAATTAGCTATATGGACTTTATGATAAAGAGTATTGTATATTTTATTATTATTTGTAAATTGTGTACTGCACATTTTTCATATCAGTAAAATTTATAATAGACATGTGTACACATACACACACACACACACACACAGAGTTTTCTGGAGAGCTGGTTGTTAAACACTTACCAGCACACCATTATATAACCGATTAAGTGTTCCTTTGTTTAAAATCTCTCAATAGCTCCCTGTATTGGCCTTCTTTTATGCAAAGCTCTCAAACTCACCTCTTATTCCTGCATTGCTATGGCAGCCAGTTCCACGAATAATCCAGTCAGCTTCACACAAGGGCAACCTGGCAGGGCCTTTCTCCCTTAGACTCCACTGTTGCTGTTTCATGTGTCACCCATGGGAACCCACCTGGCAGTCAGACATGTGCAACCCAGAAGCGGGGCCACCTTTAATCAATGGGAGATAAGAAACATGGATAAAAGCTTCTCTCTTTTTTCTCTAGGTGACCTGTGCTGAGGTGCATTTCATAAAACTTCTCAGACATCCCTTGGAATCAACCAATCAGTTGCCTGTAGCAATGGCCACCTCAATGATGCCTTCTTGTATTAGCTTTGCCCTCTTCCCTCTTTAGCTCTCCCTGGTCCTTCGCCCCGGCTCCCTGGATGGTATTCCCAATTATACCACCTGGCACAAGTCTCTGCACAAGACACTCCCTATCACCACAAGATAGGATCCAAGTTCCTTAGCTTACATAGACAGCCCTCTGAAACAAGGCCTCTCCTGCTTAATTCCCTAGCTTGTCACACTGGGTCACAAAGAACACACATCCTCCTAACCATCTCTGATGCTTTGCTCATGCTGTTCGCTCTGCTTGGAATTCTTCCCAAAAGGGTATTCAGAGAGTTCTAAAAATCTGTACTTTACTACAACTTCAGTCTCACAAAGGAGGAAACTGAGGACCAGAATAGAAATATATATATTTAAAATATATACTTAGAACACATATCTACAAAATGTTGATATTCTTAGTACATAAAATGGTAGGACCAGTAAGTCAATACGCTAAGAAAACCATAAGCAAAACGAAGAGCTCAGAAAGAAGGCTATTTGCAGATGCAAATATTTCAGAGCTAATGATTAACATGGATCAACCAATCAGATTTATGAGTGCCTGTTATACATAAGCCATTTACTTTTTGTACAACTGTACTCTATAATATTTCAGACAACCAACAACCCTCAAACCATTGATTACAACCACACAAACAGAAACCTTTAAGAGCATCTAGTGTCCAGTCTCCTCCTAAAGAAACCAAGGCCCCAGGAGGTCTGTTTTCTTATCCAACCCATTTCCCCCGAGGGACCCGGCCACCACCACCACTCTTCCCCAGCAACTCAGATTCTAAATCCTCAATCCCCCTTTACTCTTCCTTCTCCCTCACCCCCAGGAACCAATCAACTACCAAATCTGTGGCTTCTGCATCACATGACTGTACCTTCCCACCTCCACCCTCTTCTTCAGCCCACCCCTGCTCTGGCTTGAGCTGCCCCAGTAATTCCTAAGTGGTTCTTCTGAAATCACTTGTTCCCTTCCCAAGCCATTCACCACAAAGCCAGGGCTGCCCTTCTTACGCATAGCTCTCATCGTGTTCTTCCCTTGCTGCCAAGTCCAAAACCCAGTAACATGTTAGCTTAACTTTCCAGCTCTCTCATTCTCAGATCTGTTCCTGATCGTTCCTTATTCCCCGCCAACCCTACACTCCCCCTATGCTAGACTACACGCCCACTCCCACAGACCTGCACGCTCCCTCCCAGCAGGAGACTGCATCCCCAAATGCCCCACCTGTCAAGGCTTTATCCCCTCCTCAGATCCCACTTAACCTCTCCCTCTTCCATCAGGCCTTCTCCGATCTCCAGTTGTTCATTCATCTTTTGCCCCACTTCTCCACACCCTGTTTCCCACTGCATGATACTTCTACTTATTTCACAGCGTTTAATCTTTGAATTGTGTTTACTGATGTGTCAGCTAAGCCACCAGATCAGTGGTTCTCAAATTGTAGTCCCCAAACCAGCAGCATCAGCATTATCTGGGAGCCAGTTCGCAACACGAATTCTCTGCCCAGCCCAGACCTACTGAATTAGAAGCTCCGGGTGAGGCCCAGCACTCTGTACTGATGAGCCCTCCAGGGGAGCCTGGTGCACAGTGGAGTGTGAGAACCACTGCACTAGACTGTAAATCTCCGGAGAGCAGTGACCAGGATTAGAGTTAATTCATCTCCAGCTCCAGAGGCAGGCCCTGAAACAGACAAGAGCACTGGTGGAATTTCCTGAACTGCTCAGGGTCACGCTAAGTTAGTTACAGAGCCAAACCGGAACTTGGGTTACCCTGACGACCAGACTACGGTTGTTTTCAGCGTGTCCGCAGTTTCTAATAGTGAATTCAAACTATTTGAATATATGCATAACAGCTATCTGGAATAGAAAATGCATTTAAATTACCTTATAATGACAGATTATACAATTAACAAATCAGGTCATTTTCAACCCATGACTTCAAAAGGATGAATTGGTTCAGCTGGCTGAAAAGGCTTTCTCAGAGATGCCCTTTTTGTCTAGAAGGAGAGACCCTAGAGGAACTGAAGATTGATTAGCTACGGAATTTGTGTTCCCACTTCTCACAGGATTCAATAAAAAAGTAAATTATGCTCCCAGGATGGTTTCAGAGGCAAACTTAGAAGGTCATCTTTTTACAAATATGCTATACCAATTTATGGATATCTTTCTTTTGAATGCATATTTGTTAAGTAGCAGCTTTTGACCAAAGTATATGCAAATATCTTAATAATGTGAAAAAAGTTGGCATGTACTGATGTGAATAAGATTTTTAAATTTATCACTTATTTATTTTGGGCTTCCTATTTAAAACTGACTAAAGTTGGCTAAATTCCTTTAGAGATTTTTTCTTTTTCCTTCAATCTTCAGAATTTTTAAGAGGCTTATTACTCACTAAGTACCATTTTCCCTTATAAGTTTCATGATGGCTGTCATGTGACAATAATTTTCAAACTCATTTTCCATTTCTCCGTGACTCATCTGTAAAACGATAGATTAAGGTTAGTATCACTGGCCCTTGAAATGTGAAACCTAAAGAAGCATTAAAGGGAAGGAAAAAGTTCTCAGGCCACTGAATCCAGGTAATGCACATACTTAAGATTGTCCTATCGTATAATCAGCAATGGTAGGAAAGTGGATTGGACAGGATCAAAGAAGACTGATTAAAATGCTGTGGATGCAATACAGAGCTAAACGATGAGGGAGTGCTCAGTGAATTACAATCACCGTTCTCTACTAAAGTGATTCTAAACCCATTTTACAGCCTTGAGCAATGGGTCTAGAGACCTTCCTACCCTGCGGCTGTGCGTCAGCTCTGGGGGCTGTACAGGAGGACCACAAAGCCAAATGAAGGCCAGGCCTTATCTGCAGCAATGCTCTCTCTCTCCTAGCCCCAGGCCCAGCTTGGTCGTGTACCATGACAGATAAGTTCAACTATATTCATAGTTTCTAGTCATTCCTACTCATTGAACACATGGTCAATTTTAAATTACAAATTTCACTGACTCCTGAGTCCTTGGCCCTAGTAAATCAGACTGTAAGTAAACCTTTGCTGTATAGAAGTCATAATATTAAAGGCCTATGACTTAGTGAATAAACAAATTCATTGAGAAATAAATTCTAGATGGAATCAGGAGACATTTTCAATATGGGCATTGGTTTGACACAGGAAAGAGAAAGAATGAGAAGTGACTTTTGCTTTGGTTGTGTTAAAATAATTCTAATTACAGTCAATTATATGAAGTGCTTATCCTTTATGCTTAACTCGTGCTTAAGTACCATGCATTACAACAATGACTCTCAACATGTTCTAAATTAACTGTTATCCTTTATTTGATTACAACAGAAAACTCTTCAGGTCTGTCCAGCTAGGACCCAAGGCCAAGCTCTGGGCATATTACCTGACCCTCCAGAGACCTGACCCACACACAGGCCCAAGTGAACTTGGCAATGCTGGGATGGGCTTCACACTCTTTATTAGGAGGACTGAATCTTCAGTGAGGCATTAGAGCACAAAGGCTGCATGGGTAGCCTGCCACACACTAAGCCACTAACCAACAGCTGATTCGTGAGCATCTTTCTAGCCTCTTTGGCCATATTATCTGTTCTCTGAGTAAAATTGTCTGTCCACAATTTTCCTTTTTTAAAAACAGGGTCTTGTCTGCAACTACACTCTCTGAAGTCTTTCTGTGTTTGTCCCTTTTGGTTTTTTGAACAAAATTAATGTAATACAAAAGAAAATCTATAATAGTAAGAGAAGTAGAGAATGAAATCTTTTTATGATATTTTCCTTATATTTTAAGCCAGGTCAATAAGCATTTAAGGATGTACTATATGTTATACTTTTAGATGCTTTAAAAAGAGGTAAAACACAAGTTTGCATAAAGTTTATTTAATTATTCTTTAGTAGAAAAAAAATTGCACAAAACAAAATTGTTTTACCAAACTGAAAACATGGAATGTTGACTCAGGGGTTCCTGTAACAAGTCTATCATTCTTTCAGCAGTAAGAAAAAGTAGAGTACATTGACTAGCATTTTCAAAGTTTCTGCATATTTAAAGAAAATCTGAAAAAAAGGCCAAAAATTATTTCTAAACCCTGTATGTTATTAAACTTCCTAAGAGGTTTTGGGAAGACGAATAACTATAAATCTCCTTATAGGTGATCCCAGAAATAATTTAAAGTACTGAATGCAAACTTAGAATGCAATAGAGGAAAACATGCCTTTAGATTTCTGCCTCAAAAAACAAATACCTATATTTTAACTTGACACCTGCAAAATATAAAGAAAAGAAAAATGTAAAGTCTAAATGGTAATTTGCTTTTTATTGCCCCCAATAAATAAGTAAACAATAGGATATATAAAGTAAAAAAGGGAGAAAAGTAGCAAACGGCAAATACATAGAACAATAGTTTTCTAACATTTTTAAACAGCAGAAGTTTTTGTTCAAATAAAAATCCTTAAAAAGCCAAATATAAATAAATAAGATGGTACTGGATTACAACCCAAAGTATAAGATAAATATCCATAAGTCCACACTGATATAAATAAGTAACTGAATAAATAAATAAATGAATAGATAAATCTCTCGTGCAGAAGAATTCCAAATAATTTGTGTAGCTACTCTTCTCTCTAGGAGGTGGAGTGTAACTCCCCATTTCAAAAGTGTGGGCTGTGCATAGTGACTTCCTTCCAAAGAGTACAGTGTTGAGAGACCAGGGTACACGGGGAAGTAACTTCACAATGGAAAAAAATTATAAACACTACCTCAGTCAGGTGATCAAGGTCAACATTACCAGTGATAAGTCGTGTTGACAATATCTATGTACCCTTGATATGATGTGAGAATAGTATTTTAGCTCTGTGGTCTTCCTTCCCAAACCTATAATCCCAATCTAATTATGAGAAAAACATTACAAAAATCCCAACTGAGGGACATTCTACAAAATACCTATCCACTACTCTGAGAAACCGTGATAACAAGAGGAGCCGGAGAAGACATGACTACTAAATGCAATGTGGTATCCTGGGTGAAATACTATCATAGGACACGGACATTTCAGGAAAACTAAGGAAATCTGAATACAATATGGATTTTAGTTAACAGTGAGTGCATCAGTATTTGTTTATTAATTGTAACAAATGTACCACATACCAATGTAAGATGTTAATAGAGGAAACAGTGTACCTCTTGGGAACTCTCTGTACTATCTTCCTAACTTTCCTGTAAAACTAAAACAAACAGATAACTTTAAAATACAAATATATAATAGTATGTTTTTTTAATGAGATGTTCTGATAAAACGTGGAGTTTAGAGAAGCTCCAGAATTCCACTCTCTACATCCCTGGCCCCAATCCCTACTCCAATCCTAGCCCACCTCTCTTAATACGTTTGGGCTACTACAACAAAATTCCATAGACTGGATGGCTTATAAACAACAGACATTCATTTATCACCGTTCTAGAGTCTGGGAAGTCTAGCATCAATGTGCTGACAGATTTGGTGTCTGGTGAGAACCAACTTCCTAGGTGGCTGTCTTTTCGCTGTAACCTCACACGGTGGAAAGAGCCAGGGGTCTCTCTCCGGCCTGTTTTATTAATATAAGGGCACTAATCCCATCTATGAGGGCAGAGCCAGCATGACCTAATCACCTCCCAAAGGCCTCACCTCCTTATACTATCACCTTGGGAGTGAGAATTGCAACATATGGATTTGGGAGGGACATAAACATTCAGGCCATAGCACTGCCCCTGAAACAGAGCAGTTCGAAAATCACTACCAAGGAAAACTCTTAATAGAACGTACTATCATTACAAAATACCAGCCCATTTCAGGTGGCCCAGCGGGATTCTGCTGCACAGCTCAGTCCTGTTTTTGGATGACTGCATTAGACGGTAAGTAGCTGGAACCACATCGTAGACTCACTAGCACATGCCGAACACTCTGATGGCACCAAAAACCTCTGTGCTTAATCCAATTCTGCAACACCAGCACGAGCAGGGACAATATATTGCACAGATACGTGATGAGGCTTTCACCGCCAACCTTACTGACCTTGGCACTAGATCCACAAAAATTACTTTACCATTAGTCAAATCTACCCCATGTCTTCTAGTGAGATCAGACAGGACAAATGTCTCCAATGCATTTCTGGCCTCCTCATGCCTTACAAAGCGATGCACTCTCCTCGAGCCCCCCAAACCCCGCCAAAAACCACCTTTGGTAGAACTTAAAAAAGGGAGGAAGCAGGAGTTTCCCCAAATCAATCATGTTTATTTTATATTACTTTTATATTTGATCAATCCATTCTATACCAGATCATTCACCCACAAAACAAATAGGTGCAACTAAAACAAGTCCTCATAAGCTCCCTGAAAATAAAAGGTGGCATTCACATAGAAGTCTACAGATTTTATTTCTTGTCAGTTGAGAGCAACACTCATTCCAAAGTACAGTAATATCTCAGCAATGAATCACTGTCATAAACACACTAATACCTGTGAGGTCAGAAAAGAACAATTAGAAAAACAGATGAATTGCTTGGGAACCCAGAGTTCACACTAATATCATATACTTACATAGTGATTTGGAGAGGCATTCATTTAACAAGTAGTTAGTGAGCACCTGCAAGGTGTCAGGCAAGTTCTCTCTCTAGTGAAGCTTATCTTCTTGTGTAGAAAACCCGATAAAGAAAATGAGACAGGAAGAAGAATTGCAGATCACTGTGGTAAGTGCTGGCATGAAAATACCCCTAGGTAACAGGCTGGGACAGGATGAGGCAGCAGGCAGAGTAATGTGGACTGTCAGGTGAGGCAGATTGCAATGGTCAGGGAAAACCTTTCCAAGGAGGTAACACTTGACTGTTTTGTCATTGATCCAAATGACCAAAAAAAAAAAAGGCAAGCCATGCAAAAACTTAAGAGAAGGGTACCCCAGGCAAAGGGAGCAGCATGATGCAAAGACTCTATAAGATAGAACCAAGCTCGGTGTGTTCCAGAAACAGAACTGTCCTGCCGATCCCTGGAGATGAGTAACTGTAGTTCAGAAAGATGAAAACCAAGTTGTATCAAGGTCACACAGATGCTAAAGTGGAAATAAAACCTCGCACAGCCGACTCTCCCTCTAGTCTCCATAGGTAGGAATCTAAGCTCCAAAAGAACTGAGCACAGGGAATCAGGCCCCGGGATGAGTGACAGGCTGATGGGGCAAAGAGCAGCCTCTGATTATCAAATTTCACAGGTCAGAATTTGAGTCCAAACATAAACATTGAGACTACCATGCAGCGTGACCAGGGTCTAGCAGCCCAACTGACCTGATGCTGAGCAGGATACACAGGTGCCAGGGCTGGGCCGCAAGAGCCCACAAGAGGGGAGGGGCCAAGCTGGAACGTGGAGTGATCATCAAAATCCCAAGGGAGCTTACAAAACACCACTTTGAGTTCCGTCGCCCAAGAATCCTCATTTAATAGGTATGTGGTGGAACCTGGGAATCTGTATTTTAATAAATGTTGTAATGAGTTTTAATAAGTTTAATAAGATTTTGTTTAGTCAGACCTTAGAACTACTGTGATGGGAAAGGAGGGAGGACAAGCTCTTCGGGGTGGGAGTAGGGGGAGGGAGACTCCTATCTCTACAAAAAGAATAAAATCAAGGATTAAACTGAGTGCAGTTGAGATCTAAAACTTTTGGTACCAATCATAACTGTACCAGCTAATAGGAAAAGAGAGATAAGAACATTGCATAGCTAAGTATATTCTTTTACCCCCAACCACATCCCCAATTTCAGAACTATTATGACAATTTAAAAAAAAGCATTAGAAACATCTCATTGGTCACAATGAGAAAGAAGGAGAGGGTGGAGAAGCTCCAATGTCCCACATGGGCAAAGCCAAGGTGTGCTGATAAATGCTTAACAACCAGCTAGGAGTGGAGGAGAAGCCCTAACTGTAGTGTTTGCCAATTTCCATGGTGTAAATATTCCCACCATGGGCAATTCCAAGCTACCGACAGGACATCACTACAAGGTGCAGTTTGGGAAGAGATGTGTAGTAGTTTTAGTATTTTCCCCATACAGAAACAATAGACAAAAATAACAAAAAGAGCCTAGACAGAAGTAAATTTAGTAAAATAGTAAGTGATAGATTTGGGCATTTATTAACTTTGTTTCTAATATAATTTATTTAATGTAAGTTTAAAATCTAAACTTTAGATAATTTAATTTTCAATAACAGCACGTTGAATGACCAGTTCACAAAATTCCCAAAATGCAAAAATCAGCTCTCAGTGTGAGCCAGTTCCAGCACCACTGGCAAAAGCTTTAAAAAAACCAGTTTGCTGTCTTTCCTTTCCTTTCCCCTTTCTGGGTCTTAGTCATCTGTTCCCTATAATAAAGGTATAGCAGGGCCTTCACATCTGCTCCTAGGATCCCACGGTCTCAGCTGAGGGGCAACTGCCGGGAGGTGGGCAGGTAGGGGCGATGAAGGAAGCAGCTGCTTGCTGTGCTGATCTAGGAATCATCAAAAACAAACTGGGATTTCACAGAAGAGCTCATTCAGAAAAGGGTCTCTTAGGCGTAGGGAAGGGCAACAGTAACCACAATTTTGTTTAATAAAAGTGAAAACTGGTGGTCTAGGGTTTTAGCAGTCTACACTCCCATCTGCAATTCACGCACGTATACATTACCCACGTCCCTATAAAGCTAGTAGTGCCAGGATACCCTCCTCTTATTTAATGCGAAGCTAAAGAATGAAGCGGGAGGAGTGTTTTTTCAACATAGCATGAGCTAGTTCACTCTTACCTTGAGAGTACACCTTAGTGCTTCTTAAGTCTAAATGCATTTTTAAAATGTACCTCTCTATATAAGCCATTGACAAAGAGTGACGATCATGCTTCTCCTATTTGCTATGGCACACTTATGAATTAAGAAAAATCAAATTTTCTGGCTAACATCAAAACACATATCCTACAAGTGTAACTATAACAGGCATACACCTCACCGTCTCTGGCTGTAACCAGCTCTTTCACCAGAAGTCTTCCCACTGCTTGCCTTCACCGGGATCTCATGGAATTCCATTCGCACTCAAGAATTTCTCTAGACAAAATTAATTTCTCCTTCCTCTGTATGCCCATAGAGCGACATTTTGATACCTACTCTAGCACTAAATCCAGTTTGCTTGCTTGTTTGTGGATGTTGCTCCTGCTGGATTTGGGGTGGAGAAGAGAGGAGAGTGAAAGAAGGGACCCTAACATTTATTGTGTCATTTCTATGTTCCAGGCTCTGTGCTAGACACTTTACAGGCATTATTTTCTTCAGTCTTCACAACAATCCTATGAGATAGGTATTACTATTTCATCTCCATTTTGCAGGTGGGGAAATGAAGACACAGAAGGATTAAGTTTCTTGCCATCCAGTGCTAGAGCCCTCAGGACCAGAATGCAAGCTCCCTGGTTGTTAGGCTGAGGCCGTGGCCATTACTCTTCCCAGCAAGGATGTTGTGAGGAGCCCAGCTGACCCTTTACAAACCTCACAGACTTGGCTTGCTCAGACCCTGGCCCACCCCCCTGCATTTCCAGCCAAGGCAGTAGCAGTTCTGGGGGGTGGAACTGGGGTTGGAGTGGAGGTTAGGGTGAGAGCCTTTGCTCCATGTTCCTAGCTTTAAAATGATTACCATCTACGATATCCTGACAGGTACTTTTCTTCCCTTGGGACAGTAGGATTCTGGCTGTATTTCCAACACACTCCTCCTGCCTTTTAAAAAATATCTTTGACATCACAGTGATGTTAGTACCAAAATATACTTCATCTCCAAATCCTGTACTCTTACCTTACCTTAGCTTACCTATTTTTCTTCCAAAGCAGGCATAATGGTGAAACTTTAAAAGCAATATCTAAAATCTCATCTTCAGTTTATTTTTTTCTATTCTTAGCCCCTTTGATCAAATTTTCCACTTTTGGGTCTGCATCTTCATACCACCACTGCCATTGCCTCACACATGCGGAATTGTTTTTCTCCCCCAAGCCACAGAACGCCAATCCCAACCCATTGCTACCTGCTCAATCTCTTTATTTTAAAGGACTCCTTCATCAGAACTTGGGTAGGAAACACTGCAGAAAAAGGTCAATGCGCACAGCTGCCAATCCAAAAGGCCACAGACTGTCCATTCCATATGTACGAATTTATTTTTAAGAATAGTTAAATGGCAAAGTGGAACAAATAATAAGTAAAGCACTGACCATAAAAAATTCTTTTCTGGAAATACCTAGATATGTGAATAAAACGAATCACACCAACCCCCTTCATCCATGAAACAAACGCACCCTTTCATTCAGCTCACATCCATTGTGTACTAGAATGGACACTAGAGACACAACAATGACAAAACAGTCTGTGACCCCAAGGACCTTGCCCTCTCCCAGGGAAGACAGATAATAAACAAAACGATTGCAAATCCAGTGATCTCATATTATACTATATATAAAGTCCACCCACAAAAAAGTCGTGTACACCAAACCAGACTAGATTGATTGTTCTGAAGATCCCAAGCAGGGGCTAAGAGCTCCCTTGTATCTTATTTACTTTGTTAATTAGCCACAATTTAAACAACATTAAGATCACTTCAAGATAAACCAAAGGAAAGACCATTTCCAACTGTGTTTGGCATTTTGAAGGCATCGTCCAGAGACACACTGACACTAAGGCTTTTTATAAAGGACTGACAAAGGTTTTAGCACCTTGTCTTCCACGCAGTGGCCCCCTGCCAATGCCTCCGCTCTGCATTTGTTTCTCACCACTTTGCTTTTCCCCATGTTTATTCCTATTCTCTCTCATCCAGATGTACTGTCTGTAAAAGCTACTTTGAAGAAAAATCACTGTTAAATTCCAAACGCTTACTTTCCTGTTCTTAACATATAGTTCATAAGTTTATGCCCTGAGAAGTTTCTCTTCCTCTCTCCACCCCCTCTCCTCCCTCCTTCTGCTTCTCTCTCTCTCTCTCTCAACAAAAGAACTGATTAAACAAAGTTATTTTTATTTTCATGTAGCTTTTGGCTGATTTTCTTTTGTGCGTCAGAGGCTTTCAAAAGGTTCCCAACTCTAGATATGAAAGCTCAAAAAATGATTGAGTACAGGATAAATATTCCCCTCATCCAGAGGGGTGCCCAGGGTCACAGGCATCAGCGGTAACTGGGGAAGGAATCCAGGATCCTGGAGCCCTAGGAAGCAAGACATCCTACGGCCCAGAGTTGCCCAGAACCTGGGCTCTTATTTAGCAGATTCACTCCAGTGTGGTCATAACAATGATTAAAATACTGAAGTGCTTCCCTCCTGATTGGCAAATACTGCCCGCCCCCTCCCTGATACAGCCCAGGCCTCCTCAGAGCCTCCCAGGATCCCTAGCCCAACCTCCTCCAATCAAGAGTTAAGTCCTGGCCCAGCAGAGGGTCTCCAGGACCCTGTCCCAGCTCTTCCACCACTGGACATAACCACGCTCCACCTTAACTTCTTCTTCTGAGAAATAAAGGAATTGAACTGATGGAGTTGAACTTACTGAGTTGCACTCTGCTTGCAATTATGTCAAATTACTAATCCCTAAGAATAAGGACAAAATAGTTATAAAGAAAACCTGAATAAAGTTCATCTGTTTGGAGGAAAGCTTATGTTTTTCTGGACAGACAGCAATGCTAAAACTCTTCGTGCAGGCTGCCTGGGGTGGAAACCCAGTTCTGCCATGGACTAGTTGTGTGATCTCACTGTGCTTCAACTTGCCTCATCTCATCTATAAAATGGGCATACTAAGATTACCTACTTTATATGTTTTAAGGATAAAATGTTCATGTTTATAAAATGCTTAGACTAGTGCCTGGCACAAAGTAAGCACCATGTAAGTGTTTATTAAAGAAATAAGTCATTTTATGCTGTCACTATAATGTTTGTTCAATAAATTTAAAAATTAAGAAAGTTTCAAAACAGAAAGGAAAGAAAAAACTGTGACAGTATGAAACACTTACATAACACACACTGTTGTTTAATAACCCAGCAGTAAAACATCTGGGATCCAGATTTCACACGCACTGTGAATTCAGGGAAACTAACACATTGGAATGTGTTCCCACTGAAGCATAAGATTCAATTTGTACGATTCCCTTTGTAATCAGAAGTGACACAGGCTTATGGGACATTTAGGTTTACACATTCCTCATTTTAACCCTGCAACAACTTTTAAACATACCCTAGCAAATAAATTTTATTTTGTGGTGCAAAGACTTAAAGGATCATAAACACAAAACCAGGTCTTGCACAGCTATAGCTTTTCTTGTGAACACAATGACTCAGCCTAACTGCAAGTTTAAAGAGCCATATCTTAGGTGCGGGGTCCTCTAGCATCAGTCTCTAGTAAACACTTCGGATGGACAAGAAATTGCTACAACCAGCAGCTAGCTTCATCAAAACTGCTTTTAGTTACTAAAAAGGCACCATCACGACCTGAACTCAAGCATAATTTATAATAAATAGGTACTACTGTACACTAAAAGACACAAAACTGACTATTGTATTTTTCTGTGGGATATTCAGGGAAGGAAATGATAAACAGCAATAACTCCCTTACCTGTCCCTTCCTCTTGATAGCTAAACCTCACAATACCCTTACATACAAATTTAAATAACTCACAAGCTTATCCTCAAATAGTGCTATATTAGACCTTTCCTCATGGAGATAAGATTTACAGAACTGTCAGGCTGTGGGTTTTTACCTTTCCTCTTTAAAAGCGCATTTCTCTAAAGATATGAAAAGCAACGCACACCTTGCATAGTGAGAAAACTAAAGCCTACAACACAATCATTATCATTAAAATGTTATCAAAACCCTGTAAGAAAGATGGAAAGAATTTTGTGGCTGGACGGTGGTGATGGTAGCACAATGATGTGAATGTATTTAATGCTGCTACATATACACTGAAAAATGGCTAAGATGGTAAATTTTATGTTGTGTGTATTTTATCACAATGAAAATGAAATAAACTTTTTGTAAAATCTTGTAAGAGTTAAAGGTAAATGAATTTTATGACTATAATTTTTAATTAAGAAACGCACACTAAGTAATCAGACAACTTCCAAGAAGAAGGGTTCTCCACTACCTAGTTATAAATGAAGCAACAAACCCAAATGAGCCTTGTACAGCACTTACCATGGAACGTACATATTCCAATACCAGGGTCAAACATGGTAAAGACACTTTTCCCTCAAAGCCTTAGCACGAGCACTTTTTACATGGATTGTTAATTGTACTGGTTCTTGAAAAAACAGACTGAGAGCTTATACAATTAGTTAAAAGGTCCCCAAACAACACCTAAAGGCCGTGTACAAATTCACTTGTACCTGTGTCACAAAAGATTTAATACTCAAAGAGATTCTAACTCAAATAGGCAGTGTGTAAATGTGGTGTTTGTTAACAGTTCAAACTGCGGCTTCTTTTCATTCAGGTTTTCTTTGCACTATCATTAATTAACCCATTTAACATCCCTCAAAGGTCTCTGGGTACCTAGTCTCCCAGAGGCCCTTGGAGGTCCACAAAAGGTTATCGTAACTGAAACTGGCAGGTCTGGCTGATAAATTTAAAAGAATTCCCCACGCTGAGTAGAGACCTAGGGATGATCAAAGGCAGAAAGTGCTGTAGTCCTTAAGAATCTACTTGCATTTAGGGCTTCGTAGAGGAAGTAAAGAAGGCAATAATCCCAGATTAGGAGGAGCAAATACAGGCGTGGCAGTAGCTCAGCACTGAGTCTACAAGGGCGGTTCCGAAGGGCATCACAAAATCCTGTGGAAGGCTTGGAGGACCGCACTCCTGGAGTTGAGACCTAGGTCCCAAATACCTTGAACCGGAGTGAGAAGAACAGGTGCCTTAACACACACCCCGCTCCTGGCCCCGGGGCCCCCTGGCCCCCGGGCTCTCTCGCCAAACCTCGGCGTCATCAT
Organism: Propithecus coquereli; assembly: GCF_000956105.1. Taxonomy (NCBI): domain Eukaryota; kingdom Metazoa; phylum Chordata; class Mammalia; order Primates; family Indriidae; genus Propithecus; species Propithecus coquereli. Next base: position 5,322,935 of record NW_012139413.1, read on the forward strand.
ATCACCTCGGGGGTGTCTCGGCTAGCAGCTGTGTGGCCCCACGCCCAGGACCGTGCTGCGGCGGGCCGGGCTCTAAGCCCTGGAACGCAGCACTTCCTGGTTGGTACGGGATGTCGGTCCCATCGCGCCCGCCATCCCAGTCATCCTACAGCGCACGTGAACCAAGGGCGCGCGAGGTGACCTGGGGGCACCAGACGCATTGCACTGGGGGCCCGCAGCGGCGGGGTGCGGGGGTGCGTCCTGCGGCAGACGCCCCCAACCTCCGCCTAGCGCCAGCGCAGCTCTGCGCTCCAGGTAGCCGCCTTCCGGCAAAAGTGCGCGCCGAAGTTGTCTGCACTGACTGCAGGAGTTGGCCCGCAGGCGTGCGCAGGAGGCCCCCAGGGATCCCCAGGGATCGCCGCCGACGCAGCTGCTGAAGTCCCGTCCAAACTGGGCGGGGAGCGGCCAGCTGCCCGGGGCTGGCGGGAGGAGGGACCGAGGGCGAGAGCCGCGGAAACCCGGCCCCTGCGGGAGCTCGGTGACCCGGCTCCGCGCGGCTCCTACCTGCACGGCAAGGGGGGCGCTAGCACCTGAGCGATCGCGGCGGGCTCTCGGGGCTCGGGCGCAGCTGGCACAGCTGGAGGCTCACGAGGAGGAAGAAAGGGAGAGCCGGAGGGGCACTCCGCGCCGCGCGGCCGCCCGGAACTCGCCGCCCGGATTCGCCCTGGCTTGGCAGGGGTGGGGCGAGGCGGTGCCCGGTCCCGGGGCGTCGCGGCGCAGGCTGGCCGCCTCGCCGTGCGGGACTCCGCGGCGGGCCTCCCCTCGCCCCGGCTTCTTATTCTCTTCTCCCAAAGGGTCAAAACTCAACGCGTCGACCCAGGGAATGTTCGCTAGCGTTATCATCATCCAGTATTCTGGAGCCGCCGAGTGCCCAGGCACATTCTAGGAACTGTGCCTATAGTATCCAATTCTCGGCTACTGCAGGGAGTAGTCGCGACTGGGCCAATTTACAAGGAAGGAAACAGCAAATCAGAAGGTGAAATAACTTGCCTGAGGTGACATAATTAAAAAATAGAAGCACGGTTCACGTCATCTATAAGCCTTCTTGGGCCTCCCTAAGGTAGTTTTATTGCCGATTTACAGGTAAGAAAACGGAGGCTCAGAATAGTGAGGTAACCAGCCTAAGGTCACACAGCTTAAATCGAAGGAGACGGGAATTTGTGTCTTGGTGTCTCCAAATTGAGTATAAGTCAGAAATCTTAGTGTAAAATGATAAATTGGGAGTAAAACATGGAAAATTCCCATTCCACTCATGGAACTGTCCAAACAGCAATTTTGCCGTTTTTTAGTCCACTTAGAATAAAGTCTTAAGAAAAAGAGAACTAGTTGTCATGTGGCTTGAATAGCAGCCCTTTTGGAATATAATTTTGAATATAGGCCAATTTCAACCTCATTACACAATATTGCATCCTGCCGAAGCCAAAGGAAGCAATGGCCTCCCCATACACCAAACTGCCAATAACGTCAGCCACTTTAAAGCATTTAGTGGATATTACACAGCCGAGACTGACCGAGTTACATAATGTCTTACGGCACACATGGCATTACATGAAATGAAAAATATAATATTCCAGCCCAAAATAGGGGAGGGGGTGAAATTACAGTCTGGAACTCAGTTTTCCTGTAACCTATAGTTGCTCAGCCCTCCCTAGACTACATTTTTCTCTCTTGAGCACATCTTTTCCTAGTGGTAGAAGAGTCACACAGCCATCACTCTTTCCTTGTTGACAGAAATGATTGATGTCTTTTGAATCCTATCATACTGACAGATTTTTACAATTAAACACATGGCCCTCTGAGCAAACAGAGTATTGCTTAAGAGGAGTTTGGCAAGTTTAACACAAGCGTGTTACTGAAAGGCTGAATACCCTCTTTCCTCCCCTCTTTCTCAAGTTTTATTAGTCACAGATGATTTGATAAGTATTATGCTCACAAATAACTGCACTCTTACAAGCTTGCTTTTAGAAATTATAACGCTTTTCGTTGAGAAGCAGCAGGCTATAAAATCGCATCCCTAATTCTTTAGTGTCATTATTAAAATATTTAGAACTAGCCCGAAGCAATAGATCTTTCTATTCACTATAGTTAGAAATAAAATTATTTAAGTGCCCTCATAATAACTGAATATCTGCTTACCTGAGACGGAGAAATAAAATAGAAAAATGCCATAAGGTGTTTAGAGATAAATTTCAGGTATGGATTACCAAACATAAGTTTTAGAAGTAAGATAACTTTATATATAATATTTCTTCTTTCCTGAGAGATTTTGTGATTGTTTTTTCCAAATTTTTCATATCTTCAGAGATGTCAAGAAAAAATAACTAAAATGTTCTGCTATATATTCATCTCAATATTAATTTGACTTTTTATCACTGTGGTATTCTAAGTCCTTTTAAATTTTTATCTTTTCTTCTGAGTATAAAGTAATGGATGTTCTTTTAATGATTTTTAAATTTATATTTTACAAAAATACAAAGCTTTGGAGGACACCAAAAAAACTCTAAGTAAAATCACCCCTAACTCCCACAGGTTTCCTTTTTGTTTTTTTCTATGCTTAAAGGTTTCTTACAAAATTAATATCATGCTATACAGATAGTTTAAAATCCTCCTTATCTCACTGCATATTTATAAATTGAGTATTTTCACTATCATTAAATTTCCCTTAAAATATAAATTTTAATGGTTGAAGAATATTACAATCATTTATCTATTGATGGCTTTTAGGATATTTCCAGACTTTTTTGCAGTTACAAATTATGCTGGAACAAACACTATGGATATGTCATCTTTGTCAAGATCTCTAAATTCTCAGGATGGATCCCTAAAAATAGAAATACTGGATCAACATTTATAAACATTTTTAAGACTCTGTGTGATGCTGCAAAAATACCTTCCAGTATTGTTGTATTTTTTATAATTTGAAAATGTCAAGGATCAAAATTGTATCTTATTCAGCATTTCTTTGATAATTGGTAAAGCTGAGTATTATTTTTTCATTGATTATTTATACCATTTACTGAGAATGATCTATTTATGTCCATTGCCTTTTTTTTTCTTATGGAAAATTATTACTCTTTTTGTTAATTTGCAATAATGCTTTCAACAGAAATAGCACTATTCTATAAAATTTATGTACCAATGGTGCTCCACCAGATTTCTCTTATGGTATATTTTATATGTACACTGCCATCCAGGTCACCTAGGTTGTTTTGGGATACCAGTATCTATCATCTTTTTGACAGTTCTATTTTCTTATAGAAAATTATCTCTCCCCAAATGGGCACAGTCCTGGCAAGAGGCAATTTGGGCAGCAACTTCTAATACAAAGGGCAGATCCTTCCTCTATGTTCCCACAACCTTCCCATTCACCCCACGGGCCAGGTGGACTGAATCTCCAGGAGCGAGGGGGCTGGTGATGTTTGGGGCTGGGCTCACTGAGCAGAGACAGAGGCAGTCCCAGCACAGATTCACCCTAACCAGGATGACTAGCCAGAGACTGTTTCCTACTTCCTGATTTTTAAAAAATTCTTTTGGCACTTCCATGGTTCCTGCTGTTCCCCTTCCTTATCTTGATTCTGAGAGCCCCTGGCACCCTTTTCCTTCAGAGAGAGAGTCTGCATTCATTGTTTGTCCCCAATAACCCTCCCTGGCATAATTGGCATGACTCCTGTGTCCTTCAGTCCACCTGACAGTTCCCTGATGAGCAACCATTCATTTCATTCATTCATTCACAAACATCTAATTATTAATGTTAATTAATTAACCACTACACACGTTTCTCTGGAGACAGGAAGTATAGAGCAAGATATTTTATCCTCAATCACCTGCTGACATAAGTCACTTCAGCCACCATAACGGTGGCAGAGTGAATGAGAGCAGTGTAGTTAGTGAGGCTCGAAATTAACCAAACAAACAAAAAAAGGGACAGTGGTTAAGACTAAAAATCTCAAGAAAGAATGAGAAACAGAGTGGATATTGAAAAGCATACAGAAGTATTGTGTCTCTGTATCTTTGTTTTAGCTTCCTGTGGACCATTCAAATGCTTCATCATTTCTCCCAGCAACGGTCATCTTGTGGGCTGTCCACCATGTGACTAAAAAGGGCCCACACTGACGCCACAGCCCCAACTACAGCAGAGATGAGTCTTCTTAGTCACCATGGCCAGTCTCTGTGAAGCTTTTTCATATCCAACAAGCCCAAAAATATTCAACTCCTCCTATCAAATGACATTTAAAGTATGTCTGTATTTTCAATGTTTACATACCTTTTAGAATTGTATTCATTTTCATGGATTTGCACATTTGTATAAACTAGCATGATGATTAAACAAGCAAACATGCAAAAAGACATTTAAAAATGAATACTTATTTAGAATAATACAATCACATGCCAGTTGGTTGCTACAATTCTATTAAAACAACTACAAAAGCAACTGAATTCAGTTTCCAAAACAATCCACAAATTTCACAACAAAAAATGATTTCAAGACAGTAATGGCTCTAGGAGCGCAAAATAAAGAAAAACTGTTCATATTTTTCAAAGCTGAAGTATTTTATCCAACTATATTATTATCAACTTTAAAGTATAAGCATTCATTCATTCATACATTCATGAAAGCCCCCTATGTTGCTAGTATTATTTTAGTAGCTGAGGATACCGTGTGAACAAAACAGATGAAGCCCCTGCTTTTCTGAAGTGGAACAGATGTAAAATATGTCAGGAGTTGATGAATCTTATGAAGAAATATAAAGCAGAATAACGTAAAAGACAAGGCTTCCGGGATGGGGATGGGAGATTGACAGAGAAGGGGACATTGGAGCAGAGTGAAAAGAACAAGCCTTGCAGATATCTGGGGAAAGAGCATCCAGGCAGAGGAACTCGGATGCACAGGGGCCAGGAGGTAGGAATGTGTGGTATGTTCACACACCAGCAAGGAGGCAAAGGTGAATAGAGCTGTGTGCGCCAGAAGAACAGTGATAGAACATGGAGTCAGAGGGGTGGCGGGAGAAAGTTTCTAAGGGTAAGGAGTTAAATTTTAGATTAACCGATATGGAAAGCTTTGGGCAGAAGAGTGACATAATCTGACTTTTGTTTTAGGAGGACAACACTGACTGCTGTATGGAGAATTGATTGTATGGGAGTGAGGATGAAGCATGAAAATAAAGCAATGGTCCAAGCAAGGATGGACTAGAGTGATCATCATGAAGGTTCTGAAAGTGGTAAGATTCTGGATGTATTTTGGTATCTATGAAGGAAAGCTAAATACTCAACATGATCCTTATTTGGCAAGGCCATTAGTTATTCCTTGATGATATAAAGCTCATGGGGAGATAGATTAGTGAAGGAATCAGTGGGACCCAATTAGTCACATTACTGTTGCATTTTTAAACTTCAGCTAAACAACTGTTCTATTTGTTTATGAAATGTAAGTTTGAGCTATTGCAGTTTTGCCCTGTAGGACTCAATTCTACTACCATTAGATCAGTTCCTGTACTCTGCACATTCCCATTCCGAAATTAAAGACAAATTTTCTTTCCCATCAAGTTGTGCCTCAGCCTTCACCTAAATAAATATACAACTAATTGAGCTTTCTAGTTCATAAGTGGCAATGCTGGTTGAAATCCAATATTATACCTTTAGTCCAAAATCATCTAGCTTCAGACTCTATTTATTAGCCCTATTTATCTATTAGCCCTTTCTACATTTTCCAAATAAAATGTTTCCACAAGCATCTGTTTGGTTTGACACTCTCCCAGTTTAGATTTCGAAAGTTGTGTTTGTTATATCAGCAAATGTTTTTATTTAAAATAAAAGGGTAGAAATAGAAAGACTTGCTATAAAAGTTTTTTTAACAATAGTATAAATGGTAAAACTTCCCAGGGTGAGAGCCACTTGGATCCCTGCCTCTGTGCTTTCCAATGGTTTAGAACCTCCAGAGGATTATGGAAGTTTTTTTTTTTTTTTTGCAAACATTTGCTAATAGCCTAGGGGTTTGGAAAACATTTTTATCTCCCTGCATCATTTTTCATTTTCCAGTAGAAAAGTCATGCCATGAACACTCAC